>NW_016808946.1:1800027-1910033 GCF_001698545.2 Rhinopithecus bieti | reverse complement strand
TTTAATTTTATTTTAGACAGAATCTGGCTCTGTCACCCAGGCTGGAGTGCAGTGGTGCAATCTCAGTTCACTAGAGCCTCAACCTCCCAGGCTCAAATGATCCTCTCACCTCAACCTCCCAAGTACCTGGGACTACAGGTGTGCACCACAAAGTCTGGCTAATTATTACTTTTTTTGTAGAGATGGGGGTCTCCCTATGTTGTCCTGGCTGGTCTCCAACTCCTGGGCTCAAGCGATCCTCCTGCCTCAGCCTCCCAAAGTGCTAGGATTATAGGAGTGAGCCACTGTGCCCGGCCCTGAATTTTTGCAGTGTGGAAAAGTTCAACAATGCCTATATAATTCCCGAGCTGACATTACCAAAATATGACATTGAGCTTCTCTTCTCACACGTACCTGGGAAAACCAGAGCCAAAAAAGCGGACTGAAGAATTGAAATTTTGGGGCTGGGGTTGTGTGATCACAACTCCATGCCCTGAGCCAAGGGAAGTGCAGCCAAAGTCGAAGAAGGGAGCCAGGCTAGGCTGGGCCTGTTGGACAGAGGGAACAAGAGGGAGCAGACCATCTGCTCCGCCATCCACAGGACCCGGGGTCTGGGGACAGGGCATGTCACCCTTCAACGTCCAGCAGAATTGGCTGACATATGAGAACAGGCAGGTGCACGGTGCACCCTCTTTAGAGATGGTGGGTCACTATTACCAGAAAGAAAGGTGGCCAGGTGTGTCCTGCATCCGATCAGGAGGGCAGCATGGCTTTCAGGCTGAGGGACACATCTGAAAGTGTCTTCGTAGGGTTAGAGAGCCAAATCTAACTGGTGGTGCTATGCCCTGCCTGTTATAGGAAGAGTGTTCGACCTGTGCTGAGCTGGAGAGAAGGAGGGGCACTGGGTCTGCCAGCATGAGCATCAGGCTGTGGGCAGGGCTGCACACCAGGCTCATCCCTGCCTGGAGTCAACACCTCCCAGAGCACGACCATGCCCACTCCACATTCAGCCACGACCTCCAGTGAATCATCAGTCCAGGTGTCTTAGATGGTGAGTGAGTAGAAATCAGGGTCATCAGAAGAGCTGTTTTCTCACTGTAAATTGATCACTCGATGTATCATGCAGGATCGCCTTCAGCGGCAAGCATCCGCTCCCTGTAAACTAGCAACTCAACTACATAAGGGTTGAGACTCTTAGACACAAAAGTCCAGATCTAGGCAGTTCAGGGCTGGCGAGGTCTTTCCATGAAGTCCTCAGGGACCCAGAACCTTTCTATGTCTGCTCCACCATCCTCAAGGTCACCTCTTATGCAAGATGGCTGCTGGTGCTCCATCCATCACAACTACATTCTAAACAGCAGGAAGGAGGAAGGGAGAGAAGAGACAAAAGGGACAGCCCCTTTCTTTTAAAGACTCCCAGCCAGGCACGGTGGCTCATACCTGTAATCCCAACACTTTGGGAGGCCAAGGTGGGTGGATCACCTGAGGTCAGGAGTTCAAGAACAGCCTGGCCAACATGGCGAAACCCCATCTCTAGTAAAAGTGTAAAACTTAGCTGGGCGTGGTGGCACGTGCCTGCAGTCCCAGCTACTCAGGAGGCTGAGGCAGGAGAATCGCTTGAACCTGGGAGACGGAGGTTGCAATGAGCTAAGATCATACCACTGCACTCCAGCCTGGGCAACAGAGTGAGACTCCATCTCAAAAATTATAAATAAATAAACTCCCCGGAAGTCCAATGAATCATTTATACTTACTTTTCACCGGCCAGAAATTAGCCACATGGACGCACTCCTCTGGGGACTTTTGTTGGTGTAAGTCCCCTTGAGAGCTTTGGGTAAACTGAGAACACGGAGCATCTAAACGTGTAAGTCTGATAGCAGATCTTGGGCCCTGGAGAGGCCCCACCTTAGCCATCTGGGAGTCTCTATCTTTGCCAAAATCACCCGGCTAATAAGTGAGAGAGTCAGGATTTGAAACCGGCACTAGCCTGTCTTTGCAGCTCACACTCTTAGATGCTATACCACACTGTTACTTTGAGTTTGAGTTCTGGCCTCACCCCTTACTATCCCTGTGACCCTAGGAATGTCCTCTGAGTTCAGTTTCTATACCTATAAAACAGGAATAATATTAACACCCACCTCAAAAAGGTGTTGCAAGAGAGATAATATATGCAAATAGATCAAGACAATGTATGTAGCAGATCAAGAAATTACAGGTCTGAGTCTGTTTAACAGATTCAGTGGGATTCACAAGGAAGATGCTGGGCCCTGCTGCCACCTTGATGTTGTCATAGACCTTGCTGATGGACGAGTACATTCTGCAGTGGGTGAGGGCACCCGGGGTCCCCGGAAAAGTCATTCTGTAGTACAGTGAGGGGAGCAGTTGCTCAGACTTCTCATCTCTAAGATATTCACGGAGGGTCTGGTGAAGCCCGCTCCCCATCTTGTGTCTCTGCCCCAAAACCCCATCGCTGTCAGCTGGTTCAGAGAGGAGCAGAATGAAGAAGGAGGTTGCCCATTGCCATGGAAACCAAGGCTAGGGCCCAGCACCCTGCAGCTCCTGGGCACAGAGCGGATATGTGCTTCTAGGTTCCAAGTACCCAGATGCCCCTCCACCCAGTGTATGTGTGCCTGCATGTGCACACACACACACACACGCGCACGCACACACACTCCCAGCCACCAGTGGCTGAACTAGTGAAGTAGCAGCCATTCAACTGAGCTCTCGCAAGGGGCCAAGTTTCTCCAGGTGGAGGCTAAGACAGGCCATTGGAGACACTCAGCTGTCACATTCAGGAAACCACCCACCTGGGCCAGCGCATGGAGGAGCTTACATGGCCACGCATGTAAAAGCCACATGCCAGCAGACGCTCTGGCCCTTCCAGAGGCAAATGAGTTTTGCACTTCCTGGTGTAAACAAGTGATCCAGGCAAGGATCATCAGTGGATGCAGTAGTGTGTTCACAAGTTTAGCAACATCACCAAAGATTTACTTATTCATTACAAAAGGGAAAACATACCTTCAAAGGAGAAATCTAGCAGACACCACGTGATCAAACGTAGGGTCACCAGAAACAGGACAAGCTGACATTACATGCCTCCTTGGGTAACGCAATAATAAGTGCAAGACATCTTCTATTTAGTATTCTCACCAAAAATGTAAGGACTGAATCGAATGATGAGGAAACAATCAGATATTCAGGTTGCCGGGCGTTTTACAAGACATCTGATATGGACTCGTCAAAAATGTCAATTATGAGAAAGACCAAAAGACTAGATTAAAGGAGACTAAAGAGACATGACAATTAAATGCAATGCACGATCCTTAAGTGGCTCCTGAATGGGGGAAAACCAGTTATAACTGACATCTTTAGAACAACTGGGGAAATGTGAATATGAGCAGAACGTTAGATAACATTATTACATCCGTGTTAAGTCCTTGGGTCTGATAATTATATCATTATGGTTATGGAGGAGAAGATCCTTTCTCATAGAAGACATGTGCTGATTATTTAGGGATGGAGAATCAGATGTCTGCAATTCACTTCCAGATAATCAGAAGAAAGGAAAGAAGGACAGAAAGTAAAAGCGGCCAAGGTTCACAATGGGTGCCCCCATGTGAGGATACACAGATGCTTGATGGACTCTTCTTTCAACTTTTCTGAGGTTTGAAATGTTCAAAATCTCACAATAAAAGAGAAAAGACTCTTTTAAAAGGAGTCAAATGATTCAACATTCCTGGCAGTTTTGTGGGGGCAGTCAGTGGCAAAAGACGGGGGCCTCTTTCATTTTTTTCTACTCACTTCGTTTTCTCCTGCTTTGCCCTGTTCTGCATGAGATGCCTCTCCTGGCTTTCGACAGGGGAAACTGAAAGCCCCAGGGCACTTCATGGTGAGGAGCAACTTCACTGATGGTTTGGAGATAGAGGAGGTTGACATTGTAGAAAATGCAGCATTTGGCATCCTCTTCTTGAAACTACCTCGGTCTCATTGCTCACCCAGCTATAGCCCACCACCACGTGGCTGGACTCTTCCTACTTGGCTTCCTCCGCCCTTCTCTCTCCTCTCCTGCCCTCCGCTTGTTCTTCTCCTCTGCCCTGGGATCTCTCTAGCTCTTTGAAATCTCCTTCTACCTGTGTTCCAAAGACCAGCACAACTGGCTAAACAAAAAGAAGGCACCTGCATAACTTTGAAACCCAAATTCCTCCTGGTGTAGCCACATTTTAGTCTTTTTGGTTTGGTTTGGTTTGGTTTTGAGACGGAGTCTCGCTCTGTCACCCAGGGTGGAATGCAGTGGCACGATCTCGGCTCCCTGCAACATTTGCCTCCTGAGTTCAAGTGATTCTTCTGCCTCAGCCTCCCGAGTAGCTAGAACTACAGGCATGCACCACCATGCCAGGCTAATTTTTGTATTTTTAGTAGAGATGGGGTTTCGCCATGTTGGCCAGGCTGGTCTTGAACTCCTGGCCTCAAGTGATCTGCCCACCTTGGCCTCCCAAAGTGTTGGGATTACAGGCATGAGTCACTGTACCTGGCCCACAGTCTTCCATACTCCAAACATCACTCTTTAAGAAAACACAAGGCCGGGTGCAGTGGCTCATGCCTGTAATCCCAGCACTCTGCAAGGCCGAGGTGGGCGGATCATGAGATCAGGAGATCGAGACCATCCTGGCTAACACGGTGAAACCCTGTCTCTACTAAAAATACAAAAAATTACCCCGGTGTGGTAGCAGGTGCCTGTAGTCCCAGCTACTCAGCTTCTCAGGAGGCAGAGGCAGGAGAATGGCGTGAACCTGCGAGGCGGAGCTTGAGGTGGCTGAGATCGCGCCACTGCACTCTGCACTCCAGCCTGGGCAACAGAGCGAGACTCCATCTCAAAAAAAAAAAAAAAAGGAAAGAAAAGAAAAGAAAAGAAAAGAAAACACAAGGTGGCTGGGCATGATGGCTCACACCTCTAATCCCAGCACTTTGGGAGGCCAAGGAAGGTGGATCACCTGAGGTCAGGAGTTCGAGACCAAACTGGGCAACATTGTGAAACCTGGCCTCTACTAAAAATACAAAAATTAGCCTGGTGTGGTGATGCACGCCTGTAGTCCCAGCTACTCAGGAGGCTGAGGCAGGAGAGTTGTTTGAACCCGGGAGGCGAAGGTTGCAGTGAGCCGAAATCACGCCCCTGTACTCCAGCCTGGGCGACAGAGCAAAACTATCAGAAAGAAAAGAAAGAAAGAAAGAGAGAGAGAGAGAGAGAGAGAGAGAGGAAGGAAGGAAGGGGGAAGGAGGAAAAGAGAAGAGAAAGAAGAGAAGAGAACACAAGAACTCCATACCACGATCAGTAATAATAATAGCTACTATTTTGGGGTCACTAACCCTGCACTTCATATACATCATCTCTAACACTTATGAATGTGCCCCATGAGAGGGGCCCTAAGGAATGTGAGATTCAGGGTGGCTGATGAGCCAGCGCAAAGTCCACAGCCATGAAGCTGAAATGCTACAGAGTGGCAACACGGACACTGGAGACTCAGAGCGGGGAAGGGGACACGGGGTAGGGATGAAAAATTACCTGTTGGGTACAATGTACACTATTCAGGTGACAGATACACCAAAAGCCCAGACTTTACCACTCTCATCCATGTAACGAAAACGATTTACACCCTTAAACGTATTGAAATAAAAATGATACTGTTTTTAAAGTGAAGAAGCTGCCTGATCGGGGCCTTTTAAGATGCTTCCCAACTCTGCCAAAGAGTGTTTCATGATCAGAGGCTGCGTGAGCTGCCAAAGGCTACACAACTACCCAGACACACGGAGTGGGGGCTGGACCTGAGGACATGCCCTGAGGGCTTGGAGGGGACTAAGGAGATGGAGATGGGCCAGGTGCTCATGCCTATAGTCCCAGCACTTTGGAAGTCCAAGGCAGGTGGATCACCTGAGATCAGGAGTTTGAGACCAGCCTAGCCAACATGGTGAAACCCCATCTCTACTAAAAATACAAAACAGCCAGGGGTGCTGGTACACACCTGTAATCCCAGCTACTTGGGAGGCTGAGGCAGGAGAATCGCCTGAACCTGGGAAGCAGAGGTTGCAGTGAGCCAAGATCACACCCCTGCACTCCAGCCTGGGCTACAGAGCAAGACTCCATCTCAAAAAAAAAAAAAGAGAGAGAGAGAGAGACAGAGATGGTGAAGCTGGGAGGGGGCTAAAGAGACGGCGATGGTGGGGCCGGGAAGGGATTAAAGAGATGGCGATGGTAGGGGCTGGGTAGGAGTTGGAACATGAACGTCTGAGACAATGGCTTAGCTCAGTGCCCCCGACTCCAGAATGTGGATATTGGCACATCAGGAATGTACTGAAGTGCCTCCTCCCAAAGTGGGAAGTGGGAATGGCCCCTTTCCCCCACCTCCTCCATCATCTCCCAACTCACCAGCCTTCCCCAGAGGTTCAAGCCACCTCTGCTGCCTCCTGGCTTCAAGCAAGTCAGAAGACCCAAGGGAAATAAACTTGAAAAGAGCCTGGGAATGTAATCAAAAGTAGCAATGATGATGTGTGCTGGAAACCAGGAGGGAATTGGCAAACAGCAGCGGAGGGCTGAGGCCTGGGACACCTGGGGAGAGACGGAGAGGGCAGAGGCAAAGGGGAGGGAGGAGAGGGTGAAGAAAGGCAGCTCAGCCACACAGCCAGGGCACAGAGGCTGCCGAACAGTAGGACCCCAGGCCTCGCTCCTGGGAAACTGGGAAGAGATGATATCTCGACCCAGAGTCTGGCGTTTCTTCTGAAATGTAAACAAAGCTCACTTCAGTCTGGGGACTTCTAAGGAAGGTGAAAGCAGAAGCTGAGAACACAGAAAAAGACAGAGGGGCGAGAGGAACACTCTGGACCGCTTTCATGTGTCCTCTAACTGAATACGTAATCTCTAGGGGAAGATGTTGTTACACCCACTTTGCAAGTGAAAACTGAGCTCAGAGAGGTTGAGTTATCTGCCCAAAGTCACACCGTGAAAAAGTCATTGACTCCAAACCCCTAGACTGGGCTGACGTGGGGGTCCATTTGAAAGTTATTATCAGAGTGGGAGCCCTTCCAGCTCTCAGCACCAAGACAGTGTCGTGAAGCAGGAGACAGGGGACTTCCTGAGGCCACATACTGAATCCAACAGCCAGGTCTGAGCAAGCGAGAAAATGTGGGAGGGGGACAGACCCAGAGACACGGGACCAGAGGGAGGTAGGGGGACCAGGACCTCACCCAGAAGTCTCCTTCATGGCCCTCTCACCAGCCCCACAGACTGGACTTCGGGCAGAAACAGCACATGCCCAGAAGACGACGTAAAATAGATAAATCAGTAAGAGGAACACGGAATGCCCGCACCTTCTCTGTGGGGTATCAAAACAGCAGGGCTCCCAAATGACCACTGTGATTGCTTTGGGTATAGCAGACTTGGGTCTGACACTCAATTCTGCTGCTTCGTGTGTGACTGTGGTGAGTCGCTTAACCTCTCTGAGCCTCAGTTTCCCCTTGTATAAGATGGAGATTGTGATCCCTCCATCCTCATAGAGTTCCCGTGAGCATCATCGAGGGAATGGTGCCAGCACCCCCGGCCACCTACAAACCCATTCCTATTATCGCATTATTCAAATGTATATTAAATGCGCCAGAAGCCACCCTTGCAGGGGAGTCCCCAGGGGAATCCTTTCACAACCAGCTCTCCTGATGTCCCTGCTTTGAAGGCCTGGTTGCCTGTAATTGGGGTGTAAATTGATGTACTGTGAATTGTCATCCCTCACTTCCTTGTCTGCCCACTTGAGCTGTAGTTTTCATTCCGGGCTCCAGTTTCTCCTCCCAACTCATCCCTCTAGAATTCTATGCTCATTTCTAAAATCCACAGGATAAGACACAGAGAAGGCAAGCAGCGCCAGAGCTACCCACTGGCCTCTCTGGGTGTGGCATCGAAAGGGGAGCAGAGGCCGGGCGCCGAGGCTCATGACGGTAATCCCAGACCTTTGGAAAGCCAAGGCAGGCAGATTGCCTGAGCTCAGGAGTTCAGGACCAGCCTGGGCAATATGGTACAACCTCGGTTCTACTAAAAATACAAAAATTAGCTGGGCGTGGTGGTGCACACCTGTAATCCCAGCTACTCGGGAGGCTGAGGCATGAGAATTGCTTGAACCTGGGAGGCGAAGGTTGCAGAGAGCTGAGATCATGCCACTGCACTCCAGCCTGGGTGACAGAGCAAGAAAAAAAAAAGGAGCAGAGAGAGCCATGACTCAGTTTAGCCTGTGTGGCTTCCCTTATGCTAAACCACTGGGCAGATATGATGGTTAATTTCATGCATCAACTTGATAGCTGCTAGAACCTGATTTTAGGGTGTGTCTGTGAGGGTGTTTCCAGAAGAGATAAGTATTTGTTTTTGTTTTTGTTTTAAGACAGTCTTGCTCTGTTGCCCAGGCTAGAGAGCAGTGGCATGATCTCAGCTCACTGCAACCTCCACCTCCTGGGTTCAAGCATCCTCCTGCCTCAGCCTCCCGAGTAGCTGGAACTAAAGGCACCCACCATCGTGCCTGGCTAATTTTTTTTTTTTTAAGTAGAGATAGGACTTCACCATGTTGGCCAGATTGGTCTTGAACTCTTGGCCTCAGGTAATCCACCTGCCTTTGCCTCCCAAAGTGCTGAGATTACAGGCATAAGCCACTGCGCCCGGCCAAGATCAGCATTTGAATTCGTGGATGACTAAAGAAGACCACCTTCACCCATGTGGGTGGGCATTGGCCATTCCACTGAGAGCCCAGACAGAGCCAAAAGCTGGAAGAAGGGCCAGTTTTCTCTCTGCCAGAGCTGGGACATCCAGCTCTTCCTGCCCACTGACGTCTACGCTCCTGGCTCTCAGGCCTTCAGCCTCGGACCGGGACTTTGGGTTTGGACTGGAACGACACCACTGGCCTGCCTGGACCTCCAGCTTGCAGACGGCAGATCATGGGGCTTCTCAGCCTCCATAATCAGCCTCCACTGAGCCAATCCCTCGCAGTGAACCTCTCTCTGTTTATCTGCATCCATTGGTTCTGTTTCTCTGCAGAAACCTGACTAATACAGCCAGGAACAAAAACAACCCCTGTGCCTCACCATCTTCAGTGACTTAGGTCAGCTTCCCCAGCAGACAAACTCTGAGGCACAGCTTTGCATGCGGGAGGCTTACCGTGGAGAACTCCGCAGCAATGTTAGGGGGCTGGGGGGAAGCAGGGTTAGGCAGAGGGAGATGCTGGGCTGTGATGCAGCTGCAATGGAGGTCTCCGCCGATCCCACAGGGAGATCTGGAGCTGGACTGACCCTACGAAGCTGTGCCAAATCAAGGTAAAGGAGTCAGAACTTTGCGCCCTTGCTTGGACCAGTCATTGGATCTGGGCTGCCCTTGAGGAGGGGACATAATCTTGGGTGAGAAAACTCCCTTTGGCAGAGGGCAATTCTGGAGGAGGGACTTCACCGTGAGCCATCAGCAGCCAGCACTCCCAGTGGCAAGGGAACGAGCGCCTTGGTCCTCAGTAGATCTGTGTGGGACACCACAGCATTCACGACGGCCACCCCTCGTCCAGTGGGATCCACCTGCTTCACAGAGTGTCTGTCCATCTAGGGACCATTCTTCCAGGATTCTGGGTGGTCTCTTTCCCTGAAAAAAATCTAAAAGAAGATGGCTAGTTGTTTGCATTACAGCTTCTTTGCCACTACAGCTGGTCCTGAAGCTGCAACTGGTACCCACTGTCTCCCTTCTCTACTGTCCATCTTAGAATCCCCTCAACCTTGGCAAGCACCTCTGCTGATCTAGACTTCACCTCGTAGGATGACCCAGACCCTCATCCCTCACAAGTCTGGCCCCTCCCTGGTCACTGTGCCCTTCCCAGCTCATGGCTGCCTCACTTACCCATCTACTATCCAAAATGGGCAAGGGGATAACAAAAGACAGCCCAGCAGATCACATGGGTACCAGAGCTGATCTTCCCTGCCTTCATTGTCTAACAGCAAATCCTACCTTCTCCTACCAGTTGATCAGGGACAGTAATTCCTGCCAGTACAGTGACTCCTTCCCTCGTCTCATGGCTTTTTGGTCCAAGGAATCTGAAATGATCAGGTGGCAGATGTGGGTTAAAGTTTAGGGGAGCTCTTACTCTATACCCCGGTAAAGTGTTCCCCGTCTGGAAACCAGACCAGACCTTCAGACATACAAAGCTTAAAGTTGCAGGGACAGGAAATGAGTTTCCTCAATGAGTCACTGAGAATGACAGTAAGTGATGGCTCCGTTACTTTCACCCCTTAGCTTCCAGACCATGTGTCTTACCTACTGCACACACAACACCATAGAATAGTATAGTTGTCCATTCGGGGTGTGCTCTGGGTTCTGGGGGATGAGTCTCCATGCTCACAGGGTGTCATGTCGAAGCTGTCTCCACCAGGCTGAGCAGAGGCTCCAGTGCTATGAAGACCCAGAAGCACACTACAGCTATTTTTCGAATACTGAACGATTTTCCACTACAGATGGCATGGCCTTGTTCCAGAACTCTAGGGATCTATGTTGTTATTCTCCTATCGGGACTTGCCACAAACTCGTAGCGTCTTTTCTCACCACAGATATGTCTGTTATCAACGTCTGCTGGGTCACATGACTCCAGACGTGGGACTGCTCGTACCACAGCCTGGAGCTGCTGCAGAACCCTCTCCTGCCTTGGGCCCCTCTCAATGCTGGCAGCCATCCTTGGCACTTGGCAAAATGGGTTGCAGCAGTATTTGTCAAGTGTGGAATATATTGCTTAAAGAACCCAAAAAAGGCCTATAAGATGTTTTGTTTCCTTCTGATGTGTGGGAGGTGCAAGATGCAACAACCTGTGGTTTCCTTTGGAGGATATGTCCTGGTGTGCCCCAAACCAAATCACTGTACTAAAAATTTCGCTGATAGGTAGTCCCCACCTTCTGAAGCATGTCTGTCCTGTCAAGCCTTCCAAATCACTTGCCACTTCTTGTCCATCCAGACTAATTAACGTGATGTCATTGATATAATGGGCCAGTGTGTCTCATTGATATAATGGACCAGTGTGGACTGGGTGCAGTGGCTCATGCCTGTAATCCTAACACTTTGGGAGGTGGAAGTGAAAGGATTGCTTGAGCCCAGGAGTTTGAGACCAGCCTGGGCGACACAGCAAGAACCTGTCTCTACAAAAAATAAAAAATTAGCCGGGCATGATGGCACACGCATATAGTCCCAGCGACTCAGGAGGCTGAAGTGGGAGAATTGCTTGAGTCCAGAAGGTCGAGGCTGCAATGAGCTGTGTCCACACCACCGCATGCCTGGGTGACAAAGAGAGCTTGTCTCAAAATAATAATAATAATAATAATAATAATAATAGTAATAATAATAATAATAATAATAATGAATCACTGTGATGTTCTATGGAATGAGGGGATGTTCTGGATCTCTGTAGTCTAAAGTTTCTCCACCTTGGCACTATTCACACTTTGGACCAGATCATTCTTTGTTGTAGGGGCTGTCCCCTGCATTGGAAGATGTTTAGCAGCATCCCTGACCTCTACCCACTAGATGCCAATAGCATGCTCCGTCCCAGTTGTGTCAACCAGAAATGTCTCCAGACATTGCCAAATGTTCCAGCGGAGAACCAGTTTCACACTATATTATGACAGAGAGTGGCAACACTGGCACACACATAGGCAGAACTGTGCATGAATGCTGTTTTCCAACCTACGGGATTGCAAACTGCTTCCAATTACCCCTCCTACTAGAAATGGAAGAAGAAGCCACTTGCCAGATCAATAGCCACACACTGTGTACCTAAGGCTGTGTTGATCTACCCCTAGCAGAGACACTGTATGTAGCACCGCAGCTGCAAGTAAGACTGCTGCGTGGTTGTATTGATGAAAGTCTACTCCCGGCCCTGCGCAGTGGCTCACACCTGTAATTTCAGCACCTTGGGAGGCTGAGGTGGGCAGATCACTTGGGGTCAGGAATTCGAGACCAGCCTAGTCAACCTGGCAAAACCCTGTCTCTACTAAAAATACAAAAATTAGCTGGGCATGGTGGCACACACCTGTAGTCCCAGCTACTCAGGAGGCTGAGGCAGGAGAATCACTTGAACCCTGGAGGCAAAGGTTGCAGTGAGCAGAAATGGTGCCACTGCATTCCAGCCTGGGTGACAAAGTGAGACTTTGTCTCAAAAAAAAAAAAAAGAAAGTCTACTCTCATCTTCTAGAATTCATCTGAGTGTTCTTGTTGTTGTTGTGTTGTTGTAGGCACTAAGCTAGTGAATTGGATAAGGATGGGATGAGGACCACCACTCATGCATCTTGGGTCTTTGAAGGTGATGCTAATTTCTGCCATTTCCCCTAAACAGTGATGCTGGGTTTGTTTGTTTTGTTACTTAATCAGGATGGGGGACAGTTTCAGAGACTTCCATCTGGGCTTCACAATAACCTTTAGACCAAAGAGCAAGGAACAGAGTATGAATTCTGCCAATCATGTATGCCCATCCCAATTACAAATTCTGGAACTAGGGAACTGGGTGGGTTCGTGGATTCAGTGTATCTACTGCGGTCAAAGCTCAGACCAGGATTCTATTGATTTTCTTGGTCCCATCTGCTCCTACCCTAACAGGAAGCCATGATGACACTTCGGATTCCTACATATCAACAAGTCATCTTGAACCCTTGAATCCTGTAGCCAGTAATCTTAGAAATGTCTGGTTATTCCTTTCACCAGGGTACAGTAGCTCAAACAAATGACTGCAGGTTCTTTTGCAGAGGAATGGGGTAACCACTACCATGTACGTTTGCCATGTGTTGCAGGTTGCTGCTTCTTGGAGATCAAGTCTTTCCTTCATTGAATGGGTTCTGGGCCTGAACTCTAGCTCAGTAAGGGATTGTGGGCTTTTACTGGTACAGTAGCTCCAGCCATCCTTGAATTCTTTTGGCTGTGTAAATTACTTAATACTTGCTGGGTGCAGTGGCTCATGCCTGTAATCCCAGCACTTTGGGAGGCCGAGGCAGGTGGATCACCTAAGGTGAAGAGTTCAAGACTAGCCTGACCAACATGGAGAAACCCCATCTCTATTAAAAACATAAAATTAGCTGGGGGTGGTGGCACAAGACTGTAATCCCAGCTACTGGAGAGGCTGAGACAGGAAAATTGCTTGAACCCTGGAGGCGGAAGTTGCAGTGAGCCAAGATGGTGTCATTGCACTCCAGCTTGGGCAACAAGAGCGAAACTCCATCTCAAAAAAAAAAAAATTACAAATACTCTTTTTGGCTGCCTGTCTATCTTGCCCCTGGGAACATCATGTTCTAGGAACCATTTTTATAACTCTCTGCAGGCTCCCAACTTGCCACTCTGACCTTGCTGCTCATTACAATAATTCTGCCCACCTTGCCTGTGATGTTTAAGTTCCACCACTGAGCCTCTATTGTTTCAGGATCCCATCTTTCTTATTGCTCTCAGGGAGACCAGTCTGTCACAGCCTCTCCTCCTGTCAGCCTTGCTTTACAGCGGACAGCACCCTTGAGGGTTTCAACCATGCCCTCAGCCCTCTTCCCAGTGCATGGTAAATGGGCAGTCCTCTAGGCTTTCCCAAAGAACATAGTTAGCAAGTCACTTCTCTGGCTTTATGTAGTTATCCATTCTAGCATGCTCACTTCCCTAAGTTTTTTGTTTGTTTTTTGTTTGTTTTGTTTGTTTGTTTTTTGAGACAGAGGCTTGCTCTGTAGCCCCGGCTGGAGTGCATGGCGTGATATCACCTCACTGCCCTCACTGCAACCTCCACCTCCCAGGCTGAAGCTTTCCTCCCACTTCAGCATCCCTAGTAGCTAGGACTACAGGTGCATGCCACCATGCACAACTAATTATTTCTTGTAGAGATGGGGGTCTTGCCATGTTGCCCAGGCTGGTCTCCAACTCCTGGGCTCAAGCAATTCTCCCACCTCTGCTTCTCAAAGTGCTGAGATTATAGGCATGAGCCACCTCACCCAGCTTCTCTGAGTCTTTTGATCCCATCTTCTACCATCTGCCACAGCAGTTCTGGCACTTCTAGTTTACCTAGTGTGAGCCCTCGCTTTTTCTAAGCTTCCAAGAGCCATCCTAACAGCGAGTTAGCACCATCTCCTGGGGTCCTTGCCAGGTGGTTAAATCCTGTATCCTTGGAGGTGGCTCCCTCGTTGCTGAACTCTCCCTACCCGACTTCCTGCTCCACTGCCTTTGATCCCAGCACCCTCGCGATCCAGTCCCATCCATCCTCTTCTGATGTCTGCCAGTGAACATTGGCTGGGCCCTGCAGCCTGTCTGTCATCCCTTTATTCTTTTAGTATGACTGAATTCTGTTGTAACTTGACTCTAGATACTGGTGTGGGGGACAGAAAAGGAGGCAGCACAGACTGTCTTGCAAGCCAGAGGCCTCTGCATCAGCTTCAAGCCAGGGAGGGTTTTGCTTGCCTTTAACAAGGAGTGAACCACCCTGCAGGCCCAGAGGGTTTCAGAGAATTTAGGGATTCAAGATTTTCAAGTGCAACAACCCAGATGTCCCCATCCGTATGTCATCGCTGAGCATCCCTCTTTCCAGTCAAGGCTCTGACCTTGGAGTAGCAGACTTGCCAGAGTCGAGAATTCAGCCTTCTCTGTAGCTCCACTTATAATTAAGTTCTGGGCCCGATCCTCAGCTTTTTCTGTCCACGAGCTGCAGGAGATGAGAGTCTCTTGATATATGCTGCCAAAGAGGGCCTCTGGATCTCACACTTCACTTAAATCGGTGATTAATCACCCCAGCTTTACATGGTCTTCGTCCAATGCATTGGAAGGCCCCCAGCAATCACTATCTGGTTTTTTTCCCCTTTTTTACTTTATTTTTTGAGACAGGGTCTTGCTCTGTCACTCAGCCTAGAGTGTAGTGGTGTGCTCACTACCCACTGCGACCTTGACTTCTTGGGCTCAAGCGATCCTCCCTCCTCAGCCTTCCGATTAGCAGGGACTACAGATACACGCCACCACCTTGGCACTGTTCACATTTTGGACCACATAATTATTTGTTGTAGGAGCTGTAGGATTTTTTTTTTTTTTTTTTTTTTTTGGTTTTTTGAGACAGCGTCTCCCTCTGTCATCCAGGCTGGAGTGCAGTGGCACATTCTCGGCTCACTGCAACCTCTGCTTCCCGGGTTCAAGCTATTCTCCCTGGCTCAGCCTCCCGAGTAGCTGGGATTACAGGCGCCCGCCATCATGCCTGGCTAATTTTGTATTTTAGTAGAGATGGGGTTTCACCATGTTGGCCAGGCTGGTCTCCAACTTCTGACCTCAGGTGATCCACCCAGCTTGGCCTCCCAAAGTGCTGGGATTACAGGCACCCACCACTGTACCCAGTTAATTTTTGTATTTTTAGTAGAGATGGGGGTTTCGCCACGTTGGCCAGGCTGGTCTCGAACTCCTGACCTCAGGTGATCTGCCTATCTCAGCCTCCCAAAGTGTTGGGATTACAGGTGTGAGCCACTGCGTCCGACCGCATTGCAGGATTTTTAACAGCATCCCTGACCTCTACCTCCTACGTACCAATAGCCATGCCATCCCCCTCCCCCACAATTATGACAACCAGAAATGTCTTCAGACATTCTTGGCTGGCTTTTTGTTTGGTTGGTTGGTTTAGGTCGGGTTGGGTTTTTTTGTAGAGGTAGGATATTGCTAGGTTGCCCAGGCTGGTCTTGAAATTCTGCCCTCAAACGATCCTCCGGTCTTGGCCTCACAAAGTGCTGGAATTACAGAGGGCTTAGCCACTGTGCCTGGACAGCAATCACTATCTGACTCCATAGTTTTTATAATGATTACTTCCCCCAAACCTCTCAAATGGCTGAGATATATGTGCCAATGCTTTCCCTTCTGTGGATTTTCCATCCCAGTTCACCATGACTGAGAGTTTTAACAACTGCACTGCTATAGCACAACACCTACCCCAAGGGATGGGGTCTCATTGCTGGACCCAGCAAGTAATGCAACTCAAAATTCCATTGAAAATCTGCTTCCCATGACCTCTTCCAATACTAACTGCCTTCCACCAGAATTCAGAGGTAGGGATTTCTGAAAAGGAGAAAAAGAGCAGAATTAGACAGAGGGAGAAGTTGAACCGTGATGCGGTGGCTACAAAGGCCCCAGACACTACTGCAGGGAGCCCTGAGGCTCAGATGAACCTTCAGAGCTGTTTCAAATCAAAGAATCCTAATTAATTCTCAAAACAACCTTACAAGGATGGCGCTATCATTATCCTCCATCTATAGATGAGGAAACTGAGCTCAGAGAGGTAAGTGACTTGCCCAGGATCACACAGCTTTAAGGGGTTGAGCTGGGATTTCCACGCAGGTCTTTCACTCTCTAAAGATTCCTTCCTGGCCGGGTGTGGTGGCTCACATCTGTAATCCCAGCACTCTGGGAGGCTGAAGCAGGAGGATCCTTGAGACCAGGAGTGAGACCTGCCTGGGCAACATAGGGAGACGTTCTCTCTACAAAATATTTTTTAAATTAGCTGGATGTGGCGGCATGCACCTATAGTCTCAGCTACTCAAGAGGCTGAGGCAGGAGGATCACTTAAGCCCAGGAGTCGGAGGTTACAATGAATTATAATTGCACCACTGCACTCCAGCCTGGGCAACAGTGCAAGACCCTGTCTCAAAATAATAATAATAAAAATTTTAATAAGACAACAAATAAAGCTTCCTTCCAACTTGTCCTTGTCCTCCCCAGTCTCCTAGGGCCTCGGAGTTCTCTGTTGGATACTCTTCATCCGGCTGGCAGAAAACAGGGCGGCAGACGGGATGTTGTGTGGGAGGTGCCACAGGCCAGGTGTGGACACACCACTCATCACTTCTACCCACATTCCACTGGCCAGAACTCAGCCACATGGCCCAAGGTCGCTGTCTACAAGGAAAGCTGGCAATGTAGTCTAGCTGTGTGCCCAGGAGCAAAGGAGAAATGGTTTAGTCCAGTTTCAGCCCTGCCCTGAGTATGGGAGTGCTGAGAGCCAGCAGAGCAGAGAGAGCCCATCTGTTTCATTAATTTGCTGCTTGTTCTTGGGCTGAGGGTGGAGGAATGCCCACAGGAGCTAATTTAGTTGGCAGCGAAAGGGAGTGAGTTGGGAGGTGCCCATGGGTTCTGGTTTATCAGCCCGGGCCCAGGGAATGTAAGGAGCAGCCATCTCTGAGGGACACCAGGCCTGAAATCCAGGGATTCAAGTGCACAGGCCGACCTGGGGGATGGAGACTGCTATTACCTCGCGGAAGGGAGAAGTAAGGCCGGACGGTGGGTTGGCAGGATTCACCTGCCCCGAGTGAGCCAGCGGGTCCTTAACAGCTCAGGAAAGGGGTCAGGGATACCTGATAGCCTCCCTTCTTCTAGGAGTTCCTGTGAGGCGTGTGGAGCCAGGCCTCAGCTCACCCCACTGTAGGCTGCATCCAGATGAGGGGTGCCAGGGCTTCAAGAGCAAGCCAGCCATGCTCCCCTGCGGAACTGGGGTGGAAATGCAGTACCAATCTCCACCCTGCCAGAGCCTCCAAGGCCTCCACCCTGGCTTCCCATGTCTCTGGGCACAAAGAATCATGAGTCAATTTATTAAAGGCTCTGAAAAGTCCTGCAGACAGGAAACTTATTTCTCTTGGTTTAACCAGCATTTCCCAGCATTATTTCAAAATGTCAAAATTGGAAAATACTGTTAAGAAGGCCAGGTGCGATGGCTTACACCTGTAATCACAGCACTTTGGGAGGCTGAGGTGGGCAGATCACTTGAGGTAGGAGTTCAAGACCAGGCTGGCCAACAAGGTGAAACCCTGTCTCTACTAAACATTCAAAAATTAGCCGGATGTGGTGGACGCCTGTAATCTACTCAGGAGGCTGAGGCAGGATAATTCAACCCAGGAGACAGAGGTTGCTGTGAGCCAAGATCGCGCCACTGCCCTCCAGCCTGGGCGATAGAGTGAGACTCTGTCTCAAAAAAAAAAAAAAAATTAAAAGAAAAACACCAGATGTAAGCCTGAATGCCAACCTGAATGCTTGCAAGCTATGCCCCCTTTGCCAATCTGAGCCTCCAGGAGATGGAGATAATAAGAGGAACTTGCCGCCACGTGGGACTAGCTGAGGGATTACACGGGATGATATGTAAGCACCTGCCACTTAGCTGGTGGTTTAAAAATGCAACTCTTCTGCTTCCCCTCTAAGACTCATTCCCCAGGGAACACCCCCCCAGCACACATCCATGTGATGTCATCAGAGCTTTGCAAGCAGCCACCTTCCACAGGTCAGGAGGTTCAATGCTACCAACAGCAGGAAGGACCGAGAGAGCTCAGAGACGAGGCTGGAGCTTCTCTCCTCCTCATTATCTTGAAGCCAGAAGGTGCAGCTGTCACTCGGCCCCAGCGCCAAGCCCTCTTAACCTGTTCCCATTTCCAGCCTCTTACCCACTTGTAAAGGTGCGGGCAGGACGCTTGATTTCCCTGGGCTCTCCTGGCTCAGGGCCCTGACCACGGCAGCCGCTGAAGATGGCCTGCTGACAGTTTGATTACCGGTGACCTTCAGAGCTGGCTTGGTTAGGAACATGATTTATAACCAAAATTACAGAGAATTCTATTGCCGGAGGTCTGGGGGACTGCAGCAGCCACCTTCCAAGGCAGTCTCCACGCCCCGAGCTGGCTTCCCCCAGCAGGGAATAGGTGTATAGGGGGACCAAGAGAATCCAGACCAGCTAGGGATAAATCAGAACTCTTGGTCTTACTGGCTGTGTGACTGGGTAAGGACCCAGGCTCCTCAGGCTCAGCTCCCCCATTTGCAAAATGGGGGTGCTCATATAGCCTGCCTCAAAGGGCCGGATGGGCTCAAGTGAGATAATACCTAGAAAGTGCTGGCATGGGCCAGGTGCGGTGGCTCATGCCTGTAATCCCAGAACCTTGGGAGGATGAGGCGGGCGGATCATGAGGTCAGGAATTTGAGACCATTCTGACCAACATGGGGAAACCCCGTCTCCACTAAAAATACAAAAATTAGCCGGGCATGGTGGGGCACGCCGGTGATCCCAGCTACTCAGGAGACTGAGGCAGGAGAATAGCTTGAATTCGGGAGGTGCAGGTTGCAGTGAGTCAAGATAACGCCACTGCACTCCAGCCTGGGCAACAGAGCGAGACTCAATCTCAAAAAAGAAAAAAAAAAAAGTGCTGGCATGGATGGTACCTGGCATGGAGCGAAGTGGCTCCGCTTACTCAACCAGCGGGAATCATTACTACCAGTAAAAGAAGCCGCGACAGGGACAGTCCCCCTGCCCCAACGCCAGAGCTCCTTGGAATCAGGCCTACTCTCTCCTTGTTCTCCCCGGATGGTGACTGATGGGCTTCTGGGCAAATAAACCAAAAAGGCCTCTGGTGGATTCCTCAAGCCCAGAATCCATTGGTTGTGATCAATACCTGGTCAAACTGCTTGTGAGTTCTTTTGAATGTCACTCCTGTCCTGACCCGGGGGGACAATGAGTCAGTCCCGTGAACACTGCAGTTAGGTCAGGCAGAGGGAATTTGCATCCCTCACCCCTCTGGGCAGTTCCAGAGTTCAAGCTTTTGTCTTAGACCAAACAAGCCCAGGCAGGCACTGAAACAGGCAGGTCACTGTGACCCCAATAATTGTCCTTGCCAGGGATAAAAAGTCTTTTGAACTAAGAGTAGCAGCAGCCCCAGGAGCTGAACAGGAAGAAGACTGCACCTGGCCAGAGAGCACTCCCACACACACCATACAACACACAACACACAACACACAACCCACCACACACATCCATCCACACACCACACACACCATACACCACACAGCACACCATACACACCACACAACACACCACACACACCACACACACCACACAACACACCACACACACCACACAACACACAACCCACCACACACACCCATTCACACACCACACAACACACCACACACACCACACACAGCCATCCATACACCACACAACACACCACACACACCACACAACACACCACACACAGCCATCCATACACCACACAACACACCACACACACCACACAACATACCACACACACCACACACAGCCATCCATACACCACACAACACACCATACACACCACACAACACACCACACACACCCATCCACACACCACACACACCACACACACCCATTCACACACCACACACAACACACAACACACCACACACACCCATCCACACACCACACACACCACACACACCCATTCACACACCACACACACCACACAACACACCACACACACCCATTCACACACCACACACACCACACAACACACCACACACACCCATTCACACACCACACACACCACACAACACACCACACACACCCATTCACACACCACCCAACACACTACACACACCCATCCACACACCACACAACACACCACACACACCCATCCACACACCACACAACACACCACACACACCCATCCACACACCACACAACACACCACACACACCCATCCACACACCACACAACACACCACACACACCCATCCACACACCACACAACACACCACACACACCCATCCACACACCACACAACACACCACACACACCCATCCACACACCACACAACACACCACACACACCCATCCACACACCACACAACACACCACACACACCCATCCACACATCACACACACAACACACAACACACCACACACACCAATCCACACACCACACACACCATACACCACACAGCACACCATACACACGACACAACACACAACCCACCACACACACCCATCCACACACCACACAACACACCACACACACCCATCCACACACCACACAACACACCACACACACCCATCCACACATCACACACACAACACACAACACACCACACACACCAATCCACACACCACACACACCATACACCACACAGCACACCATACACACGACACAACACACAACCCACCACACACACCCATCCACACACCACACAACACACCACACACACCCATCCACACATCACACACACAACACAACACACAACACACCACATGCACCAGTCCACACACCACACACACCATACACCACACAGCACACCAAACACACGACACAAGACACAACCCACCACACACACCCATCCACACACCACACGACACACCACACGCACCACACACCACACACACCACACCACACACCACACACACCACACACCACACAACACACCACATACACCCATCCACACAACACACAACCCACCACACACACCCATCCACACATCACACACACAACACAACACACAACACACCACACACATCCATCCACACAACACACACACCGTACACCACACAGCACACCATACACATGACACAACACACAGCCCACCACACACACCCATCCACACACCACACAACACACCACACACACCATACACCACACAACACACCACACACACCCCCATCCACACACCACACAACACACCACACACACCACACAACACAACACACACACCCATCCACACAACACACACGCCCACCCACACATCACACAACACACCACACACCACACACACCCATGCACACACCATACATACCCATCCACACACAGCCCACATGCTCATCCACACACATACACACCACACACATAGCCCACACGCTAATCTGCACACATACACCACACACACACACACCACACAACACACCACACACACAACACACACCATACATACCATCCACACACGTCCATACACACAAACCACACACACGCCACACACACACACCATACATAGCCATCCACACACAGCCCACACGCTCATTTACACACACATACACCACACACACAGCCCACACTCTCATCTGCATTCCCACACACAGCCCACACACTCATACACACGCACACACACACACACCACACACGCTCATCCACATACACACACCACACACACCACTCATACCACACAACACACCACACACACATCACACACACCATACATACCCATCCACAGACGTCCATTCACACACACACCACATACACGCCACACACACATAGCCCACACTCTCATCTGCACTCCCACACACAGCCCACACACTCATACACACACACATCACATATGCTCATCCACATACACACACCACACACACCACACAACACACCACAAACACACGACACACACCATACATACCTATCCACACACGTCCATTCACACACACACCACATACACGCCACACACGCACAGACCACACCCCGTCCCTACTAAATCTACACACACAACACACACATGCCACACACACCACACACACCATACACACACAACACACAAACACACCAAACACAGATCCACACACACCACACACACCTATACACACACACCATACGCACCACACACACCCATCCATGTGTACACACTACACCCATCCACACACACACCATACACAGCCATTCATACATACACACCACACCCATCCACACACACACCACACTCACTCATACACACACACCACACACATCACACTCATACATACACACCACATGCAGACCACACATACCACCCACACCCATCCACACACACCACACACACCCATCCATACACACACCCATCCATACACACACCACACCCATCCACACGCACACACCACACACACACCACACCCATTCACACACACATCCATCCACATGCACACCACACTCATACACACACCACACACACATACACACCACACACATTCATCCACATACCCATTCACACACCACACACCCATCCATACACACCACACCCATACACACACAACACACTCATTAATACACACACACCACACACACACACATCCACACATACTACACACCACACACTTCACACACCTATCCACACACACGCATGCACAGAGGAGGCGCTGTTTGGCAGAGGCTTTGCCCCCTGCACCCTCTTCTCCAGAATCCTCCCATAACCTTCCCTCTTTGGGCCTCCCTCGTGGGTCTTTGGAAGCCCAGATCTGGCTTGAAGCCGAGGGACTCTGCTTCCTCTGAAAACCCCACAGAGAGTGAGCAGGATAACAGGAAGACGGTTCCGCCATCAGTGTGGCCAGGGCCCGCCCACAGGTTGCCAATGTTACCTTCCCTCACCCACCCTGGGCTCGGCTGTTCAGAGACCTTTCACATTCCAGTCTGGCCTGATCCCTGCAGCAGCCCTGCTGTGGGTATCAGCTCCCATTCACAGCGAGCCTGCTGAGGATCAGAAAATGCAACCGCCTGGTTCAGGATCACCCAGCAGGCTGGCCTGGGGCTGCTACTCACACCTCTTCCACTGACTCCCCATCCAGTACTCCTTCCAATCCTGCACCGTACACAGGGGGGCCTGTGGATACAGCGCCAGCGAAGGAGAAATCGAGCCCTGGGGAGGAGCCCAGGGACCATCGCTTGTCCCCAGCATTCAAGCAGCCTTGCCTGCCACATTATTTAAAATCTTCTTTAGAGACAGAGAAGGAGCCAGTGGAGGCCAAGGATGAATGCCTGGTTGGTCCTTCCAGAAGGATGAAGATTTCCAGGGTCCTGAGTGGGTACCAATTCCTCTCTGCTCTTCTTCCAGCATGGTGTCACCTTGCCTTCCAAGATTCAGTTTTCTCATCTGTAAAAAGGGATAATATATAAAAAGTGACCAAAACAAAGACAACCAACCCTATTCAGGTTGGTGTGAAGTGTAATTGAGCTATCACCAGGTCAGCTGCAGAAAAGCTGCTCAAGAAATAAAAGTTGTTATGAAACACATTCACAAAAGAGGGTTATTGCCTGCTACCTATTTATATTGATCTTTTCTCAACCCAAAATGTAAGCATTCATTAACTGATGCCAAATAAAAATTAGCTGGGCATGGTGGCAGGTGCCTGTAATCCCAGCTACTCGGGAGGCTGAGGTAGGAGAATTGCTTGAGCCAGGGAGTTGGACGTTGCAGTGAGCCAAGATCGCACCATCGCACTCCAGCCTGGTGACGAGAGCGAGACTCTGTCTCAAAAATAAAAATAAAACAAACCTGTAAATTTCATGTGGAACCAGATAGGGTGTGTGTGAATAAAGCAGTATACACAGTCGTTACCATGTTGATTTCCCTTTGACATACATTTTCTTGCTGGACACGGTGGCTCACACCTGTAATCCCAGCACATCGGGAGGCCAAGGCCGGCAGATCTCTTAGCCCAGGAGTTTGAGAACAGCCTGGGCAACATGGTGAAACCCCATCTCTACCAAAAATTAAAAAAAAAAAAATTAGCCAGGCATGGTGGTGCACAACAGTACTCCCAACTACTTGGGAGGCTGAGATGGGAAGATCCCTTGAACTTGGGGGCAGAGGTTGCAGTGAGCCAAGAGCATGCCACTGCACTCCAGCCTGGGTGACAGAGCCAGACCCTGTCTCAAAAAAAAAAAAAAAAAAAGGAAGAAAAAGTGGCCAGGTGCAGTGGCTCATGCCTATAATCCCAGCACTTTGGGAGACTAAAGTGGGCAGATCACCTGAGGTCAGGAGTTCAAGACCAGCCTGGCCAACATGGTGAAACCCCATCTCTACTAAAATACAAAATTATCCAGGCATGGTGGTACACACCTGTAATCCCAGCTACTCGGGAGACTGAGGCAGGAGAAGCACTTGAACCCGGGAGACAGAGGTTGCAGTGAGCCAAGATCACACCACTGCACTCCAGCCTGGAAGACAGAGAGAGACTGTTAAAAAGAAAAAGAAAAGAAAAAAAAGAAAGAAAAAATGTTTTCTTTACCATGAGTTGAATAATGACAGGCTGGCTTAGCAGTCTTTTTATTTCTCCTAATTTGACCCTAACACACACACCCAGCTCCAGCTGTCCCAGCCTCCTGTCCAGCCCCCAGCCCGCCCTCACAGGCAGCTGGTGGCCTCCGTTTCTGCCACACGATTCCTACTCCGAAGAGGATGAGGCCGCTGGCTCTAACCCTGGATTTTATGCTGAATCCCAGCCTCGTCCCATGAAATCACATTAACTGCCTGGTTTTGAGCATTCCTTTGGGTGAGCCTCTTCTTTTTCTCTTCTTCCCCCTTTTCCTAACCTTTCTCCCAAACCCAAATAAGTTGTTCTTCCTTCTCACCCCACTCTTCATCTGTTTCCTTTGCCAGCTCCTCTTTTGTCACCATTCCTCTTCCCACACCCACTCAGGCTCACTCCTCGGCCCTCCACACTCACTCAACGTTTTTCTCCTTCAGAGACATCATCTGTCCACCTAGCGTTTTCAGCTTAGCAAAATCAAAAGAAACCTCCACTTTACAGTTATAAGGAAAGAACTGGCTTCTGAGAATGGAAGTGGCTTCACCAAACGCACACAGCAAATTGATGGCAAAACACAGTTATCCATCTGTTCCACCCAGTAATGAGCTGTGATTGCTTAAGAGGAATGGAGTTTCTGTCCGGTGATGAAAAACTTCTGGAAATGGATGGTGGTGATGGTTGCATGACAGTGTGTATGTATTAAATGCCACTGAATTGTACACTTAAGATGGTTAAAATGGTCAATGTTATGCTATGTATATTTTGTCACGATAAAAGAAAATAAATAGCTAGATGACAGCGATCCATCTAATGATCTTCCGGTAGTTAGATCCCAGGACACCTGCTTCCCAGTCCAGAGCTCTGACGTGCACACTCCAGTCATTTGCTGTTGAATCCCAATCCTCATGTCCAGACCTCAGCAGCTACAGTCTTCCACCAAATCATCCACAACCCCAACAACAATGACCACGTATTGAGCAATTCTCCTGCCCTGGGCCAGACGGGGTACATGGAGCATTCCGGGCAACCTCTTGCTTAAATTTGGATGCCCCTCTGGCGCAGCCCTCTCCTTCACACCTCCTACTTTTTTGGTGAGCTCATGTCATCTCTCTTTTCACTATCTGCCCTACTGGCTTCTTCCCTTTGCTGCCAACCATCCCCGCCTCCGCCCCAGCTCCCATAAATTCTGTTACAGCCACCCAGTTCCTTCTCCACCTCTGTCTGCCTCCCGCTCTGGGCATCCTAATCAGACCAATCAGCAAGTCTCAGAGCTGGACAGGACTTTTGTCAGGCACTCTTTTCCTACGTATAAATACTCTTTACACAAAAGTGCCTGTGGTGTCAGACTCAGACACATCCAGGAACCTGCAACTGACCACTCCCCATGCCCTGCAGATAAAGGTCAAGCTCCTCAGCATGGTGTTTGGGGATCAGATGCCTTTCTGCTCCTGCACCTGCCCTCCAAACAGGTAACATGCCTTATTGCTGTGTTCCCACTATGTAGCCAGGGCTGGCATTTAACAACTAACTCTGTTTTACTCAACAAGCAGTTATGGACTGCTATTGATGGATATACTGTGAGAACAAAAAAGATATGGTCCCTGCCCTCACAGAGCATAAAATCTAAGCAGAGGGACAGATCCACCAGCATAGGAATAGACTCCTAGACATGGCAACCATTGATAAATGCTAAGAAGAAAAAGATGGGGATGTTATGAGAGAAATTAATGGTGGAACTTATTTTGTGTAAATGTTTGATGAACTAACAAGTCAAAGAATGAATTCATTAAATCACTGGATCAATGAATGGTGAAGAACTCTGATCATCCAAGAACCAGTTGTAAGCACGGACACTGAAGCCAGACTGCCTGGGTTTGTATCCTGGATGTACCACTCACTAGCTGTGTGATCTTGGGCAAGTCACTTAACCTCTCCATGCCTAAATTGCCTTGCTAAAATGTGGGATAACAATAGTCTCTCAACTCATAGATTGTTAGTCAGTTTTGGGGGGTTTTGTTTGTTTTTTTTTTTTTTTGAGACGGAGTCTTGCTCTGTCGCACAGGCTGGAGTGCAGTGGCCGGATCTCAGCTCACTGCAAGCTCTGCCTCCCGGGTTCACGCCATTNCTCTTTTTGCCCAATCTTGAGTATGTATATTCTATGGGATAAATTCCTAGAAATGAAGTATCTGTGTCAAAGGGAATGCAATTATTTATTTATTTTTTTATTTATTTTTTGAGACGGAATCTTGCTCTTTCGCACAGGCTGGAGTGCAGTGGCCGGATCTCAGCTCACTGCAAGCTCTGCCTCCCGGGTTCACGCCATTCTCCTGCCTCAGCCTCCTGAGTAGCTGGGACTACAGGCGCCCGCCACCTCGCCCGGCTATTTTTTTGTATTTTTTAGTAGAGACGGGGTTTCACAGTGTTAGCCAGGATGGTCTCGATCTCCTGACCTCGTGATCCACCCGTCTCGGCCTCCCAGAGTGCTGGGATTACAGGCTTGAGCCACCGCGCCCGGCCTTGTTTTGTTTTTTTTGACATGGAGTTTCACTCCTGTTGCCCAGGCTGGAGTGCAGTGGCGCAATCTCGGCTCACTGCAACCTCTGCCTCCCAGGTTCAAGCGATTCTCCTGCCTCAGCCTCCTGAGTAGCTGGAATTACAGGTGCATGCCACCACGCTTGGCTAATTTTTGTATTTTTAGTAGAGGTGGGGTTTCATCATATTGGTCAGGCTAGTGATGAACTCCCGACCTCAGGTGATCTGCCCACCCCACCTCGGCCTCCCAAAGTGCTGGGATTAGGGGCATGAGCCACTGTGCCCGGCTGTCAGTTTTTTTTTTTTTCAATCCGTAACAAACAATCTCAAAATCTCAGTGGTTTCTAACCTCCAGAAGCAGATGGAGTGAGGAAGGCCTGAAGAAAGAGCAGTTCTCCAAAAGAGGGCAGGGGTACATGATCCAATCTGGGTGGTGATTTGTCAGAATAAGGTGAGAAGCAGGACGGAAAACAAAAATTGGGAGACTTCCTCTACCCATCTACAATCCTAACTCCAACTAGGGTGGCGTCTTCCCCACACATCAAGGTAAACAGAGCATCACCACTTTGAGAGATCACTATACCAGGGTCAGAGATGAAACCCACGAGGCTAAGTCCTAGGGGCTTTCGTCTGTGTGCATGCACCCCTGGTATCTCTTCCTTTTCTTGTGAGGACAGTCATCTTATTGGATTTGGACCCACCCTTATGAATTTCTTTATTCTTTTTTTTTTGGGGGGGGGGCGGGGAATGGACAGAATCTCACTCTGTCGCCCAGGCTGGAGTGCAGTGGTACTATCTTGGCTCACTGCAACCTCTGCCTCCTGGGTTCAAGCAATTCTCCTGCCTCAGCCTCCTGAGTAGCTGGGACTACAGGCGTGTGCCACCATGCTCAGCTAATTTTTGTATTTTTAGTAGAGATGGGGTTTAGCCGTGTTGTCCAGGCTGGTCTCAAACTCCTGACCTCAGGTGATCCGCTTGCCTCAGTCTCCCAAAGTGCTGGGATGACAGGCATGAGCTACCATGCCCAGCCTATTCTTAATCATGGATGCAATGGCAATGTAGTCTATAACCGATGCAAAAATACACTCCCTGTGTCAAGCTGTTCTTGCATTGCTATAAAGAAATACCTGAGACTGAGTAATTTATAAAGAAGAGAAATTTAATTGCCTCACAGTTCTGTAGGCTGTACAAGAAGCATAGGGCCAGCACTAGCTTCTGGTGAGGGCCTCAGGAAGTTTACAATTGTGGCTGAAGTGAAGGGGGAGCAGGCATCTCACATGGCAAGCGTGGGAGCAAGAGAGATGGAGGGAGGTGCCACACACTTTTAAACAAGATCTCAAGAGAGCTCATTCACTATCTCAAGAACGGCACGAAAAGAAATCCACCCCATAATCCAAACACCTCCCACCAGGCGCCATCTCCAGCACTGGGGATCACATTTTAACATGACTTTTTTTGGGTTTTTTTTTTAGATGGAGCCTCGCTCTATCGCCCAGGCTGGAGTGCAGTGGCATGATCTCAGCTCACTGCAACCTCCGCCTCCTGGGTTCAAGTGATTCTCTTGCCTCAGCCTCCCAAGTAGCTGGGATTACAGGCATGCACCACCAAGCCCGGCTAATTTTTTTGTATTTTTAGTAGAGACAGGGTTTCGCCATGTTGGGCAGGCTGGTCTCGAACCCCTGGCCTCAGGTGATCCGCCTGCCTCAGCCTCCCAAAGTGCTGGGATTACAGGCGTGAGCCACCATGCCCAGCCTCAACGTGAGATTTGGAGCTATATCACTCCCCCTCCTCTAGAGGGAGCTCCTGCCAAGTCACATGGCAGGGAACCTCCAGGCCAAATTCTACACCAGGGAGTGAGGCAGGAGAGAAACCATTCCAGGGCCAAGGAACTGCACAGGTCCTGACTCCCGCCCAGAGCAAGGACTTAGTTTTCTCCCCCTGACATTTGTGTCCTGAGCTTCTGCCACATGATGGGTTCTGGGCAGGACACTGGGAACCCAGAAATAGAGGAGGTAGGTTTCCTGTTCTCAGGCAGTCTCTGACTGTGGGAGTAGAATGAGGAGTGGAGAAAGATGTCAGTGGGGACTGGCACCCATCGGGAGGGATCCCCGGCTCCACCCCTACGGGGCTGCCCTGCCCCTGCGTGGCACATGCTTCTGGTAGCCCAGGGCTGCCTCCCCAGAATCCACCGGTGATGTCAGCTGAGGCAGCAGAGAACAGCAACCTCCCACCTCCATGTGCTGTGGGTCAAGAGCCCCTCAAGGCAAATGCAGCCTAGAACTCAGGGGAGTCAACACCCACAAGGGACCCTCAGCCAATGGGGAAGGGAGTCAGTGGATGCATCTCATACCTTCTGTCCGCTGGGAGTCTCTCCACCCTTCTCAGGAAGTCCCCGTGGAATCAGCACCCGTGGACCACGGCAGTAACCTCAATATGGCAGCCTCGAATGTCTTCTCCTCCTTCTCTGGCTCTCCTAACCCCCCGCCCCTCCCTCAAGCCTGCTTCGCAATTGAACTACCAGTGCTCAACCACTTGTCTCAGGTTCTAATTTGGGAGGGATGGACCCCAGCTAAGAATCCAGGCATGCACTGGCACCACAGGGATGCCCTAAGATGAAATGATATATCATTCCTGCCTTTGATAAAACCAAGTGTAGGCCAGGCACGGTGACTCATGCCTGTATTTCCAGCACTTTGGGAGGCTGAGGTGGGCAGATCACTTGAGGTCGGGAGTTTGAGACCAGCCTGGCCAACATGGTGAAACCTCATATCTACTAAAAATACAAAAATTTGCTGGGCGTGGTGGCGCACGCCTGTAATCCCAGCTATTCAGGAAGCTGAGCTGAGAGAATCATTTGAACCTGGGAGGCGGAGGTTGCAGTGAGCTAAGATCACACCATTGCACTCCAGCCTGGGTAACAATGTGAGACTCCATCGGAAAAAAAAAAAAAAAAAAAAGTGTATGTGCAGTACTCAGGGGCCAGGGGCCAGCCCTCCTTGATTCATCCCAGCCCTCGGTCCCCACTAGCCCTGTGTCTCACCCCAGAGTGGATCCCTGGCCAAGGCTACACCTGCCTGGCGCTCAGCACAGCCGGACTGAAGCTGCTGGGGAAGGACGGTGATGCCAAACACAGAGAGAAAGTAATTTCCCATTTTCCACTAATTGCTTTCTGCAGCCTGGCCCGTCCCTCCTGCTGTCCCTCCTCCTCCTCTTCTCCTTTCTCCACCTCCCAAGGACAAGGACACAGAGATACAGCCCCCCTGGGCCCAGCTTGTCTCTCTCAAAATGAGTTTTTGAAATGTAATTCCGGAGGTGACAGTTGGACTGTGGCTGACACGGCCCCCAGGGGAGGGATGCTCCGTGCAGCTACCGGGAACCTTGGGACTCGGCCGTCCTGAGAGGCTCCCAGGCTGGGAAATGAGCCCTTGCACCCTCCGCTCACTCTTTCATTCATTCACACCTCACCTCATTCACTTCTTCACTCAGGTTTTCCTTTCACAGCCTCCATCAATCACCATGGCAGAGATGTGTGTCCAGCGACCAAAGCCACCCTTCCTCCATGTTTTCCAGCCCCCTCTCAGGGCCATGTGACTTGTCTGGCCAAAAGGCTGCAAGTGAAAATAACAGGAGAAGACCGAGTATGGTGGCTCACACCTGTAATCCCAGCACTTTGGGAGGCCGAGGGGGGCAGATCACCTGAGGTCAGGAGTTCAAGACCAGCGTGGCCAACATGGAGAAACCCTGTCTGTTCTAAAAGTACAAAAAAAAAAAAAAAAAAAAAAAACCTAGTTGGGCATGGTGATGCATGCCTGCCATCCCAGCTACTCAGGGGGCTGTGGCAGGATAATCGCTTGAACTGGGGAGGTGGACGTTGCAGTGAGCAAGATAGCGCCACTGCACTCCAGCCTGGGTGACAGAGCGAGACTCCGTTTCAAAAAAAAAAAAAAAAAAGTCACAGGAGTCACTTTCACTACTAGCTGAAAACGAGGAAGCCAGCGTGGGGCCTTCCCTTCCCTCGCGCCTGCTGCGGTGACCCTCGGAGTCTCATTTCCAGGTGCTGCAGCCACGGGATGAAAGAGCCCCCATGGGTCTGGGTCTTTGGCCTTTATGCTAGACAGAGCACCCCCATCCCCTCTAAACCACACTGAACATATAATGTGAGACAGGGGTGAAGGCTAAAGTTTGGCAGTGGATTCATTAAGCAGCATAGCCCATAGTCATCCACTTCTTCACTCCCTCAAGCATTCCCTGTCCCTCTCCTTCCCTTTCTTCCCTACCCCTGCACACACCAGAGAGGGGTCCCCTGCTGGGTCTATGGAAGCCAAGAATCCTTCCTCTAGCAGAGCTAGGTGGTCACACTGGGCTGATCGATCGACGCTAACAGTGTCTGTAATAGCCACAAGATACACAGAGACTGAGGGCAGTAGCTGAACACACAAGATCAGGCTTCCTGTGGCTTGAAAAACTAACTAAAGAAATGCTTACTGGCCTGGCGTGGTGGCTTATTCCTGTAATCCCAGCACTTTGGGAGGCCGAGGCAGGTGGATCACCTGAAGTCAGACCAGCCTGGTCAGCATGGTGAAACCCTGTCTCTACTAAAAATATAAAAATTAGCTGGGCCTGGTGGCGCACACCTGTAATCCCAGCTACTCGGGAGGCTGAAGCAGGAGAATCACTTGAACCCAGGAGGCAGAGATTGTAGTGAGCCGAGATCACGCCATTGCACTCCAGCCTGAGTGACAAGAGCAAAATTCCATCTCAAAAATAAATAAATAAATGCTTACTGATCCAGTGGGTGTCCCCAAGTCACACTTTCCCACAATGTCACTGGTGGCCAAGGAAAACCCAGGACAGGTCACTGCAGATGAACTGACATCGTGAGAAGAGGGGTGGGGTGAGGCGCTATCTACAAAGTATCCCTCTTCAAAGAGCTGCCAAATGCCCCATCCTAGGCTCACAGATGAGGAAGCCTTGACCCAGAAAGGTTCTCAGGCTTACCCAAGCTTCCATGCTTAGGATCGAGGGCCCCAGATTCCCACTACAACCCCGCTGGCTCCCAGGGCCAAGAGAACATTTTAGAGAAGTGTGAGTGCCCAGGCAGATTTTCTGGAAACCCCGACTAGATCCCTGTGTCTCAACCGAAGGCGCCCTTCATTAAGCACTTCCTATGCACAGAGCCTGAATAAGCTTCTCTAGTAAAAATAGAAGAAACAGATGCCCCAGGCCCTGCGCAGGGCACTAACCAGCCAGCAGAAGCGAACTGATGAGAAGTGCCCCCAAGAAAGGGGCAAAGGTAAAATAGCCTGGCGTTGTCATACAGGCACAAAGGGTCAAATCCAGCACGAGGTACAAGGTCTGTGCTCTGTGGTGGCAGCTTCCTTTCCTTCCCTCTTCCCAGCCTTGTCCCTTCCTGCTGAAGCCCAGGGAGGATGCCCTCAGTTCACCTTTAGCTCCTATGGTCAGAGGCGTTTGAACCAGAGCAACTCCATCTTGAATAGGAGCTGGGTGAAATAAGGCTGAGACCTACTGGGCTGCATTCCCAGACAGTTAAGGCATTCTAAGTCACAGGATGAGACCAAAGGTCGGCACAAGACACAGGTCATAAAGACTTTGCTGATAAAACAGCTTGCAGTAAAGAAGCCTGTCAGTCAAAACCCACCAAAACCAAGATGGCAACGTGAGTGGCCTCTGTTCATCCTCACCGCTACACTCCCACCAACGTCATGACAGTTTACAAATGCCATGGCAACGTCAGAAAGTTACCCTATATGGTCTAAAAGGGAGGCATGAATAATCCACCCCTTGTTTAGCATGTAATCAAGAAATAGTCATCAAAATGGGCAACCAGCAGCCCTCGGGGCTGCTCTGCCTATAGAGTGGCCGTTCTTTTATTCCTTTACTTGCTTAATACACTTGCTTTTACTTTATGGACTTGCCCTCAACTCTTTCTTGCACAAGATCCAAGAATCCTCTCTTGGGGTCTGGATTGGGACCCCTTTGCAGTAACACCCCCAAACCCTTTATGCTGCACAGGGCTCGGGGCTCTCCCAGGCCATCCCCTGCTTTACCTCCATGTGCCTTTGGGAGAGTTTCCATGACACCCACATCAGGGAGCACCAGCTGAGAAAACCATGGGCACATTACAGCACCTGTGCCAGGGGCCACCTTACATTGAAAGCCCTCCTCTGTCACCCCAGCCCCTTTTGCTCAGCTGGCTGCTTCTCAAGCTTCAACATCCAGCTGAGGAGTCACCTGCTCCAGGAAGCCTTCCCTGTCTCCCCTCTCCTCGAGGTTGGCCCTCAGCAAGTTTAGGCAGCCCTCGCCAGCGTAAATGGTGCCCTGTAAATGGTGCTTCACTCCAAGCCTTGCTGGGTTTGTTCGACTGTTTGTGAGTTTTCTTTCCCCAGCCGACGGTGAGTTTTGTGACCATGAGCAGGAGCTGGGTTTTGTTCATTTTCAGGTCCTCCCTGCCTAGCACAGAGCTTGGCATTCTGGAGGGCTCCATACATTTGTTGGACATAGGCACAGAGGCACGACTATAGGAATAAACTCTAGACAAAGGAAGGACTGTGAAACCCCAGGCATCAGGAACTGAGTGGGGAGTGGGGAGCAAGTGTGTGTGGAGGGGGGTTGCTGTTGCTGTTGCTGAGGGCCCATGTCATTCGATCCCTTCAACCATACCACACAGGTATCCCCTCCCTCCCATCTGTTTGTAATTTCATGACAATCTTGGTGTTCTGTTCTATTGCCAAAGTACGCACCGACCAGACCATGTGTTCGGGTTTGGGGTTCATAAACTCCAGTCCTCATGCTGGTAGGCAATTGAGCCTGCTCATGGCAATGAACCAAAAGCATTCAAGGCATTTCAGAGGGCAGGCCACAACGCAGGAGGTGGAGGGAGGAGGGCAGTCTTTTGGGGACCCCTGCCCCTCCTCATCAATCTGAACTGAGAAGACGTTAAGAGACATCTGGTGCCTGCAGCACGCCCACTGAAGCTGGGCCAGGTCACATGGCACTACAGCCTGTGAACAGGAAAATTAGCTGCTGCCATCACTGACCACCCACCTCCTTTATCCAAGGGGCTGCTTGGAACAGGTGGAGGAGGGAGGCCAAGGAAGAAAGGTGAGCTCGGCCACACGCTTCCCAACTCAGAGGACACTCCCATCCTCACGTTTGGAGGGTCAGCTCTGCAACCCCTGACCCGTCTGCAAGGAGAATCGGCCATCCCCACCCCTGCCACAGGCTCTGTTCAAACCTCTCTCACCATCCTTGCATATTTGATTATGTGTCTGTGTGTCTGTCTCTTTTACTAGTTTGCAAGCCTCTTCTTGCGAGGACTGTGCCTTCATCACCTGTGTACCATGTACTTGGCAATCAAAGTTTGATGGTTCAATTAACTGATGGATAGATGGATGGAATGAGGTCTGCCCAGGAGATGCACCATGATGATAGTTTTTTTTTTTGTTTTGTTTTGTTTTTTTTAGATGGAGTCTTACTCTGTCACCCAGGCTGGAGTACAATGGCGTAATCTTGGCTCACCACAACCTCCACCTCAGCCTCCGAGTAGATGGGACTACAGGTATGCTCCACAACACAGGGCTAATTTCTTTTGTAGAGATGGGATTTTACCATGTTGGCCAGGCTGGCCTCAAACTCCTGACCTCAAGTGATCTGCCTGCCTTGGCCTCCCAAAGTGCTGGGACTATAGGCATGAGCCACCATGCCCAGCTGTATAGTTACCAATTTTGAGCTCTTACTATGTGTAAAGTGCCATGCTAAGTCCTTTTGATGTACATTTTTTCATGTATTAATAACTCTTCCAGCAGCCCTCCCAGTAATCGTAACCAAGTGTATAATGAGAAGACAAGAAGACTGAAGTTGAGACTGTGTGGTCAATGTCACATGGCTGGAAAGTCTCTAGGCAGAAACTCAAAGCTAAGCAGAGTGAGTGCCTCTGGATTCCAAACTCTTAATCCCTCTGGCTTACAACCTTCCAGTGGACATACTGCCTTTTCCCTGAGCCTTGATTTATCTATCCATAAAATGGGGATGGTGGTACCCACCTTGCAGATTACACACGTAAGGGTGCAGACAGTAAGGAAGTCTGGTTGGGAGCAGAGCAAAGAAAATGAGGTATTTTATTGGAAGTGAGAGAAGGAGGTGGTGAGGAAAGGATGAGAGAACCTAGCGGTGTCTGGCCAGCTGAAGGAAAGACATGAGAAGCCACTGGGCACGGTGGCTCATGCCTGTAATCCTAGCACTTTGGGACACCGAGGCGGGAGGCAGGGGATCACTTGAGGTCAGGAGTTCAAGACCAGCCTGGCCAACATGGTAAAACCCCGTGCCTACTAAAAATACAAAAATTAGCTGGGTGTGGTGGTGCATACCTATAATCCCAGCTACTTGGGAGGCTGAGGCAGAAGAATCACTTGAACCTGGGAGGCAGAGGTTGCAGTGAGCTGAGATCACGCCACTATACTCCAGCCTGGGCAACAAAGCGAGACTCCATCTCAAAAAAAAAAAGAAAGAAATGAGAAGGCTGCAGAGTGGGGTTGGCGGGGAACATGGGCAGGGGTTGCCTGGCTGCTGGCAGCACACATCAGAAATCAAAGGCAAGGGTACCAGGGACCACAAGGGCAGGAGTGAGGGGAAGGGGCCTCAGAGGCCACCACAGTTGACTGAGAATGGTTTCCCTCTCCAGAAAGAAACAGCCAAGACCTGGGAACAAATGGTCTTGCTAATTGGCCATTTTGTTTTTTATGTATTTTCATTAGCAAGATAAAATAACAACTAGTCATGTAACTGTCTCCTCGTTTGGGAATAAATGCTCATTAACCACCTGAGTGTTCTCGGTTGCTGAAAGAGCCACAGCTCATCTGCAGGGGTACAGCCGGGCAGGGAGTGAGAAGGTCCCTCCTCCAAACCTCCTTCCCCAGGCCCACCGCTGAGCCCAGGACTTCCAGCAGGGGGTGGCTGAGGGGAGTTGCACTCAACACCTCAAACATCCCAAGAAGTGTCACTTCTTAAAGAGCCAGGATGCTCTTCCTCTGCCAGAGAGAGGGTCTTGGTCATTTGTCTCCTCGCCCAGCAGACACCTCATTCCCAGGTCTCCTCCCGACGGTCATGTTGTGACAGCTGCTCTGGAAAGGGGGCAGCGGGAGGGAAGCTGAGTCTCCATGGTGACCCCATCCTCTCACCCTCCCATCGCAAAGAGGGGGAGGGGCCGAGGAGGTTTGGTTGGCGGGGAAGTGGGGCAAGGGAGCCCGGTTACCCAGGCAACTCCCTTGAGGTCCTAGCTGAGGGCTCTGCTTCCACAGGTTGGGGCTGGGGTTGTCATGGAGACTCCCTGGCAGCACTGCCAAGGAGGAGGCCGGGTTCCCCTCCCAGCCCCGGGGGCATGGGGCACAGAGGAATCAGGTGGATGAAAGAGGGGGCAGCGTGGCGGGAAGAAAGTTCTAGAAGATAATGTGCTCCCCCCACTTTGATCTCCTCCCGCACCCCCATGTTATCCCACTCTTGTTCTCGACCTGCCTGGAGAAACCTGCTGGCACCTGGCTCTCACCCTGTGGCATGCGGTCCTGTCTCTCCACCTCTTTCTTGGCCCTTCTTTCCTAGTGATGCTGATCATTCCAGGCAGACAGCCTATCCAAGGGTCACCATGACGACCAACCAAGCCTTTGGTCTCCATGGTGATGAGCCCTCCATGTTATTTTTATTTATTTATTGGGAATTTCAAAGGATTTTCCACTCCCTTTCCCAGACCTGGCATCTGGGAGACTGGGGTAGGACCATCATTCTCCCTTTAGCCTAGAGAAGGGGACTAAGATTGAGAATGTTGGATGACAGCTAAAATGTGCCTGAAAGGCAGTCAATAAATACCTCCTTGAAGCTGCAGAGAAAGAGGCCTTTCTCGGCTTTTCCCCAGCCTGCCAGATGCCTGGGGAGGCTCTTCAGAGCCACTTAGCAGCCATCATCCTCAGGGAGGTTCTAAGTGCAGCTTCAGGGGATGGATGGATGGATTCAGGCGTATCCTACTTCACTATGAAGAATAACTGATGGAACTTACAGAAATAGGCAGAGCCCAATAGAATAAAAACAGATAGATGAGGAACTTGGAGTGAAGGAAAAATAAGATAATGTCAGGCAAAAGGAACAACATAAACTTACATACTATAAGGTACTAACAGTAAATGAGAGGTGCCACAAATTAACACTGAGCTTCCCGATGGCCATAGCAAAGAAGGAAACAAGATTTTTAGAGCCCAAAAGAGCAAACAGAAAAGCTGTTTCAGGAGACATGAGGGATAAATAATATGATGTTACATTCCCAGGACACCTGAAGTCCTTCCCACTGCTATCTGACCCCATACCTTCAATTTGTTTTGCTTATTGACTCTACCTTGTTAATTTTCTGTTTCTCCAGAGCCAGGCGCGGTGGCTCAAGCCTGTAATCCCCAGGGCACTTTGGCGAGGCCGAGACGGGCGGGATCACGAGGGTCAGGAGATGCGGAGACCATCCTGCTAACACGGTGAAACCCCGTCTCTACTAAAAAATAAAAAAAACTAAGCCGGGCGAGGGTGCGGGCGCCTGTAGGTCCCAGCTACTCTGCTGAGGCAGGAGAATGGCGTAAACCTGGGAGGCGGAGCTTGCAGTGAGCTGAGATCCGGGCCACTGCCCTCCAGCCCGGGCTGACAGAGCGAGCTCCGTTCTCAAAAAAAAAAATAAAAAAAAAAAAACTAGGCCGGGCGAGGTGGGAGTGCCTGTCTAGTCCCAGCTACCTGGGAGGCTGAGGCAGGAGTAATGGCATAGAACCCGGGAGCGGAGCTTGGCAGTGGAGCTGAGGATCCGGCCACTGCACTCCAGCCTGGGCGACAGAGCGAGACTCCGTCTCAAAAGAAAAAAAAGAAAAAAAAAAAAAATCTGTTTCTCCATCCAATGAAGCCTATTCCTTACCCCATGCCATATGACATTGTGTAATTTATCACAAATCTAGTACATGACGGAAGTCCAATGGGACCCACCTGGCAGACTAAACAGAGACCCAGAAGGAACCCATCTTGCATGGCAACTTATCACTATCTGAAATCATATCCACTGTGTCAAGCCAGGCATGGTGGTTCACGCCTGTAATCCCAGCACTTTGGGAGGCCAAGGTGGGCAGATCACCTGAGGTAAGGAGTTCGAGACCAGCCTGGACAACATGGTGAAGCCTTGTCTCTACTAAAAATACAAAAATTAGCTGTGCGTGGTGGCGGACATCTGTAATCCCAGGTACTCAGGAGGCTGGGGCAGGAGAATCACTTGAACCTGAGAGGAGGAGACCACGTCATTGAACTCCAGGCTAGGTGACACAGCAAGACTCTGTCTCTAAAATAAAATAAGTAAATAAAATCATACCCACTGGGATATTTTTAGTTGCAAATAACAGCAGACTAGACTCAAAATGGCTTTGCCAAATAGGGGATTTCTCATTTCACAGAACAAGGCATTCTGAGGTAGGGGCTCCAGGCTGGCAATCTGAGCCTCCAGGGCGTCGTGTGGAGCACAGGTGCCTTCGCCTTTGAGCTGCACCATCCTGGTGTGTTGGCTTCCTCAGTGCACTGGCCAAGGTTCCTGCCATTGCATGTGGCCATGCGTCCAGTGGGGGAAGTGGATTTGTCCTCTGCCTATCATTTTAAGAAAACCATTCCCAAGCCAGCGTGGTGGCTCACATCTGTAATCCCAGCATTTTGGGAGTCTGAGGTGAGCAGATTACTTGAGGTAGGGAGTTCGAGACCAGCCCAGCCAACATGGTGAAACCCCACCTCTACTAAAAATACAAAACATTAGCCTGGCATGGTGGCACGTGCCTGTAATTCCAGCTACGCAGGAGCCTGAGGCATGAGAATTGCTTGAACCCGGGAGGCAGAGGTTGCAGTGAGCCGAGATCATGTCACTGCTTTCCAACCTGGGCGACAGAACCAGACTCTGCCTCAAGAAAAAAAGAAAAGAAAAAGAAAACCATGCCCAGAAGTCCCCCCACCCATATCCCATCCTGTGTCCTTGGCCACATCTGAGTCACTTGCTCCCAGCTAACACTATTCAGGACAAATCAAGTGTGACCAGTCAGACCAACAGTACTCGTGCTGAGTCCTGTGGAGAGGAGAAAGAGCTGAGAACAAAACAGAGGCTCTGCCCACTGAGGAAGGAAAGGGTGGGTTTCAGGTAGGTGTTATAAGTGAGGCTCCCCAGAAGCAAACCCTGCTATGAGGATTTGTGTGCTGGTGATTCAGGAAGGTGCTCCCAGAAGAAACTGATAAGGGGGCAGGACAGAGAAGGGAGGACGCTAACCAGGGAGGCAATTTCAAGCAAAGCCCCAGCCTTAGCCTGGCCCTATGGGAGGCCCTGGAGTAGAAATGACATCTTAAGAGATGTCCCAACTCAAGGTGAGGGAGCAGGACTTCTATTCTCCAACACTCATCAGTCCTGGGCTAAGGGCTGCCTCTGGGGAAACATGAACTCTTAGCACACTTCTGGTTCTCTGTATGGGTTGGGCACACCAGCTCTCACAGCCCAGGGCTGTCCTCTAAAGAGAGTCACAGGCGCAGGCTCGTTCTCAGAAACAAAGCATACAGGGCCAGGTGCAGTGGCTCACGCCTGTAATCCCAGCACTTTGGGAGGCTGAGGCAGGTGGATCACCTGAGAATCAGGAGTTTGGGACCAGCCTGGCCAACATGGTAAAACCCCGTCTCTACCAAAAATACAAAAATTAGCTGGGTGTGGTGGTACGCGTCCATAATCCCAGCTACATGGGAGGCTGAGGCAGGGGAATCACTTGAACCCGGAAGGCAGAGGTTGCAGTGAGCCCAGATCACGCCATTGCACTCCAGCCTGAGCAACAGAGCGAGACTCCATCTCAAAAAAGAAAAAAAGAAAAAAGCACACAGAAGCTGAGGGACAAACACACAGAAATGAGCAAAGGGATCCCGGGGCATTTGGTCAACCAACAGTGTCAACCACAAAAATGACCTGTTCTTCCACTGCCATGCAAGCACTGTGAGAATAGAGACTGGTCTGTCCTGTTCATCTGCTGTGTCCCCAGCTCCAGTGCAATGCCTGCGAGCACCAGCACTCAATCAATATGTGTGGGATAAATGAATGAATGCCACAGGGGCTGAGGCTCACAGGGAGCTGGGGATGGGGCTTGGGACCTCACCCGCAGATGAGACCTGTAGGTGAGCTCCACACTCACCATGGTCAGGCTGCCCTCCAGTCCAAAGCCCCTCCTATCAGGAGGGGGCACCGCCCCCAGTCCACACTTGAGTTCTCCAGGGGAATTGCTATTTTCATAAAGCTGGAGCTGCCCCTTGGGGAGCTCCCAGCCAGCCAGGCCTACCAGGCTGAACCCTGATTCAGAAGCACAGTTGGTGGGGGCCAACCTCAGGAACTGAATGTCCCTGCTAGAAGCAACTTAGCGTTGTTATTCCAAAAACAAATGCAAATGAATTCATAGCAAACCATGCCAATGACTCACCTTCCAAAGGCTTTGACAGACATAACCTCACGCATTTCTCCCAACCACCCAATGAGTGGGGTGCTACTGTGTCACCTTCATCATCCCCAAGTGAAGGAGGAAGAAACTGAGGCTTGAAGACATGAATTCACTTGCCCATGACCAGAAAGCCCCAAGGGATCAGGTCCCTTGAGGCCAGATCCCACATCACCCTTCCTCCTGGGAGTTCCAGGAAGACCTCTTTCCTGGAGTGGAGCCCCCTGGATCATCCTTGTCTGTGCATGTCTTTTCCATCTGCCCCTTGCACTAGACCGTCAAGAAAAAAGACTAGGTCCCTTTCATTGTTACTTTCCAAGGCCTGACACAGCCCCTGCGAGATAAGCATCAGGGGCGTTCACAGATGTTCCTTTTTCTCCCCCTCCAGGGCATAAGGTCGGGTAACACTTTCCTGCCCATTTGAAGTTGGGTGTAGCCGTTAGATTTGCTTTGGCTCAAGAAATGCAAACAGAAGCAACATGTGTCCTTTCTGAGTATATGTTTTAAGAGGATATGCTTGTGGCAGCAACCATAAAGATAGTGGTTGCTCCACCAGCCTCTTCCCAGAGTGAGGACAAGACAGACCTGCATGACGAGTTGCCTGAGAAATATACCTTGTGCTCTTACACCTCTGAAAGTAGGGGGATGCTTGATACTGCAGCATAAGGTGCCATGTGCTGACTGAGATGCACATATTAGTAGATAACAAATGTTTATAGAGGCCGGGCATGGTGGTCCACGCCTATAATCCCAGCACTTTGGGAGGCCAAGGCAGGCAGACCACATGAGGCCAGGAGTTCAAGACCAGACTGGCCAACATGGTGAAATCTAATCTTTACTAAAAATACAAAAAAATTAGTGGAACATGGAGGTGCCTGTAATCCCAACTACTGGGGAGCCTGTAATCCCAGCTACTTGGGAGGCTGAGGCACAAGAATTGCTTGAACCCAGGAGGCAGAGGTTGCAATGAACTGAGATTGCCCCACTGCACTCCAAACTGGGTGACAGAGTGAGATTCTCTCTTGGGGGAAAGAAATGTTTATAGAAAGAAAGAAAGGAGAGGGAGGGAGGAAGAGAGGGGTTACCTGATGTGAACAAGGATCTGTGGTTTCCTCTGAGTATGCCAGTGGGAGGGAATAGATACTCCAGGACCCCAGCAGTATTTTCCAGAAGGACGTTAGGTAAGTGAGTTCCTGCAGCTCAGACTCCTACCCCACCCTCTTGCCCACGCTCTCGGGTTCTGAGGTCCAGAAGTTACCAAGGGGAACCTGGATCTCCCAGGCCCAGGATTACCTTCCCACCTACCGACAGGGCAGCCCGAAGCCAGGGAGCCGAGAGGTTACTTCCCCCTTCAGTTGAAGACTTTTTTCAGCCAAATGAATAATTCATTGTAAATGACTTTGAGATGAGTCGAGTCTCCATGTTGCCACCCGATTATATGTACCATAAAAAGCAATGACAGTAATTTATCTCCTTTCTCGCGCGGGGTGGGCCGAGGCGATGGGAAGGAAGTGCTCGGTGCCTGGCATGGGGTTATGAATCATTCCTCTTAGCAGTTAAGCTGCAAGCTGCTGACGCTTTTACTGATTTGGCATTAAATAATTCCAGCCTTGGTTTGGAAGCAGAGAGGGGGTCCGGCTTTCCTTCCGGAGGGAGAGCTGAGGGGAGCGAGAGAAGCAGGATGAGCGGCTGTCAGTGAGGCAGGAGGAGGGCTGGGATGGAGGGCGGAAGTGGTGTGCAGTTTGGCCTCATTAGTTCACCCTGAGGTTGTCTTTTCTCCCAGGGACTGAGCCTGTGTCCTGAGCTACAAGTGACAATGTCACATCTGGGCAGTGTCAGCTTCATGGGCTGCTGAGGAAGACTTGCAGGAGGAACCAGCTGCCCTGAGGATGCTCCCAGCCCTTCCAACTCACAGGCAGGAACTAAGAGGCAGGAGCTCCTTCCCGGCCTTCAGATGAACCCAGGCGTCTGCACTGAAGGAATCCTAAGACCACAGTGACAATTGCTTTCTTCTATCATAAATATCTAAAGAAGTAAAATCAGCTCCCAGTTTGCAGATGGACAAAATGAGTCCCATCGTGAGGCAAGAACTCAAGGGTACAAAGAGAAAGAGTACAACACAAATCCTCCAAAACTCCAGACCAGAACTTTCTCCCTAAACACATATTGCTTTTCTTTTCTTTTTTCTTTTTTTTTTTTTTTTTGAGACAGTCTTGTTCTGCTGCCCAGGCTGGAGTGCAGTGGCACGATCTCGGCTCACTGCCACCTCCACCTCCTGGGTTCAAGCAATTCTTCTGCCTCAGCCTCCCAAGTAGCTGGGATTACAGGCATGTGCCACCACACCTGGCTAATTTTGTATTTTTAGAAGAGATGGGCTTTCACCATATTGCCCAGGCTGGTCTCGAACTCCTGGCCTTAGGTGATCCACCCACCTCAGCCTCCCAAATTGCTGGGATTACAGGCATGAGCCACTGCATCCGGCCACATATTGCCTTTTCTATCATAGACAAAGATAGAAGTAACCTCAGAGAACTCAAGCTGTCCATACAAGGTACATATCTTTGACTGAATATATATATATATGTATCTCTTTGTTTTTCACTTTAGGGGCGTGGTGAGGATCCAGTCTAAACTTTACTCCCCCAACTCTGCATGCATGCCTTACCCTGGTCAGTGATGGCACAAACTTTTATACATTTCCAGGGCTTACCCTAGACTCACCTTTGTTTGAGTCAGATCCTCCAGGCTGAGTGTTTTAAAAGCACCCCAGTAGCAGCTTTATTTGCAATAGTCAAAACTGAAAATGACCCAGTGATCCTTCAACGAGTTAAACTGTGTTGCTCCCACACCGTAGAATACTATCCAACAATAAAAAGGAATGGACTATTGATATACATTCCAATTAGGATGAATTTTAAGGGAATGATGCTGAGCGAGTGGGGGGAAAAAAAAAGCCAATCCTGAAAGGTTACATGCTGTATGACTCCATTTATAGAACATTCTCAAAAATGACAAAATTACAGAGAGAACAGATGAATGGTTGCCAAGGGTCAGGGATGGGGTTGGGGTGGAGAGGGCAGTAGGTGGATGTGGTTATAAAAGGGCAACATAAGAGACCCTCATGCCAATGGGACTGCTCTGTATCTTGATACACAAACCTACATATGTAATCTAAATGCATAAACACACAAATTAGCATCACAGGAAACTGCTGATATCTCAATAAGATCAGTGGATTTTAGATACATAGATAAACAGATACATAGAGATAGATAGATAGATACATACATACATACGTACATACATACATAGAGAGTCTCACTCTGGCACCCAAGCTGGAATGCAGTGATACGACCTCAGCTCACTGCGGAATCGACCTCCCAGGCTCAAGCGATCCTCCCACCTTAGCCTCCCTAGTAGCTGGGACTACAGGCACTGCCACCATACCTGGCTAATTTTTATTATTTTTGTAGAGATGAGGCTTCACCATGCTGGTCTAGAACTCCTGGCCTACAAGCAATCTGCCCTCCTTGGCATCCCAAAGTGCTGGGACTACAGGCATGAGCCACCACGCCCAGCCTAGTGGGTTATGTTAATGTCTGCTCACCGGCATAATTATACTACAGTTTTGCGCAGTGTTAACATTGGGAAAAGCTGGGTAAAGGGTACATGGGATCTCTCTGTATTATTTTCTACAATTGTATGTGTATCTATAATTATCTCAAAATAAAGTTTAATTCAAAACCAGTTTTCAAAAAGCTCCCTTAGTGATTCAACCAGAGATAAGAACATTCGTCAGACTTAGTTTTTATATTTTACCCAACTTGTATTTCATACCAATAATTCAATGTCCCAATCAATGTACAGTCCAAACACTTCCCCCTTTCAGCAGTCACGGAGAAAATGTGCACCCCTTGAGGATGTAGATGTCCTCGCCCTGTCCAGTGCTGGCCAGACAATAGGAAAGACCTTAATTGGAAAACAGCGAGTCAGGTGTGGTGGCTCACATCTGTAATCCCCGCAATTTGGGAGGCCGAGGCAGGTGGGTCACTTGAGATCAAGAGTTTGAGACCAGCCTGGCCAACATGGTGAAAACCCATCTCTACTAAAAATACACAAATTAGCTGGGCTTGGTGACACATGTCTGTAGTCCCAGCTACTCGGGAAGCTGAGGCACAAGAACTGCTTGAACCTGGGAGGTAGAGGTTGCAGTGAGCCAACACTGCACCACTGCACCCCAGCCTGGGTGACAGAGTGAGACTTGTCTGAGAAAGAAAGAAAGAGAGAAAGAAAGGGAGGGAGGGAGGGAGGGAGGGAAGGAGGAGGTGGGAGGTAGGGAGGGGGGTAGGGAGGGAAGGAAGAAGCAAGAAGAAGGAGGCAGAAGAAGAAGGAGGAGGAGGAGGGGAGGGGGGAGGGAGGGAGGAGGGAGGGAGGGAAGGAAAGAAAGGAAGAAAGGAAGGAAGGGAGGGGCAGGGAGGGAAGGAAGGAAGGTAGGAAGGAAGGAAGATAGGAAGGTAGGAAGGAAGGGGCAGGGAGAGAATGAAGGAAGGAAGGAGAGAGAAAGGGAGAGAAAGAGAGAGAGGGAGAGGGAGGGAGGGAAGGAGGGAAGGAAGAAAACAGTGGAAAGAGGAAAACTGGACAGACTCAGGCTCTCCTACTTATCAAGCTCTGCAACTTTGGACAAATTATTTAACCGCACTAACTATCTCTGCAAAGTGGTATTTTAATTGCACCTGCCTTAAAGGTGGTTGTACGGACTGGAGACAATGGAGGTGAGAAGACTGAAAAATAGAAGTTGCTCAGAGGAAGAAGCTATTGTCAAATGTCTGGTGGGTGGTGAGGAATTGGGCACACAGGTCTTCACCTTCAATCCCAGGCTTCCACTCCGCATGGGCACACCTGCTCTCCTGCCATGCCTTCACCTCCCCTGAACCCCAAACATTCCCCCTGAAGACTTGGAAGCAGTTTGTGTAGTGCAGGATTTGGGGGACAAGGCTGATTGGAGGCTTTCTCTGTCCCTTTAAGACATGCTCTGTGTCTAAAGGGGTAACACTTGACTGGGCACGCTTTGGGAGGCCAAGGCAGGCAGATCACGAGGTCAGGAGTTCGAGACTAGCCTGGCCAATATGGTGAAACCCCCATCTCTACTAAAAATATAAAAAATTAGCCGGGTGTGTTGGTGCATGCCTGTAATCCCAGCTACTCGGGAGGCTGAGGCAGGAGAATCACTCGAACCCAGGAGGCGGAGGTTGCAGTGAGCCAAGATCGTGCCACTGTACTCCAGCCTGGGCAACAGAGTGAGACTCTGTCTCTAAATAAATAAATAAATAAATAAACGGGTAACACAGGGGAGAACTTCATAAAACCATTTTCCCCTCCTGAATCAGACACTGGCCAACTCGAAGTCAACAGTGGTGAGGCTGAAACTGAATTGAACAAAGAAATGTCTGCTGTTTTCCCAGGTCATGAGTAATCTAACACAAGGTTTTTCTCTGTGCCCATCAGAGCCTTCCTGCAGAGTCTACAGTGTAAACAACCCCAGCAGCCCAGTCCTGTGTGTTCTGGCCCTTCCCTGGGTGGGAAAGTGAGTACACGCAACGTGCACATACAATGTGCACACACATACACACTCCTGCGCCACACAGGCCTCCTTCCTATGAAGGATGTGGATTCTGCTGGAGAAAGTAGTTTTTGAACGCCAAGGCCACTCCCTACTCGGATGCCAGTTCCCTGCAGAGCCTATCCCCTCACCTGGACCAGGCAGAGGGACGCAGGAGACGCAGCTGGGACACAGGCAGTTCCATTATTTATGAAGCTTTCGTTATTTCACATATAAATAATCGATGGCTGCAAAGTGCGGCAGGCAACACCGTGGAATATTCATGAGCCACGTTTGTGGGAATTTCAGCTGCCGCCTGGGCCCCAGATGTGCACGCACTCACATGCCCCCAAATAAAAATCATCATAATAAAGATTTCATCTGTCAGGCAGGGGCTCGTCTCCAGGAGAGAGGCAGCTTGTACATCCTCGGCACTCAGAGGGTTTGCTCGATTGGCAGTGGCTGGAGCAGAGCACCAGCCTGTTGGGGAGGGAGGAGATGGTCCCCCAGGGAGGGAGTCCTGACACTCCAAGGACTGGTCCACTTCTCATCCTCCCACCCCTTCCCCAGCCCCGGTGTTTCATCAAGCACTCCTAGTCAAAGATAAATCCTTCCCGGCCGAGAGCAGTGGCTCACGCCTGTAATCCTAACATTTTGGGAGCCCAAGGTGGGTGGATCACTTGAGGTCAGGGGTTCCAGACCAGCCTGAACAACATGGCGAAACTTTGTCTCCACTAAAAGTACAAAAATTAGCCAGTTGTGGTGGTGTGTGCCTGTAATCCCAGCTACTTGGGAGGCTGAGGCATGAAACTTGCTTGAACCCGGGAGGCAGAGGTTGCAAGATCGTGCCCCTATGCTTCAGCCTGGGTGACAGAATGAGATCCTGTCTCAAAAAAAAAAAAAAAAAAAAAAATGAATCCTTCCCTCTCTGTGTGTCTCTAAGTCCCCTGCTCCCCTGCCCATCACCTTTGAAGGGGAGCTCTGCTGGGGTTGCGGACTCAGGACCTCATGCATGGGAAACAGTCCTGTTCCTCAGATCCCTCTTCCTGGACAGAAGGCAGGAAGATCTGACCTCCTCCCATGGTGGGATTCCCCAGGGTGGTGTGAGGGGTCAGGGAGTAGATGAGTCAGGAGGACACAGCATGGCCCCCCAGGCCCTGTGAGGCTGGTCCCAGCTTACCCTCCGTGTCGCCGCCCGGCTCCCCCACCTTCCCCGAGGCCTCCCATTCCAGGCTGCACCCCCATTTAGCTCTCTGTCTCCTCTAGGCCTTTGTTCTGCCTGTTTATGCTATTCCCTTTGCTTGAAACACTTTTCCCTTCCCCGCTGTCACCTGGCTGGTGCCCTCGGGGTTGGGGAAGCTGCCGCCTCCCCTGGGGCATCTTCCCCAACCCATTAAGCTGAGTTGGGCCCCCGCCTCTGGGCTTCAGGGACCTGGACCCCCCAGTTGTGGCACTTCTTCCATTGTATTGTAACCATCTTTTTGCTAGTGCTCCCCCCACCTCCCCAACCTGCCCAGCACACATTGGATTGTAAACTATGTGACCTTGGCGGGCTTTGGACCCCAAGGGGTTTGAATCCAAGCTCTGCCTCTTACTAGCTGCGTGTCCTTAGGTGAATTATTTAACCTCTCCGCGTCTGGATCTCCTCTTCTGTAAAGTCAGAATGACAAAACTAGAACGGACCTCATAGGGCTGTTGTGAGCGTTTAACGTATTCAGCCAGTGAAAGTGCTTGGCCCAGTGCTTCTCAGAGTTTGGGAAGTGGTCAGTCCCTCATCCCTTCTCTGTCATTCCAACATCCCCAAAGCTCTGAGACCAAAAAGCTTTTCAGAACTCATTTGGCAGCAAAACCTGAACTGAACTGACCTTAGAGGTACTTAGAGTCTTTATCCCACTATTCATATGGATTTCGCTACAGAAATATGAATAAGTTGGAGACGTCCATAATATAGAGAACATTACATTTCTAACACCTGAAAATGATTTTGAAATCTGAAATGCATGTGGCCCCAACGGCTTCTCTGCAGAACTGTGGCCGACAGCACTCTCATGATTTTCATGAAGGATAGCAGGTTAATATCAACCACCTGACAGCCAGGACCGTGCGTGTCTTATTCAGCACTGGGCCTGGCACAGAGCAGTCCTCCATAAACTGGGTGACAGTTGGGGCAGTGACTGGAGCTAGCCCTGCTTCCCTGACCTTCTAGGAAGCTGTGCCCTGCCACCCATCTCCTCGGAGCCCCGAGCCCAGGCCCAACCTACTCACTTCCCCCAGGTCACCCCTTGCTGTTGGTGGCAGAAGCAGAGTTGGAACCTTCCCCTCACCTGCCTCCCTGAGGACTACCTGGGTTTGTGCAGGGAGGGGATCACTCATTCCAAATCTCAGCTGAGCAGCAGGAAGTTGCCTGGGGAGCTGCCACCACATCCCTGCTTTCCAGGCCCCAAGCCAGGCCCACTCTTCCAGGAAGGCATGAGGCTGCTCTCAGACCCTCCCTGCCCTCTCCCGACAATGGCACATTAGGAGGTGGCTGGAAGGGAAGGACTCACCAACTGAAATTAAACTAAGCACCCACCTGGCCGGGCGCAGTGACTCACACCTGTAATCCCAACACTTCGGGAGGCTGAGACGGGCGGATTGCTTGAGGTCAGGAGTTCGAGACCAGCCTGGCAACATGGTGAAACCCCATCTCTACTAAAAATACAAAAACTAGCCAGGCCTGGGGGCAGGCACCTGTAATCCCAGCTACTTGAGAAGCTGAGGCATGAGAATTGCTTGAACCTGGGAGGTGGAGGTTGCGGTGAGCCAAGATCATGCCACTGCATTCCAGCCTGGGCAACAGAGTAAGACACTGTCTCAAAAAGCAAACAAACAAACTAAGCACCGATCTGTGCTGGCCCCCAGTGTGTATTGATAGTCAGATAGGCATAGGTATGCATAGGCGTAGATAGGCATAGATATGCATAGGTATAGATATGCATAGGTATAGATATGCATAGGTATCGATTAGCTATATATCTACACATGGAGGATACAAGCAGCTACAAAGCATACCTTCACCTGCTTAATCTTCACATCAAACATGTGGGTCGGTGCCATTAATGTTCAGTGGGTTCTTTTTTTTTGGGGGGGGGGACAGAGTCTCGCTCTGTCGCCCAGGCTGGAGTGCAGTGGCACAATCTCGGCTCACTGCAAGCTCCGCCTCCTGGGCTTACGCCATTCTCCCGCCTCAGCCTCCTGAGTAGCTGGGACTGCAGGCGCCACCACCACGCCCGGCTAGTTTTTTGTATTTTTAGTAGAGACGGGGTTTCACTATGTTGGCCAGACTGGTCTCGATCTCCTGACCTCGTGATCCGCCCGCCTCGGCCTCCCAAAGTGCTGGGATTACAGGTGTGAGACACCATGCCCGGCCTGTGGGTTCTAATGAATAAACCCACCACCTCCTCCACCAAGTTCAGATCCAATCAAGAGAGAGAAACTGAAATCCCATGGATAAAGGTCCAAATGGCAGTTTGAACATTTACCAACAGCTCAATGGCAGAATGTGACAGGGTGGGGAAGTCTGGGAGCATTACACCCCTGCTCATGGAAACATGAAGCCTATTTTGCAGATGAGGAAACTGAGGCAAGTGAATGAGGAACAGGAATTTGAACCTGGGTTATCCTGTCTCCAGGTATAAATATAAATCTGTATCTAGCCTACACCTAGATCATATACGTGCCTCAGGATCTCCAGGATCCAAGGCGCAATGATTCTGATAGCAAAAGAAGCCAGGGTTATGGAGCCTGCAGCAGAGCCCTGGGGTCTAGGCAAAGGCTGGTCCATGATTTCCCTCCTGGCTCCTCCCCTCCTGCTCCTCTCCCCGCCTCCCCTCTTCTCTCCTGTCCTTATCCTTCCCTGTCAGATCACTATCATTCATTTCCCTCTGGTTACCAAGCTTGGTGAGGCAGCTTTTCTGGTTCCATGTCTGATCTGCATGCCTGAGCCAAGAAAAGGACTTGCTTTCAGGAGCCACTTCCTCCTCCGGCTCATTAAACAGCTGGTCCCCTTGTCTGGGTTCAACAGTCAAAAGCCTAATCCATATCTAGCAGCTGGAACAAATCCTACCAGGGACTCAAACAGCACCACCTGTGGGGTGAGTAGGAGACCCAGTCACTCGCTGGAAAGCCAATCTCGAGACAGCACTCTCTGAGGCAGCACTAATTTTGTCTCACGTTCCAGAGTTGCAGTCAGTTGATAATCTGGCAGAGAATGCTGCCAAGGGTTCAAGAACAGGGTTCTAAGTCCCAAGATTATGCCAGTGCTGTTCCCTATCCCCCAGGAAAGGGCCCCCCAAAGCAGCTTGCCCCTGCAGCAAAAATGGCCAATGCTTCTTTTTATGAATCAACCCCATATGGGCTTTCCAGGATTCTGAGGTTGCATCTGAGCTCAGCATGAAGGAGTTCTGTGATTGATTAGGGATGTCTGCCACAGCTGCTGGCTGGGACCTGATGTGCAGAGGCCATGTGTTCACTTTTTCGGTACTCATGATTGCTCTGGCAATGGCCCTATGATTGTGTCACTCTGGATGTGTGTGTGTGTGTGTGTGTATGTGTGTGTCATCTTGAAATATATACATTTACAAAGCTGCTTATAAAGCAGTGGTCAACTACAGCCCTTCCTCCACACCATATGGCCCATACGCCTCCAGTAAGCACAGAACCTCCCAGAGTTTCATTGCAACATTTACAAAATGAAGATGAAGCTGCCAGGTTGGGACAAGTTTGCATGCATGAAACTCCTCTCCACTTACGGCAATAAAGGATTTTGTAAATTAAAAAGTCATGGCTGCATGCCATGGATCAGAAACAGAGCAGAACAGACAGCAGTAAACAGGAGATGGAGCCTTGGGCTTGCTGTTCTCTAGGTCCTGAACAGGTGGGAGCAGCAGGAGATCAAGTTCACCCAGGATGCTGGAACCAAAGGGCCTCCCAGGACAGGTGAACTCCACTAGCAAAATTCTGCAAGAGTGCCGCATTTCCACAGGCCAATAGATAAGCCTTCACAATGAACTACGTGTTTCCTCTTCAATGGCTTCTCCTCCCACTCTCCCCTCGTGGGCTCCAATCCAACCACACTCACCTGACTTAGGGCCTTTGCAATCACTGTTCCCACTGCCTGCATGCTCCACCCTACTTCCCCTAACAGCTCACTCCTTCACTTCCTGAAGGTTTCTGCTGAAATATTATCAGAGCAGCCTGTCTGGACACCTTATATAAAATAGCCTCTCCTATCTATCACTTTTTTTTTAAGAGATGGATTCTCACTCTAAGTTGCCCCTGGCTGGGGTGCAATGGTGCAATCGTGGCTCACTGCAACCTTGAGTTACTGGGCTCACGCAATCCCTGTCTCAGCCTCCCAAGTAGCTGGGACTACAGGCACACACCACCATGCCCAGTTAAGTTTTTAATTTTTTGTAGAGACAGGGTCTCACTATGTTACCCAGGCTGGTCTTGAACTCCTGGCCTCAAGTGATCCTCCTGCCTTGGACTCCCAAAGCACTGGCATGAGCCACTGCACCAGCCATCACTCTTTACGCCCCTTATTCAGCTTTAGTTTCTCATAGCACATCTATTTGTTTCTTGTTTGTCTCTCTCCCTTCCCCCTAATTAGAATGTTAGTTCTGCAAAGATAGGAATTTTGTCTGTTATGTGAACTACTATGTCCCCAGAGCCTGGGATGGGGTCTGGCACGTGGTTGGGGCTCTCCAGGTGTGTGTGTTGAATAAGTAAATGAGGGTTATGATTTTATTAATTAAGATACTGAGGCTCAGAAAGGTTGAGTATCTTGCCCAATAATAACTGGTTTTTGTTTGTTTGATTGTTTGTTTGCTTTTGAGAGCGAGTCTCGCTCTGTTACCCAGGCTGGAGAGCGATGGTGTGATCATGGCTCACTGCAACCTCCACCTCCTGGGTTCAAGAGATTCTCCTGACTCAGCCTCCCAAGTAGCTGGGATTACAGGCATGCACCAACACACTCAGCTAATGTGTTTTTAGTAGAGATGGGGTTTCTCCATGTTGGCCAGGCTGGTCTTGAACTCCTGACCTCAGATGATCCGCCCAACTCGGCCTCCCAAAGTGCTGGGATTACAGGCATGAGCCACCATGCCTGGCCTATAACTGTGCTTTATTAAAAGTTCTCTGTGCCAAGCACTGTGCAGAGCCCTTTGCATACACTGCCCTTTAAGCTTCAGGGCAACTCTATGAAGTCAGATTATCCCCATTTTACAGATAGAGACCGGCCAGTTTGAGTCACTTGCTCAGGATCACACAGCAGGAGAGGAGGGGAGCTGAGATCTACTGCCACGCTGCATGTCCCCCAAGCCTCTACTGGTAACTTCTTTGCTCTCCTGGCCCCCGGGGTCCCCCCCAAACAAAGCAAGGGCTTCTGTGTCAAGTGGATCATTTGGTTCATTCCCCTGTCTCCAGGCAGCACTATAAATCATCAGACAGGATCCATCCAGATTTTACCAACTCCTTGCCAAGGGATTTCACCATTTCCCATCCCAGTGTTTCCGCTTTCCAAAGTTAAGCCTCATCACGGCAAGTTCTTCTTTTCAGTCTAATCCAAATCCCACTTGCTTCACATTCAACCGATTTCTTCTTGTCCCACCTTGCAGGGAGCTGGAGAAAATCAGCAGGAGACACGGGCACTGCAACCAAAATGCTCCATTTAGCTGGGAGAGAAGCCACAGGTTCCACGCCCCAACGATTCACCAGAAACCTGAGAGCCCCAGCTCCCAAGGCCAGCCGTGTCAGCACCTGGCCCCGTGTTCCTTTCCCAGGGCCCTGCCTTGCCACGGTGATTTATGGGCCCTGTCAATCTGCAGGCTGAGCCACAGAGACAGCTGAGAGTAGCAGGGATCAGCAGCAGCCATGTGGGCCAAGGCGGGTGGGGTGGCTCAGGCAGAGCCTGGGGGGAGGGGGAGGGGAGTGAGAGACCAGACACTCCAGACCACAGTGTGACAGAGACGGGGATGGAGACACCAGCACGCTGGGTCAGAGAGGCTGCTGGCCTGAACCAGGGCCAGTAGCTGCAGAACAAAGACTCCGACCAGAAAAGCATGAAGAAAGAGCAGAACAGGAGACAGCCTGAGAGCCGCCTGAACCGCTCCTCCTCAGGAGTTTCAGATTCTCTTTATTCTGAAAACAAAAGCAAAATGAAGATGACAGACGGTGAGAGACGTTTAGCGGGTTTGTTTTTCTGCAGACGTTCTGGAGGACCTGGATGAAATCGCCAATTAGCCTGCCTCCCCGCAAGCAAGCTCCCAAATCCACAGCCCTGGTGGGATCCAAGTTCCCCACCCAGCCGCAGCTGGAGGCGACTCTCGCTCTGTCTCTCTCGTCCCTGGTTTATGTGTCTTTGTCCCTGCAGCTGCATGTCTGACTCCTTCTCCTTTGTTTCTTGGTCTCCCTTGCCTTAGATTTTTCTTCCTTGGTATTTTCTGGTCTCCTGCCTCCCTCTCTGGCCCATCTCACTCCGAGGAGCCACTGGAGCAGGCTCTATGCCCCTTGGTCCCATCTGTCTCCTGCCTCTGGCATTTCTTGAGCCCCCCTGGTGCGTCCTCCCGTCTCACCCCCACGCTGTCTCATTGTTCACTGGCAATTGACCTTAGTTTTTTTTTTTTTTTTTTTTTTGAGACAGGGTCTCTCCCTGTAGCCCAGGCTGGAGTATAGCGGCTCGATCTCAGCTCACTGCAACCTCCACCTCCCAGGTTCAAGTGATTCTCCTGCCTCAGCCTCCTGAGTAGCTGGGATTACAGATGCCCGCCACCATGCCTGGCTAATTTTCACATTTTCAGTAGAGACGGGTTTCACCATGTTGGCCAGGCTAGTCTTGAACTCCTGACCTCAGGTGATCCTCCTACCTCAGCCTCCCTAAGTGCTGGGATTACAGGCATGAGCCACTGCGCCCAGCCATTGGCCTTAGTTTTTGATGTCCATCCGCTGCAGATGTCCCTCCCATGGCCCTGGGCAGTGCGTCCAGGTGGCCTGTGGAGCAGGAGAGTGGGGTCCCCAGCCAGGATTTGCTGTGGAGAGAGGGAGACCCTGAATTGCTCTCAGCTGTGAGCAGCTTGGCATAAAGGAGAGGCAGCGACCGTAGTTAGGGGAACAGAACAGGCAGCCAGCAGCTCCCTTTCATCCCGAGGGGATTTGAAATTCCAGGCCAGGCCTGAGAAATGCTCAGCTGCTTTTGTGTGCATACGGGGACATACACATACACGCACACATACCCACATAGGGACACACACATACACACAGGAGGACACACACACGGGGACACAAAGCACAACAGCCACACACTGGGCAGCCTCATATGGCCTCACAACCAGACTCCCAAATTCACATCTCTCCACAATCATCCAGGAACCACAGTCCTTCCAACTCCCAACCCCAAACCACACTGCCCGGAGACATTCCCCTGCCCCACGGGGCACCAGGAGCCCTGAGGCTAGAAAGGGAATCTGGGTATGTGCACTGCATAAGGAAAAAGGGTAATTGGTCCCCAACTTAAATCCAGCCCTTGCTATGGAGACAGCAGCCTCTCCCTGGCGACCGTGAAAGGGAGGACGAGGAGGAGGAAGAGGAGGAGGGGGAGGTGAAGGAGGGGAAAGGGAGGAGGATGGTGGGGGGATGGTGGGAAGAAGAAAGGGAAGAAGAAGGAGGAAAGGGAGGAAAGAAGGAAGGAAGGGGATGGGAAAGGAAGGGGGAAAGGAGGAGGGAATGGGTGTGGGGGGATGGTGGGAAGAAGGAAGGAAAGAAGAGGAAAGGAGGAAGGAAGAAGGAGGAAAGGGGAGGTTTGAAAGGAGGGGGAAAAGGAGGAGGATGGGGGTCGCGGGGGAATGGGTTGGGAGAAGGGGAGGAAAGGAGGTTAAGGAGAAAGGGGGAGGAGAAGGAGGGGGAGGAGAAGAAGAAAGGGAAAGAGGTGGAGGGGGAAAGGGGGAAGAAGGAGCACAGCGTTTCGGAACCCAGGCTCTTTTTCAGGTGAAGGAAGAAGGAAGACTGGTTTTTTTTCCCCAGCGGCGCCCCTAAGCAGAGAGGGGCAGGAATACAAGCCACGAAGCCGCCATCTGTTTTTTCCAGGCCTTCTGGTTGAAATTTTCTTTTTGTTTTCCCTTTTTTCCTTTGAATGCCGCCCGCTTGGATTTATGAAAGCTAGGGGGTGAAATGCTTTCTTCGCTTTTAAATACTTTTTGAAGGCTGATTTCCAAGTTTGTTTCAATAATAATTCAAGTCTAAATAAAAAGGCACCTGGCTTGCATGGGGTCTTGAAAGGGAAGGCTGGCTGCCTGAAGCACGTCCGGCCCGGGGTTGGGGGGGAGGTTGCGCGCGCCTGGGGGTTCCGAAGAGGGAGATGGCAGTTTGCCTGCCCCTGGAAGCCCAGGCAAAGGAGGCGGCAGCGCGTCCCTGAGCACTGTATGTAATAACACAAACCTAACATATGCAAGCAGTGTATGCAAACCACAAATATGCACCACACGTGGCACTAAATAAATAACTGGCCATACACGATTATATATGGCCCATATGTTTTGGGCAGTACGTTTTCCACCAACGCAATAATATGATACTATAATATGTAATATGGCATTATTTTATACACTATATGGGCGCCATACAATGTACAACCACATAAGGACCATATTGTTGGGTGTAAATGTTAAAAGTGCACATGTTGTAAAATGTTTAATGTGTAGTGTTAATTATTAACTGTTTTACATGTTAAGCAGCCGATGGTGGCAATATTATGTTGAACATTACAGTTGCAATATAGATTTTACATATTATTAGTGGGATATGTAGTTGCACATACAGTGTTATGTTTGTAATTGCACGTGTAGTTTAAATAATTTATAAGTGATGTTAAAATGGCACTACATATGTTTTTTAACTCCTATAAATGCATTAGATATTCGCTACCATTTATTCATATTAAACTACATATGCAACTATATGTCCACCTACATGTTACGCGCACATTAATATGAATTGAGATGTGTAACGTAATGCCAAACACGTGTGATGTTAATGTTAGTGCAGCGCGTAATGCACATTCACGTAATATATGGTTTTCATATACACAGCTATATGTGGCACTAACACATGTAACTTGTAAAATATTCACCTAGCACGTACACTACAATATGCACTCTAGATAGCACTACAGAGGGCACATGTTGCACTATATATGTTTTGCTTCATAAGAGCACCCATACTTACGCACTAGAAGGTTACACTTGTAAAATACACTTATTGGTTGGGGGGGTAAAACAATATAGTATATATGTATACTAGTGTATACATATACACTATGTATACACTATAGGTACTCTATATTCCCACCACACCCCAACGAGGTAGGCATCATTATTATCTAGTTAGAGGAATGACTCAGGAAAACCCCACCAACCCTACCTGCACCACCCCTCAGGCCCCTGCCACAGGCCTCCTCGGGGCCTGCTTTGTTGTTGGGTTTTTTTGTTTTGTTTTGTTTTGAGACGTAGTATCACTCTGCTGCCTAGGCTGGAGTATAGTGGCAAGATCATAGCACACTATGCCCTTGAACTCCTGGGCTCAAGCAATGCTCCCACCTCAGCCTCCCGAGTAGCTGGGACTACAGGTACCTGGCTATTTTTTGTAGAAACAGGGGGTTTCACCATGTTGCCCAGGCTGGTCTCAAACTCCTGGCCTCAAGTGATCCTCCTTGGCCTCCCAAAGTGCTAGGATTATAGGTGTGAGCCATTGCGCCTGGCCAGGGGCCCACTGTTTGGTGCTGGCTTAGGACAGCTCTAGCTATGTCTGCTTTGCTGGGGAAGGTCAGGGACGGGATAATTTCTTCTTTCCCACCCAGACCCTGCTCTTCTCTCTTTGAGTTTCTTGCTTTGTTCTGGAGATTTCCTTTCATTTTGAATAAACACTCACTCACGGCCTGTGACTGCATCCCTCCTGCTTCAGTGGGAGGAGATCACAGCGTCCAACCCGACAGACTGTTCCAGACCCAGCTTCTCTGCCTGTGCCCCTCACCCAGACTCTGGCACCAAGAAATGACCACACAGGGTCTCCCAGTTTCATATGGGGTAACTTGAGCCCCAGGAACTCAGGCAGGAGCCACGCAGACCGATAGCCTAATCACAGCTCCACTAGGTTTTAGCTCTGTGACCTTGAGCAAGTGGCTTGACAACTCGGAACCTCCATTTCCTCTTCTGAGCATGGAAATAATGACAGGTCCCACCTTGTAAGGCCACGAAGACCCTGCTTAGCCCAGTGCTTGATATGGGGTTATTGCTTAGGAAATGGTGGGGTAGGGTCATGGGAGTCGGGGTGAATGGGCCGGGAGAAGAAATCTCAACCCCCAGGAGAGCGAAAAATGATGCCTGAGGCCACACAGGGACGCCCCAAGACATACCCCACCCCTCCACAACCCAGCAGAGGGAGGTGACAGAGAGGTGGCTGGAAGGAGATGGGGGACTGAGACTTTTCACAAGTACATGTGGGAGCCTCCGGCACCACCAAGTGCCACTACCCCAAGGAGTGACATACACGGAGTGTGATGCTTCTCTGGCACAAGCCGTCCTGACAGCCCGGGAGGTGTGGCCCAGTTAGGAACCTGCTAATGACATTCTCTGTCAGCTCAGGACTGAATGAGCAGGCTCCGGGCCTCCAGGCTAACGCCAAGCCCAACCCTCAGCTCTTAGGGGCTGCACTGGAGAGTGGGAGGTCATGGCACATGGGGGTCCTGTCTGGGTTTTAGGGACAGGGCTGGGCTGTGTTCAGAGCTGTGAGTATGAGGGGACTGGGGCTTCTGGAGAGTGCCTGAAGAATTTACAAAGACCCTTGGTCATGGAAGTATAGACGTGTCTGGGGCCAGAGGACTCAGGATTGGAGATCAGGGCTCAAAGAAGGGACGGGGCTGGGCAGCAGTGAGGTCCAGTGAGAGGCAGGGCTGAGTGAGAAGATGGAGACCAAGCTGGGGCTATGGCCCAGTGGGGCGGGGAGGGCGTTGGTGGGGGATGGAGGCTTGTAAGGGGGCTCCAGACAGACAGTGGAGCCAGGAACCAGGATGGCCACAGACCTGGGCCACTGGGGGGCCCTGCTGGGGCATCTGGGTTTGGGGGCAGCACGCCAGAGCCTGGGGGGACAGTGGGACCTGTCCACAGCATCCTCACTGGGCAGCCATCGGGAGCTACTGTGCTGGGGACAGAGGTGTCTTGGGGGACAGCATGCTGCTTCACCTGAAAATGAGTGACGGGGCTCTTTTCTTGTTGGGAGAGAAAGCGGCATTCTGCCAGCTCCTCAATGCCCCCTGCCTGCCCCAGGATGAGGGCAAAGCCAGGTATCTGGTGGGGCCAGATTGGGCCTTCCTGCCCATGCCCTAGTCTGCCACCCAGCAGCCTGCACCATCTCTGTTCTCCCTCTCCTTCTCCTCCTCCTCCCTCCCATACTCACCTTCACTTCTGTTCCCCAATAACCACCCTCAGAGAAAGGAGTCAGAGGAGTTTGGACAACGTTCACCCTCCCCAGCCCCAGGGTGCAGACACTTCCCTCTCAGTCTCAGCCTCTGTTTGGGGCTGGCCCAGTCAAGGGGAGGGATAAGAGGGGGACATCCCTCTGGCTGCTTGTAGGGTCCACCCAGCCAGGGAAGAAGCCTCCATGCACAGAGGGGTTGTCCACAGGGAGGGCCGCAGAGCAGACACAGACCCATTTACCAGCAAGCCCTGATTTTTTTAAAAAAGTGGCATTCTTGTCTTCTAGAAAATATGATGCCGTTTTCCCGGCCTGGTGAGGGGTGAGGGGCATTATCCCATCTCCACTGCCTCTGCCTCCCTTCCCTTCCCCTCCTGGCAGTGCTACTGCTGTTATTAATAGGAACCAGCTCCCTGGGGCAGCCACCCAGTACAGGTCATCCATCTCCCTCAGAGCGGACGTCAACCCCCATGGCTCAGCACCTTAGGAGTGGCACTCAGGCTGGGAGCTCTGGCTGCATCCCCACTTCCCTCTCTGCCCCTCTCCCCACCTCCTAGTATTGGCATAGCAAGGCCTTGGGGCAGGAAGGAGCTAAGCTGCCCAGCAGGGATGCCCCAAGCAAGCCTCCCTCCAATGTGAAATGTTCATTCATTCATTCATTTAGCAAACATTTATTGAACACCTATTATGAGGCGCACACTGTTCAGGGCCCTAGAGTCAGAACAATGACCAGACACAGTCCCTGCCCTCATGGAGCTGGCTGACATTCCAGAGGGAGAGACAGATACGAAAAGAAGAAACTATAAATAAATGATGAAATCTTAGATTTTAGACCCACAATGTCAAGCGCAATGAAGTAATAAAACAGGAAAAGGAGATAGGACGCGCTGGGCTTGGGGGTGGTCAGGAGAAGGCTCTGCAGAGAGGTGACATCTGTGCCGAGACCTGAATGATAAGAAGCAGTCAGCCCTTAGATCTCACTGCAGCCTCGACCTCCTGGGCTCAAGGGATCTTGAGCCTCCCCAGTAGCTGGGACTATAGCACGTGCCACCATGCTCAGCTAATCTTTTTTGTAGAGACAGGGTTTCGCCACGTTGCCCAGGCTAGTCTTGAACTCCTGGGCTCAAGCAATCCACCCACGTTGGCCTCCCAAAGTGCTGGGATTACAGGCATGAGCCACTGTGCCCGGCCTGGATTATTTTGTAAGTAGAATAGGAAGCTATTCAAAGTTTTAAGCCAGCAGTGACATAAGGCAGAGAGAATGGAAGGGCAAAGGTGTGGAGAGGGACCGAGTTCTGGCGGTACAGGGGCAGAAAGGGTCAGTGTAGCAGGGCAGTGGAGGAGATCTTGGGGTGAGAAGAGGCTGGAAAAAGAAAAGAAGGTTAGATCAGGCGTGGGACACAAAGAGGAGCTTGGATTTTTTTGGTTTTTTCCCGAGATGGAGTCTTGCTCTGTCACCCAGGCTGGAGTGCAGTGTGGCACAATCTCAGCTCACTGCAACCTCTACCTCCTGGGTTCAAGCGATTCTATTGCCTCAGCCTCCCACGTAGCTGGGGTCACAGGCGTGCACCACCACACCCTGTTAATTTTTTGTATTTTTAGTAGAGACGGGGTTTCACCATGTTGACCAGGCTGGTCTCGAACTCCTGACCTCAAGTGATCCGCTGCCTCGGCCTCCCAAAGTGCTGGGATTATAGGTGTGAGCCACCGCGCCCAGCTTTTTTTTTTTTTTTTTTTTTTTTTTTTTCTGACACAGGCAGGGTCTCACTCTGTCACCCAGGCTGGAGTCCAGTGGCCTAATCATGGTTCACTGTAGCCTCGACCTCCTGGGCTCAAGGGATCTTGAGCCTCCCTAGTAGCTGGGACTATAGCACGTGCCACCATGCTCAGCTAATCTTTGTATTTTTTGTAGAGACAGGGTTTCGCCACGTTGCCCAGGTCAGTCTTGAACTCCTAGGCTCAAGCAATCCACCCACGTTGGCCTCCCAAAGTGCTGGGATTACAGGCATGAGCCACTGTGCCCGGCCTGGATTATTTTGTAAGTAGAATAGGAAGCTATTCAAAGTTTTAAGCCAGCAATGACGTAATCTGGTTTGTTCTTTTATTTTTATTGTTTTGAGACAGGGTCTCGCTCTATTGCCCAGGCTGGAGGGCAGCAGCATGATCACAGCTGGCTGCAGCCTTGACCTCCTGGTCTCAAATCATCCTCCCACCTTAGCCTCCCAACGAGCTGGGACTATGCAAGTGCACTACCAAGCCCAGATAATTTTTTTACTTTTATTTAGAAACAGAGTCTTGCTGTTTTGCCCAGGCTTGTCTCGAAACTCCTGGCCTCAAGCAGTCCTCCTGACTCAGCCTCCTAAAGTGTTAGGATTACAGGCGTGAGCCACCACGTCCAGCCTGGTTTGTTCTTTTAAAAACCACTCTGGCTGCTGGGTGGAAAACAGACAGTAGGAGCTGAGTGGGAGGGAGAGGCTCCTTCAGTCTTGCAACTGTGAGGTGAGGGGAATGGAGCGGTAGGTAGTGGTGGGGATGGAGTCATCAGACTCAGGGTCTATTCCTCAGGCTGAGTTGACAGTGCTGGCAGATGAGCTGTGCCTCTCCCACTTCCCCCTTTCCAAGCAGGGGTGAGGAACATGGCCTTTATTCCCATATCCTCCACATCCATCTGAGGGTGTATGCTCTACTATCCCTCTGCTTCCCCAGCCTGAGGCTCCCTGTTACTCCCAGCCAGAGCATGCAGCCATGCCTGAGGTTCCCTGCAGGGAAGGAAAGAGAGTTCAGGCCAGGAAGGGTGTCCAATAGCCAGCCTCCAGTTTAGGGGAGAATCCAGCTCTGCTCCCAGCACCACTGGGAAACTCAACTCATCGTGCAGAGGTGAATGTAAAGGCACCGGAGTCTCAGTTATTCTTGGCTTCTGTGCAGGGCCTGAAACTCAAACCCCTCCCAGCAGCTCCTGTCCTCACAGGGGAGCAGGTTCCCTCAGCAACATGGGTGTGGATTCCAGCTCTACAGACACAAGCTGGGTGATCCTGAGAAAATGACTCTGAGCCCCTTCACTTGATTAAGTCCCTCATTTATTAAAAAAAAAAAAAAAAAAAAAAAAATGTATGTAGTGAGCCAGGCCTTCTACCGAGTGCTCAGGATGCTGCAGAGAACAAAAGGAATTCACAGTCTAAGTGGGAAGACAGATGACAAGTAAACAAGCAAATGCATATTATGACTTGTTATCGGGGCTAGAAGTGGAGAACAGGGGCAAATGGAAGGTAGTCACTGAGGAGAGTCTACGTAGGCCGGGTGGGCGAGAGGATTAAATGAGATAATACGTGTAAAGCCCTCAACACAGAGCCTGGCACAGGGGAATTGCCAGTGCCTGCCAGCGGCTCGGGGAAGCAGGGAGAGGGGAGGGCATCAACTGGCTTCTAGCTCCAAGCCCGGAGCTGAACGAAGGAGGAGCTGGGGCAGCCAGAGCCAGCTATTTCCCCTGCCACAGGTCAGAATCAGGACTGCAGCCTCTCTCTTTTTTTCTTTTTCTTTTTTCTCTTTTTTTTTTTTTTTTTGGAGATGTAGTCTGTCACCCAGGCTGGAGTGCTGTGGCGCAACCCCGGCTCACTACAATCTCTGCCTCCCGGGTTCAAGGGATTCTCCTGCCTCACCCTCCCAAAGAGCTGGGATTACAGGCGTCCACCACCATGCCTGGCTAATTTTTTTGTTTTTTTGTATTTTTGTGGAGACGGGGTTTCACCATGTTAGCCAGGCTGGTCTCAAACTCCTGACCTCCAGTGATCTGCCCGCCCCAGCCTCCCAAAGTGCTAGGATTACAGGCGTGAGCCTGCGCCTGGTCAGGACTGCAGCCTCTTGGTGAGAGTTGGGAATAGCCCAATTCCTGACTTCAGGTCTGGTGCTCACTCTGCTTCCTGGAGTGGGAGGAGAGGGGACTCACAGGACCCTCCTCCAATGACCTGGCTGGTCCAGATGGTGACACCAATGGCAGGGGGTCCTCACAGAGCTGCTCATGCCAAACTCACCTTCCTAGGCTCCAGGTAGAATTGGCAAAACCTCTGCTGCCAGTGGTCGGTCAGGGCTGGAAACCCCTCTAAGACCCTTCCTGGGGATAGCTGAAGACACTGGCCCCTCCAGGTTTGGGATCCAGCCCCACCCCTGGCCACCCCTACCCCAGCCTCCCTTCCGCTGTAGTCATAGAGATGATTTCTAAAGCTTTCTGTGGGGAGAAGTTCAGTGGAGCTCCATAGCTGGGCCGGGTGGCTCCCCTGACTTTCTCTTAGGCCAGGGGGAGGAGCTGGCGGTTGCAGGGAAGTTCAGAGTTGGCACAAGACGGGGCAACTGAATGTCAGTCTGACACGGTCCTTCTCTGGGGAATGCCCCTGCCCCTGGCCCAGGGAGCAGACAGCAGAGATGGGTCTATGCTCCCTTAAGAAGTCCTGTCCCACTCCCCAGCGACACCCTGTCCCCAGCCCCAGTGCCCTCTTCCACCTTTCCCATTATTTCCCCTGCTCCCCTCCCCTCTTTCTCCTGGGGCAGGAGAGAAGCACATGGGGCCCTTGAAAGCCATTCCAAAGCCACAAACCCTTACATTCCCAGATGTCCAGGGGGAAAATCCTTTTTTTTTTTTTTTTTTTTTTTTTTTTTTTTTTTTCCAGGCATCTCCATTTCCTAGGGTCTCAATTGCCTTTTTAAAAAATTTATATTTATATTTTTTAGAGCAGCTCTAAAAAACACAGGAGAAAGAAAAGAGTTTCCATACACTCCCTCTCCCCGGAACACAGCTTCCTCGGTTATCATCTCACATTAGCATGGTCCTTGGCCTTTTCCATTTCCCAATTTTTGGCACCAGTGTCTGGCTCTGGTTCAGCCCCCCACTTCTGCTACCAAATCTGGTGTTCACCACATCACTGATGAACCAGGTAATCACCCTATGCACCAATGCACCAGGTAAGTAATGAACCAGGTAACTGATGCACCAGTTAACCTGTGTACCAGGTAACTAATGAGCCAGGTAACTGGTGCAACAGGTAATCAATGCACCAGGTAACCAATGAGTCAGGTAACTGATGCACCAGGTAACCAGTGCATCAGGTAACCAAGGCACCGGGTAATCAATGAGTCAAGTAACTGATGAACCAGGTAATCAACACACCAGGTAACTAATGAACTAGGTAACTGATGCACCAGGTAACCTGTGCACCAGGTAATCAAGGCACCAGGTAACTAACCAATGAACCAGGTAACCAATGCACCAGGTAAGCAATGAATCAGGTAACTGATGTACCAGGTAACCTGTGCGCCAGGTAACCATTGAATCAGTTAATTGATGCACCAGGTAACTGATGTGTATCCTGTCCCTCCTGGCACTTGCCCTTGCTTCCCAGTGTCCCCTGCTTGTCCAGTTCACAGTGCCTGGTCTCCCAGTCCCTATCCACCTAGAAGGATTGACAGATGAGAGTGTAGGAGGCAGGGGCACTGAGTTGAGACATTCCAAACATTATTGATCTCCAACATCCCCAGCCATCTCCTCCTCTGAGATCCCAGCCAGGAAAGGGACAGTGTTGGGCCTGGGCAGGACAGAACATGGAGGAAACATTGGCCTCCCTCTGGTCCCTCTGACTTCTCATAAGAAGTTAATAAAATTGCAGGCAAGGATGACCCAGAGGACATGATTTACTCAGGCTGGGGAAAAGCTTTCAATAAGGTCCCTCCATAAAAGGCCATTAAGGGAGCGGAATAACCACAGGCTAAGGGGCAAGTGTTATGGATTCCAGAGTGGTTTAAGCAGAGGAATTAAAGAGGCATTCAGAGCCGGGAGACATTATTAATAACCACACTGGGCACTTGTAAAGGCTTTCATCGCAGCCAGCTGTGGTGGCACTAACTCCTTGGCTCTTGGGCCTCTGGTGGAGATGGGACGGGAAGCTGAGGATCAGCTCATTCCACTTTTAGGCTGGATCCGTGGATGGGAGGGCTGGGATCTTAGAGCCGAGGGGTTCCCGGGAGATCCCGGATTACACACTTTCTGGTGCTGAAAGATCAAACTCCAGGAAGGAAGGGCCTGCCTCCAATCTCACTAGCAGGGCTGAGGAGGCTTGCGCCATCAAGGAGCACGTGGGGCCAGGTGCAGCGGCTCACACCTGTGATCCCAGCACTTCGGGAGGCCGAGGTGGGCCGATCAGTTGAGTACAGGAGATGGAGACCAGCCTGGGTAACATGGCAAAACTCCATCTCTACAAAAAATACAAAAATTCTTCGGGCGTGACGGTGTGTGCTTGTAGTCCCAGCTACTTGAGAGGCTGAGGCAGGAGAATCAACTGAGCCCGGGAAGTCGAAGCTGCGAAGCTGCAGTGAGCTGTGATTATGCCACTGCACTCCAGTCTGGGAGACACAGCAAGAACTTGCTTCAGAAAAAAAAAGCACTTCAGAGCAGAGATTCCACCTTTCCCATCCAGAGGGTCCAGGAGAGGGAGAGCTCCCTGAGGAGAAGGAGGAGGAGGAGGCTGCTCTTCCTGGCCTCCTGCTCTCCAGGACCCTGGTGAAGCCCGCACGCAGGCCTGAAGAAGCTGAGTCTCCCCTCTTACACCGGCCACCCTATCCTACCCGGATCACAGGCTCAGTCACGGAGCACCTTTCTCTCCTGGATGAAAAGTCCAAATCCACATGCTTCCACCCTCTCCTCCCAACCCATTTTCAAAGCTCCGTTCAAACGATACCTTTTCCACAAAGCCCCCTGAGCTGCACCCCCTCCACTCCCTATGCTCCATAATGCTGTTAGACGGACAAGGACCCTGCTTTCACAAGGTTCCAGCCCAGCTCTTAACACCCAGTGCCCGCTTCGGGTCTTCCGAGAGGCCTGTGCTCCTGGAGACAGGTGGGTACAGAGAGGCCCTGGGAGGACCCGGACAAACTTTGCAGGGGGCTGAACTCTGAGCAGGGTCACCTGGCACCTCCATCCCGGCCCCATCCCAGCTCTGTCCTCTGCAAGTTCTCCTTCCCAGAAAGTATCTCTCCCTCTGAAATTAGCATTCCTTTTAAATGTTTTCACACTCTCAAATCATTCCTTAAATGTACATATTAACTGCCAAAACGACTTGCCTTAGCTGCTTCACCCGGCCTCACATTAATCTCACACAACCCCATTACACTTAACACGCCTCGTCCTCTCCGCTCAGCCTCATAAACTCAGGGCGACTTCAGAACCGTCCTTGGTGCCCATGGCTTGCAGCCGCAGAGGACTGGATGCCATCTGGAGGGCCAGGGGGAGGAAGCACTGTCCCACTGGGCCTAACAGCCACAGGCGGGGGGTGGGGCTTAGGGCCAGAGACCCCAGGGAAAGCTGCCGGCCTCAGCTGCCCCTTTCTGAGTTACTCAGAAAGTTACCCAGCAGCATAGCTATGACCTTGGGAGGGTGACTTTCACCTTTCCTAAGGGAGAAAGTTGAGTATGAGCATTGAAGTTCCGCCCCAAGTGAAAGCCAGGATGTGAACCCCAGGCACTCTGGGTCCAAAGCCCAAGCCCTTGGCCGCCACACTGCACTCTGCAAGGAGAAGCTTGCAGAAAGTAGGTGATGAGTCCGAGCGCGGTGGCTCACACCTTAATTCCAGCACTTTGGGAGGCCCAGGTGGGCAGATCACTTGAGATCAAGAGTTCAAGACCAGCCTGGCCAACATGGTGAAACCCCATCTCTACTAAAAATACAAAAATTAGCTGGGTGTTCTGTAAGTTCTCCTTCCCAGAGTGTCTCTCTCCCTCTGAAATTAGCATTCCTTCTAATGTGGTGGTGGCACACGCCTGTAGTCCCAGCTACTCGGGAGGCTGAGGCAGAAGACTCACTTGAACCCGGGAGGTGGAGGTTACAGTGGGCTGAGATCACCCCATGCACTCCAGCCTGGCGGACAGAGTGAGACTCTGTCTGAAAAAAAAAAAAAAAAAAGGTAGGTGATGGGCAGGAGATGGTCTTGGCCACCTACTGACTGTGTGACCTCAGGCAAGGGCAATTAAGAGATAAAAGCAGGCCTTTATTGTTTAAAATTCTTCACTATAATGATACATTGAATCCTCATCACAGCACTAAGTCGATGCTATCACCACCATTCTAATGATAAGAAAGTTGACGCACAGAAAGGTTAAGTAACCTGCCCAAGGATGCAGAGCTAAAACCTTTTGAGCCAGGACTCAAAGCCTGCACATTATAGGGCCACTTGGTACTGACCGGAGAAGCCCATGATTAACTCCTTTCTTCCATGTGGCCCCTGCCCCAGTCATTAACAGCTTGTAGCTTCTTGTCCCAAGTCTAGTGTAACTTTCAGATCCAACTGCATCTTTAGACCTAGAGAACCCTCTCATTTGTCCCAAGTGAAGATGTCCAAGAGAAGGATCACCACCCCCGGTTTGGCCCGGCAACCCACCCAGCCCCAGCCCCGGGGGGCAGTGGTCACCTGGCACCTGGGCAAGTGTAGCCTCATCTCGATAATATCTCACTAGAATTCTTTGGGCTTTTCCACTGGAATTGGGACTCCCTGTTGACAGGTTGGGACACCCTCTCTGATTCAGCCTGTGTCCCAGAGGCAGGGCAGGGCAGTGTCCAGGGGCCCTGGTATTCTCATCCTTTTTTTTTTTTTTTTTTTTTGAAAGACAGTCTCACTCTGTCGCCCAAGCTGCAGTGCAGTGGCGTAATCTTGGCTCACTGCAACTTCGGCCTCCCAGGTTCAAGGGATTCTCCTGCCTCAGCCTCCCAAATAGTTGGGACTACAGGCACACAACACCACACTCCGCTAATTTTTTTTACTTTTTGTTATAGAGTCAGGGTTCCACCATGTTGGCCAGGCTCATCTCAAACTCCTGGCCACAAGTGATCCACCCGTCTCGGTCTTCCAAAGTGCTTGGATTATAGGCATGAGCCACCACGCCCGGCCCCATCACCTCCTTTCTGCAAGCTCATCCTCCTTTCTCATCCTCACCAGGAAAATGCCAACAGGACAGGTGACCCAGAAACACCACCCCACCCCCAGGCCCCTGCATGACTGGGCACACATTCTGAAGATCACCATCAGGCTAGACTGTAAGAGCCTAACCTAGAGCAGAGATCTCTGTCCTCCTCCAGAACCTGTATAGTGCTCCACCCCCTGCCCATAATGAGGGTCCTCAGGGCAGGACATCTGATTCCCAAGTTAGCTCCGGAGCCACCTGTGTATCTTAGCCTTCGAGGGCAGGAGGAGGCAGAGTTCCAGGGTGAGCAGGAGGCGGATGGAGTGGGGTTGCCAGGTCAGTGACGGGGTCCTCGCTCCCTCCCTGGGATACAGCAGTCCTGGGGCCTCCCTGATGTGATTTACCCGACAATGACAACCTTTAATGTCTGCCCTGTTATAATCTCCTTTATCTTAATACAATCTTTTCCTGTTGAACTCTCCAGAGTCCCAACCGTGATTTTCAACGGGAGGGATTTTATTATTACTACGACTTGATACTGTGATTACTGTCGAACTCTCAGTCTTTGCGGAGGGGAAATTAATAAGTTTTTCTTAAGCACTCCTCACAGGCCCTGCATACTGATGAAGCCAGGCCAGCTCCCCCACGGCAGGAGTCAATTATCAACCTGGCCTCCTGCCTGGCCTTCAGAGACCCAACAGCTCTCCTGTGTGGGGGTGGTGGTCATTAGGTCCCGGGTCCCAGCGCCTCCGGGAAGTGCCGGGTCACCCCTGAGGGGTCAAAGATCTACCCTGCTCCATTCTCAGCTGTGTCTTCAGGCAGGAACTGTCTGTGTTGAATCCCAGAACTAGAAGAGACCTTAGTGTTCAGCTCATCAAACACCTGCGGGCATTTGTACAAATTGATCACTCTGCCTGGAACACTTTTCACTTCGCCTGGCTAATTCCTCAGATCCTTCAGGTCCCAGGTTAGCTGCCATCCCCCCAGGAAGCCTTCCTGTCCCTCCAGGTAGAGGTTAAGTACATCCTTTTTTGCACTGGAGTCTCCCAGGCTTATACCTGTTGTAGAATTTATTTAGGTTTTTTGTTTTGTTTGTTTGTTGTTTTTGAGACAGGGTCTCACTCTGTCACCCAGGCTGTAGTATAGTGACGTGATCATGGCTCACTGCAACCTTGAACTCCTGGGCTCAAGGGATCCTCCTGTTCTTCCCTTCTCACATTACAGGTGGAGGAACTGAGGCCAAGCAAGATGCAACAAGACTCAGTCACAGACATCTAATGGCAAGGCGGGGGCTGTGGTTCCTAGGGTAGCATTCAGGTTCTCTAACTCGCTTCCCTTCTGAGGTGTGTTTTGATTTTCAGTGTGACTGCAATCCCTCTCTCTGCATTGTCCTTGTCCTGTCCTAATTGGGCTGAAGGACTGGCAGGTGACATCTCTTACCCCCGCAGGGAGAGTAAGTGAAGACACAGCCTACCCCACCCAACCGTGTCCCGACTCAGCCCTGGCCATGCCAGGCACGGGTGAGAGAAGGGCTCCCGTGGGCTTCCTGCCAGCTGGCTGCCTACTGGGGCAAGCGTGGCAATGAGTGAGCAAGCAAAACAAACCCCCCCCCCCCCCAGGCAATGAGGCAGACCCAGCACCAGGAGGGACCAGAGGGCCTGGCAGGTGGAACAAAGTTCTTAGATTGCCCCTGAGAAGAGGCCCCTCTCCCTCAGGCCCCCCACCCAACTCCACTGATGGAGAGCAGAGCGGGTCCAAAGGGGGAGTCAGGTTGGACATCAGGAGAAGACTGCCAGGCATGAGGAAGTTCTGCCTTCCCTGGGGGCACCAGGAAATGACAGCAGTCAAAGAAAGTTCGTTCAAGTTGGAAGTTGAAGCCATCCGCTAGAAGTCAAGACCCGGCTCCTCTGACCGCTGGGGCAGGAGCGTGCTGGTCTTGGCAGGGCATGGTGGTTCACACCTGTTCCAGCACTTTGGGAGGCCAAGGCAGGCAGATTACCTGAGGTCAGGAGTTTGAGATCAGCCTGGCCAATGTGGCCAAATCCTATCTCTACTAAAAATACAAAAATTAGCCGGGCGTGGTGGCACTCACCTGTAGTCCCAGCTATTCGGGAGGCTGAGATGGGAGAATTGCTTGAACCTGGGAGGCAGAGGTTGCAGTGAGCCGAGATGGCACCACTGTGATCCAGCCCGGGCGAGAGAGTGAGACTCCATCTCACACACACAGAAGTGTACTGGTCTTGATAGCACTGCTCCAGCTAACATAGCAATGGATTCAGATAATCGGGCTTCAACTCTGTGCAGTGTGGTCTTAACATTTCTCTGGTTGTAGGATGAAGACACTGGGCCACCTGTCCCTTATAGACATTACCTGGAAGGGGAGCTGGCAAGGGAGACACATGAGATTTGGAGGAGAAAAGCACCAGATCCAAACTCATCCTGTTATTAAGGGTGGAGGCACACAGAGTGGGGGATTTGACTCTTTCATTCATTCTTCCATTCAACAAACAGAGCACCTGAAAAGGTCCCTGTCCCACTCCAGAGCCGGAAGGTGGCCATAAAACAGGAAGTCACATCAAATGACTTCAGCTAGAGGTGAGTGCCACATGGGACGAAGTGGGGGTCGGGGGAGGGATGAAGGGAGCTAGAGATCAAGGGCTCTCTCTGCTCCTTGCAAAGGTGACTTGGAGGATGAGAAGGCCCACTTTCCCTGACCACTGCGGCCACACAGCACTCTAGCAGTGGGATGGATAAGAGAGCTCCTTCTTGCACCACCGGGACAGAGACAGTAGGCAGGCACCAGACAGGCATGGGAATGGGAGGGCCAGGTGACTGGACTCAAGGGAGGCTGGGCCACCGTAGGGAGCCTGCAGGAGCTTGGGGGACACCTGTGCGGGGAAAGGGGAGGGAGCAGACTCTTGAGCTCGCCTGTGACAACAGAGTGATGACACATTACTGTTTCTAAGTAAATTAAACACATTAATCACTGTAATTAGCAGAGCTGCCCAGCAGGCCTCGGCCTGGCTATTAAAACATTGGCACTGGCTCCTGCCATGGCCTGGGTGATCTCCCTACAGCTGGCTGGTGCAGGAGGGCTTGGGGCTAGCTGCCAGGCTCAGCAGAAGGATAGAGGATGGGGCCCGGGTGCTCTGGGCAGGGCAGGGGCCACGGTCCCTTTCACATGTCTACCTCCAGCCACAAGACGTCTTTGGGTCACCTGAATGGCCACATTCCCTAGCATGTGAGCACCACAAAGCAGGGAGCTTGCTTGCCTTATTTGGTGACACAGCCAGTCCAGCATCCAGAAGAGTGCGCAGTCACAAGAGTGCTGGAAAAGTGAAGAGAGAGAGAGAGAGAGAGAGAGAGACTAATGCTCTCTCACCTCCAGGCATTTATACAAACTCATAACTCTATCTGGAATGCTTCATGTTGCTTGGCTAACTCCTCAGGGCTCAGGTTAGATGCCATCCCCCAGAAAGTCTTCCAGTCCCCCCAGGTAGAGGTTAAGTACACCCTCTTTTGCACCTGGAGTCTCCCAGACTTATACTTGTTGTAGAATTTACTGAGGTGTGTGTTTTGTTTGGTGTTTTGGTTTTGGGATTTTTTTTTTTTGAGACGGAGTCTCACTCCATCACCCAGGCTGGAGTGCAGTGGTGTGGTCTCAGCTCACTGCAACCTCTGCCTCCCAGGTTCAAGGGATTCTCCTGTAGGCAGGTTCTCACTTTGTCACCCAGGCTGGAGTGCAGTGGCACCATCAGGGCTCACTGCAAACTTAAACTCCTGGGCTCAAGTGATCCTCCTGCCTCAGCCTCCTGACTAAGCAGGACTACAGATGTCCACCACCATGCCTGGTTAATTTTTTAATTTTTGTAGGCATGGTGGTCTTGCTATGTTGCTCAGGTTGGTCTTGAACTCCTGGCCTCAAGTAATCCTCCCACCTTGGCCTCCCAAAGTGCTGGGGTTATAGACGTGTACCACCACACTTGGCCATGTAGAATTTAGTACACAATATTACAGCTGGTTTATGCATCTCTACCTCCACAAGACTGAACGCTACATGAGGACAGGGGCTATGGCCTCACCATGGTATTCCCAAGCTAACTGGGGACCACCCGGTGCAGTGGCTCACACCTGTAGTTCCAGCACTTTGGGAATCCAAGACAGGAGGATCACTTGAGGCCAGGAGTTTGAGACTTGTCTTGGGCAGCATAGTGAGACCCCATCTCTACAAAAAGCTTGAAAATTAGCCAGGCATGGGGGCTTGTGCCTGTAGTCCCAGCTACTCAGGAGGGAGGCTGAGGTGGGAGGATTGTTTGAGTCCAGGAGTTTGAAGCTGCAGTGATCATGCCACTGCACTCCAGGCTGGATGACACAGGGAGGCCCGGCACCAAAAAAAAAAAAAGTAAAAGAAGTTAAATGGGATGAGTGGGCAGAGCTATTGGCATGGAGCCTCCCACACGGAACGTGCTCAGTGTTCGTTGAATCAGAATCTTCGTCTGCTTCGTTGAAACCTTTGAGCTGAGTTCCCCTGCCGGAGCCAAGCAGAGACGTGCCTGTACTTCTGCTGGAAGCCCAGCAATGAGGAAATAAATCCTCATGCATATTATTCCTGAGTAAAAGTTCTCCTGGGACATGGCTTGCTCAGAGCCTTCTCATTCCACAGCCAGCATGCCACACAGACTTCAGCAGCTCACCTCTGGCTCACTGGCTCACTGGCTCACTCGCTGGCAGGCTGGCTCCTCCTCCAGGGGCAAGAGAAGGAGAGAGGAAAGGAAATGGAAAAGTCTTTGATTTGTCAGGAAGCCTGCCGGCGCTGGTGAGCATCACTGAGTCCTAAAGCCCCACGTGCCAAATCAGCAGCCTGGTTCTGTGCCAGCGCTTGTAATTAGTCTGTCTGAGCATTTAGGGCAACCCTGGGGGACAGAAAGGGTGGGCAGGAGAAGCTGGCATAGGAGCACCTGAGGCTGGGGCTGCAGAGCAAAGCAGAGGGGAGCCACCTGAGAGGACCCCTGCCCAGGGGGAAGGGAGCAGCAGGGACCCATGCCCTGACATCCTGTCTGGAGACATGGCCTTCCAGGAAGCCTGGTGGCACTAGCTGAGCTGCCCACTGACCTCTGACACCACAGCACTAGTCAGGACCTGGTTCCAGCCAGCCTGGACCATTTACTAGCTGTGGGGCTGAAACTCGGGGAGGCGGGGGCAAGGGATGAATTTCCTCATTTGTAAAATGGGAATAAGCAACATCTGCCAAGGCCATCAATATGGAAGTCGTCCTGAAATGGACAGCCTTCTCTGCCTTTGAGATGGTGCCATGAAATAGAAGATGTGGACATCGTCCCAAAATGGACGGCTTTCCCTGCCCTTTGAGCAGGCACATTGTCTTCCCTAGGAGCTCTAGGCTTTGTGTTTCCCGTCTGACTCCTCTCCAGCTTCATTTCTGGGGAATGGGGAGCACTGAAGTTGATTCTCTATTTCAGAGATGGGAAGAAACTGAGACTCAGAGGGGAAGGCAGGGTAGGAAGGTCAAGTCAATAAGAGGCTGCTCCTGGGCTGATCTTAGAGGCACATCACTTAACCTCTCAGACTTCAGCTTTCTTATCTGTAAAATGAGAGGGTGATGATAATAATAATGTAAAGATAAATCCTTAATAACATCTGATCCGTACTGACAATGGGCTATGTGGCAGGCACCAAGAATGCTGTTATTATTATTATTGTTGTTGTTCTCATTAGCAAGCAGAAGCTCCCCTCTTGTTTTTTCTTATGTCTGCTGAGGTATCTTTTTTTATTTTTTTTGAGACAGAGTCTCGCTCTGTCGCCCAGGCTGGAGTGCAGTGGTGCGATCTCCACTCACTGCAACTTCCACCTCCCGGGTTCAAGTGATTCTCCTGCCTCAGCCTCCCAAGTAGCTGGCATTACAGGCACACATCACCACACCTGGCTAATATTTGTATTGTGAGTAGAGACGGGGTTTCACCATGTTGGCCAGGCTGGTCTCAAACTCCTGACCTCAGGTGATTCCCACCTCAGCCTCCCAAAGTGCTGGGATTACAGGCATGAGCCACCATGCCTGGCCGGGTGAGAGATCTTAAAACTGTTCCGCCTATGCTGCTGCTGCTGCTACTGTCTCCATTTCTTTCTCTCAAAGAAATGCCTTCCAGAAAGTTGCTCCCTCTGTAGATAACAAGATGGGCAGATAAGGCCATAAAAGAAGCAGCCAGGCCTGGAGGAACCCAAGGACAGGGAGAGCAGTGTGGTGCTCTCTTCCTCCTAGTCCTGGGCAGGCCCTTCTCTGAGCCTCTGACTGCATTTTCCATCCAAGCATATGAGGCTCAGAATCTGGCATCAGCTCAGGACGGGAGCAAAGAAGCAGAGCTTCCTAAGTGAGCTGCTGGGAAATCCTATAAAAAGGCTGCCTCCAACTCCCTAATTTGCCGAGATGATGATTTATGGAGACATCCATCTTCCAGCCTAAACCTACTTCCTAGGACTTGGGCCATCATCGATGTAAAACTAATGAAAGGTTTATGAGTTACTCTGCTCCAGGTACTATTGATAAACCCGCTCACACCGTTGCTACGGCTCATCCTCCACAGAGCTGCCGTGGGTCTTTGAAGCCAAGATCGAGCCTCAAAGGGGGATCATTTTAATACCTCCCTTCTGAAGAGGAAAGTCTGTGTTGTGCCTTCTTCCTCCCTCCGTGTGCTCATCCTGCCTCTGCCAGCAGCCCCATCCACGTCAGGGAGGCAGGGAGGAAGGGAGTCCAGGCTGGCCAAAGGCCTTGGGGCCAGCAGAAAAAACCATATGAAAAGATCATATGAAGCAGTTGTGAAGATGGGCGGTGGAGACAGCTACACAACAATGTGAAGGTACTTAATGCCACTGCATGGTACACTGAAACATGGTTACACTGGGCCGGGCGCGGTGCCTCATGCCTGTAATCCCAGCACTTCGGGAGGCCGAGGCAGGCGGATCACTTGAGGTCAAGAGTTCGAGACCAGCCTGGCCAACATGGTGAAATCCCATCTGTGCTAAAACACAAAAATTAGCTGGGCATGGTGGTACACACCTGTAATCCCAGCTACTCGGGAGGCTGAGGCAGGAGAATCGCTTGAACCTGGGAGACGGAGGTGGCAGCGAGCCAAGATCGAGCCACTGCACTCCAGCCTGGGTGACAGAGCAAGACCCTATCTCAAAAAAAGAAAAAAGAAAAACGTTAAAATGGAACATTTTGTGTTATGTATAAATTATCACAATTTTTAATTTAAAAACAATGACCATAGCCCTTTAGCCTTTGGCTGTGCTCAACACAGCCTGGGAAGACCTCACTTTCTGAACATCCTCAGGGGACAAAGTTGCACTGAAGCCTCACTACCTGTGGCCTGGAAAGCCCTCCAGGTGCCTAACCTCTGTGTTTCTTGCTGTACCCTGAACTCCAATCCCTGTCTGATGAATGTGGCTTTCTTGTGGAAAGGAAATGTTCCCTCACGTCACAAATGCTATAACTATAAGGTTAACAGCGTGGGCTCTGGAGGCAGAGTACTGGGGTTCAATTCCTAGTTCTGCCACTTGAGAGCTGTGTGGCTTCAGCAAGCTGCTTACCTTCCCTATGTCTCAGTTTCCCCATCTGTATAATGGGAGGCACCTACCCTGCAGAGAGGCTGTAAGGAGTTAGAACTTTTACCGTGCTCAGTACCAACTTCACATATAGCAAGCACTCCATAAAAGTGGGCTCCTACTGTTTCCAGCCTCCCCATGCTCCAGTCACTGCTGAGAGCATCTTCTTTGGAGATGGAAGATGTGGCTATAAGCGGGGCAACAAGGAGAGGAGGGTGGAGGTGAGTGAAGGGTGTGGGATGGCCTTCACTTGGAAGGTCTACCTTCCCTAGACTGAAGTTAACCGCATCATGATATCTGAAAAGAGGTCCTGGGGACACAGATATCACAACCTGTAGGGGCTGGCCATGTTGGCATCAGACACAGCCGCTGCAGGAAGCCCTGGAAGCCTGGCTGTCAGCAGTGATTGTCTGGAGTGCAGGGGAAGCTGTGAACAATAACGGGTGACCCTAAGGATGGCATGAGACTTCTGAGACCAGTTCATAAAAATACCATGGTAGGGGGCCAGGCACAGTGGCCTCATGCCTATAATCCCAGCACTTTGGCAGGTTGAGGTAGGAGGATCACCTGAGGCCAGTTCGAGACCAGCCTGGGTAACATAGTGAGACCCCCATCTCTACCAAAGAAAAAACTAAAAATTAGCCAGGTGTGGTGGCGCCCGCCTAAAGTCTCAGCTACTTGGGAGGCTGAGGTGGGAGGATTGCTTGAGCCCAGGAGTTAGAGGCTGCAGTGGGCTCGAACTCCCACCACTGCACTCCAGCCTGGGTGACAGAGTGAGACCCTATCTCAAAACAAACAAACAAACAAACAAAAACCAACCATGGCGGCTTTGGCCTGGTTCTTTCTCTCCTGTATCATCCACTCTGGGGAGTACCACCACGTGGGGAGGCCTATGCAGGAGGACCCCAGCACCATGTGAGTTCTATCTTGGAGGCGAGTCCTCCAGCCCCAGCAAGACCCCTGACGATGGCGACCTCAGGAGAGACCCTGAACTCAGCTGCCCACAGGTTCCTGACCCACAGAAACTGGAATATAGAGATGTTTATTGTTGTCTTAAGCTGCTAAGTTTGGGGGTAGCTTACTAATCCAGGTGGGAAAGGAGATGGGTGGGAGGGCCAGGGTCCCTTCACCCTGCAGCATGGCACTCATGGAACACATCCATGGCTCTGCCCTCCCCGTCTGCCCTTTTACTCCAGTGAAATCCACTTCTGTGTTCTGCCACCTCCCAACCCCACAGCCCCCCACCCCCACCCTTCCTGTCTTTTCATCCTGACTATGCTGCTTTCTCAGTGGTTCTAGGCTGGGGTGAGGGGCTCAGCCCTTCTCAACCTCCAGAGCTGGCAGCTGTCGGGTCGTCTAATAGAGAGATCGCAGAGCAGCTTCTGAGCAGCTCTGCAGAGCATGGGAAACCCTGTAGATCTTAATCCTTTCCCTCTTTAATCTTCCTTCGTCGTTCTTCGGTTCACAGGTTTTTCACACGCACTGCAGAGTTTCCAGAGATAAAGCCCCACAACCAGAGATGGCAAAGCACCTCCTTCCTCTGCCTCCAGGGAGGAGAATTCAGCAGGAAACCACGGAGTCTCTGATTGGCTTCCGAGAGCTGGAGCAGTCTGTGAGTGTCAGGGACCCAGGAACCTCAGCCCCAGTCTGTCATTCCCTTCGGCTTCTGGCTCAGTCCTACTGCATCTTACAAGGCCCCTGGGTGAACTAGGGGCTGGGAGGGGGTGCGGTACCCCTGAAGCAGCTGGGCCCACAGACTCACCAGGCTGAGAGAGTGTGGCCTCAGGATCAAGAGCAGGGGCTTTTGAGGTCAGACAGGACTGGGAGCAACTCTCAGCCCTGCAGCTTCCTGCTGTGGGACTGCAGATAAATGGGTTTCTCTGGGCCTGTAAAGCTCTCAATAAACAGGAGCAGCCAGCAGCAGGACTGGAGTCCACAGGGGATCTGTCCCTGATCTCAGGTGTCCATAACCATCCTCTCAGAAGCCAGGCAAGCCAGGCAGCGCTCCTGCCCCTCAGCACTGGCCAGGCTAGGACACAGTGGAACATCAGGACTTTAAGTCATCCTTTAGGCCAAAGAATCCCCACATAACAAATTCATTGTGTGCAATAAAGAACTTGACTGCACCCCTATCGGGGCATTTGAGATCCAAATTGCTGCCTTGGCACTTTGGAGACACAGAAAGGAGAAATGAGCTCAGGGTCTCTGGGAAAAGCCCTTTAAACCTGCTTGAGAAATCAGATGTCTGGCTGCGGCTCATCTGCCCTCCAGGTCTGGAATAAGGGGAAGGGACTCTGGAGGGCTGTCTGACAGGCATGGAAAGCAGTGGGCAAGGGAGGGCAAGGTTAAGGGAAAGAGGGTGGCAGGATGGTTCATGCCTATAATCCAAGAACTTAGGGAGGCTGAGATGGGAGGATCACTTGAGGCCAAGAGTTCAAGACCAGCCTGGGCAACATAACAAGACCCTGTCTCTACTAAATACGTTAAAAATTAGCAGCGTGTGGTGGCACGTGCCTGTGGTCCCAGCTACTTGGGAGGCTAAGGTGGGAGGATTGCTTGTGCCCAGGAGGTCAAAGCTGCAGTGAGCTGTGACTGAGCCACTGCACTCCAGCCTGGACAACAGAGCAAGACTCTGTCTCAAAACAAGACAAAATAAAAAAACAGAGAATGACAGGGACACAGCGACACAAAGGGCTTCCCAGGTATGCCTGGCCCCTGAGCCAGGGAAGCTCTGGGGCATTTGGAGAGAAGAGCGCCCTTGATGGTGTTAGAATGAGCAGCCCTGGAACTCACGGACACAGGCCAAGAAGCAGCCTGGCCCTCACTCAGGCCAAGCTCTGCCCTCCTCCCGCCATGCAGGCTTCACAAGTTTCCTCCCTTTCTCCCCAAGGCAGCCATTCTGCTTGCACACTCATTCATTCATTCATTCAACACCCTTACCTGGAGCCTCCTCTGGGTGCCAATGAAAAGAGAAGGGCAGAGTTGATTAATGAAATTCAATTTCTAAATGCCAGAGCTCAGAGGACCAATCATGATTGCTCACCCTTCTCAGCTATCCGTTGAGGAATAGAGTATCACGGGGGTGCCAAAGAAGGTGACAAAAACTGCCCAAGAGAGACTGGAAAAGCCTTCACAGATGAGGGCACATTTGAGCTGGTTCTTGAAGGCTGAGTAGGAGTTCATCTTAAGAATAAAGAAGAGAAGGAGGAGGAGCAGAAAAGGCATTCCTGGCAAAGAGAGCAGCAAAGGGCAGGGAGGTAGGAAGGGCAGGGTGGGTTTGGGAGGTGGCAAAACGCAGAAGTGGATTTCACTGGAATAAAAATCAGAATGGATGTGGAGGGCAGAGCAACACAGGTGTTCCATGAATGCCACACTGCAAGGTGAACAGACCCTGGGCCTGCCCACCCATCTCCCTCCCCACCTGGATTAGTGAGCTACCCCCAAACTTAGCAGCTTAAGACAACAATAAACATCTCCATCCCTATTCCAGTTTCTGTGGGTCAGGAGTCCAGGAGCAGCTGAGCTCAGGGTCTCTCCTGAGGTCGCCGTCCTCAGGGGTCTTGCTAGGGCTGGAGGACCCGCCTCCAAGATGGCACTCACATGGTGCTGGCTGTTGGCAGGAGGCCTGGGGTCCTCCCTACATGGGCGTGCCCACATGGTGGCACTCCCCAGAGTGGGTGATCCAAGAGAGAACCAGGCCAAAGCGATAGCTTACTGAATATTCAGACCAGCCCTATTCAGTACGAGAGAAGACCATGAAGGATGTATCAGGAGCTGGGGATTAATAGTAGTAGTAGTATTGTCAGGACCATCTTGGAGGCTGGCTGCCATGCCACCTCCCGTGGGCAGCCCTAGGCAGGTGCATTAGTCCCTTCTCATGCTGCTATGAAGAAATACCCAAGACTGAGTGAATTATAAAGGAAAGGGGTTTAATTGACTCAGAGTTCAGCAGGGCTGGGGAGGCCTTAGAAAACTTACAATCAGGCCGGGCACGGTGGCTCAAGCCTGTAATCCCAGCACTTTGGGAGGCCGAGACGGGCGGATCACGAGGTCAGGAGATGGAGACCATCCTGGCTAACACGGTGAAACCCCGTCTCTACTAAAAAAAAATATTAAAAAAAACTAGCCGGGTGAGGTGGCGGGCGCCTGTAGTCCCAGCTACTCGGGAGGCTGAGGCAGGAGAATGGCGTAAACCCAGGAGGCAGAGCTTGCAGTGAGCTAAGATCCGGCCACTGCACTCCAGCCCGGGTGACAGAGTGAGACTCCGTCTCAATAAAAAAAAAAAAAGAAAACTTACAATCATGGCAGAAGGAGAAGCAAACACATCTTTCTTCACACAGTGGCAAGAAGGAGAAGAATGGGAGCCGAGCAAAGGGGGAAGCCCTTTATAAAACTATCAGATCTCGTGAGAACTTACTTACAAGCATGGGGGAAACTGCCCCCATGATTCAATTACCTCCCACCAGGTCCCTCCCGTGAGGCTGATGGGAACTACGAGTCAAGATGAGATTTGGGTGGGGACCCAGCCAAACCATACCAGCAGGAGGAGCCCTGGCCTACAGAGTTCCAGGGAAGCACACGCTCAGCCCCTGAAGCAGGCTCTTTCATCAGTTTCCACCACACTTCTCAAGGCAGCCTTCCAATTGGTGGGTGTGACATGGGGCAGGGCTGGTGCTGACCATCTCTTGGGGAAGGGGTTGGGGGTCAAGAGGACTATCTGTGTCTCAAGCCATGGGCTCTGCCAACACATAAGATCAAGCCCTTCCTGGCTTGATCTTGTGTTCAACTGCCCACATGGCTTCTGGAGTGGTTATCCTCAGAGCAGGCCCAAAATGTGCCCTCTAGCAAAACCCTGGGATGCTGCCAGTTGGATGATCCACACTCAGCAAGGACCAGCCATGCCAACAGGGTCCATGCAAGGGCCTGGGACCTGCGAATCACGACCTGCTCAGAAGTTGGTGTGGTCTTTGGGGGGCTCCAGCGAGTCTGTATATGTCCAGCCCAGGTCCTGGACAGCTGAGACCTGCCTGCCCCTTGGGTAGCACAGGCCTCATATAATTGAAATGCCAGGCAGCACCTGCAGACAATTTTATCACACTCTGTATAATGTGTAAATACCATTAAGTTAGACAGATTTTCTCATTAATTCTTGGTCCCAGTGACAGACCAGGAATTAACACAATTGATTTTCCAGTCCCTACTCATTATCAATCATCTCCCAGAACTTAGTCACATTTCATCTGTTCCACCTGGGCCCCAGCATCTATTTGGAGGTTTCAATATATATTAAACTAATAAAGAGCAATGGGCACTGGCGTGTCAGCCCTGGAAACAGGTGGGGATGAGTGAAGAAACCAATCCTGGGAAGAAAGTTGCTTCCCAGATTGAAGGCTTAGTCCTGCCCCTAGGATGCTGGCACTGGCCAGCAGGGGCTCAGCAAAGGGTGTGGGTAACTGTATCAGTTATGTATTGCTGTGTGACTAACCACCCCAAGACTTAGTGACCTAGAACAATAGTGTCTATTTGCTCACAGTCCTCTAGGTGGCCAATTTGAGCTGGGATCCTGGGCTCACTTGGGTGGCTGCAGTTGGCTGGTGACTGGGATAGCTGGAGAGTCTAAAGCCAGCTTCACACACACATCTGGTGGTTGGTGCTGGTTATCGGCCGGATGGTCTAGGGATGTCAGCTGGGATGGCTCTTCTCTGCTTCGAGTAGCGTCTCATCCTTCAGGAAGCGGGACCAGACTCCTGGCATCACTTTTCACCAGATCCTTTTGGTCAAAGTAAGCCAAAAGACCGATCCAGATTCAAAGGGTGGAGAACAAGACTCCACCTTCTGATGAGAAGAATGAGCCAAAGGCACATGACAGAGGGGTGTGCCACAGGGATGGGGGGCTCATTGCAAACAGGACACGACAGTGACCAATCTGGGATCTGGTTCTGGGGCCCTCCTCCAATGGACAGTTTATTTTCAACCCTTCACACCAAGAGATGATGGCTCTTATTCTTCAAGACCTCAGGACCCATCCAAGCAGGAGAGAAATGTGCATTCCTGAAACCCGAACAACAACCACATCCAATGCTGAGCTAAGGGACAGGAGGCAGAGGGAAGAGGGAATCTGTGCCAAAATCTTTTTTTTTTTTTTTTTTTTGAGACAGAGCCTTGCTCTGTCACCCAGCCCAGGCTGGAGTGCAGTGGCTCAATCTTGGCTCACTGCAACCTCCACTTCCCATGTTCAAGCGATTCTCCTGCCTCAGCCTCTTGAGTAGCTGGGATTACAGGCACGGGCCACCACGCTCAGCTAACTTTTTGTATTTCTAGTAGAGGTGGGGTTTCACCATGTGGGCCAGGCTGGTCTTGAACTCCTGACCTCAAGTGATTCACCCACCTTGGCCTCCCAAAGTGCTGGGATTACAGGTGTGAGTCTCCCCATCTGGCCGGCAATCTGTGCCAAATTCTTAATCCTGTCTCAATGTGACCTCCTGCCACCTGAATGCTTCTGGACCATCTCACCTAGAAGTTGAGTACTACTGTTTAGAAATTAGCAAGTGCATGCTCTTGTGTGCTCTTGCCAATGTTAAAATTAGCAAGAACATGCACAATTACAAAAGCGAATCTTTCACAAATGTGCATATTATGCGGAATGTTCTAATTCCAAGTAGGAAACAACTGTGGATTATCTGCTGCTTCCTACTGCGTCATCCCATCCTATCAGAGGTAATTTAATTTCAACATTATGGAAGTCACAACTCTACCTCACAAAGGGCTTTGGTGGTAAACTTTTCCTTGAGGTGTAACATACATTCAGAAGGGTGCACAGTTAAGTGTGCAATTCAATGAACCTTCACAAAGTGAATACATCTGTTTAAACAGACCCTTACCCCCCACCCCAACAAGAAAAACTTCTATCCTGCCTTCTGACACCATAGATTAGTTCTGCAGAATTGTATATGCATAGGGAACAGGCTTTTAAAAGCCCGTGGCCCAGGTCCCAGAGGTAGGCAGTTACCGCCTTCCGAGCTATTATTGAATCAGGAGTCCCTGCTTGGAGGCAAGGATATGGCCTTCCAACTTCTCATGGCTCCTCCCCATCCTAAGTCCTTGTGTTTCGTCCTCAGGGCAAAGGTCTTTGGGCCAGAGCACGCCTCTATTGCCATACCAGATCCGAGCATGGGAGCAGGAGTGGGCAGGTGGGTAGAAGAGTTGGGGGAGCGGAAAAGGGCCAGCAGAGGGAAGCAAGACTTTGTGATGCGAACGCAGAAGAGCTGGGATGCAGTGAGGACGGGGTAGGGGTGGAGCTTTTGGGGACACTCTTGGAGCAGGAAAATGTGTGCGGCCCACAGAGGCTGGGGGCATTGGTTGGAGGGGCGACCTCTCCCTCACTCCTCTGTGCCAGCATTCAGTAAGCCTGTGCACCCACCTGGAATTATCCCTAGATAATAATCATCATCATCTTTATGGAAACCTTTTTAAGATTAATTCTAATGTGCTTTATTATGTGACTTTTTCAGAAGTTCTGCAACAGGAAGGTGAAACAGGTTCTGAATGTTAAGCAGTAAGAGGTTATGAAGGGCATCTCTGCCTGGTAGCACCTCCCAGGTAATTAACTCCCTAATACTCATCAGGTGAGGGGGATGGCAGGCGAGGGTCCTTCCCACACCCTCTCAATGCCGTTCTCTTCTTTCATCAAAATTGTCCAGGTGGACCAGGGCACTCTGCTTTTGAAAAGCCCCTAGCGCCAGGCATGTGGCTCACCCCTGTTAATCCCAGCACTTTGGGAGCCGAGGCGGGCGGATCACGTGGTCAGGAGATTGAGACCATCCTGGCTAGCATGGTGAAACCCCATCTCTACCAAAAATACAAAAAAATTAGCCAGGCCTGGTGGTGGGCGCCTGTAGTCCCAGCTATTCGGGAGGCTGAGGCAGGAGAATGGCATGAACCTGGGAGGCGGAGCTTGCAGTGAGCTGAGATTGTGCCACTGCACTCCAGCCTGGGCCACAGAGTGAGACTCCATCTCAAAAAAAAAAAAAAGAAAAGCTCCTGATTAGGGGCCTGAGCTCACCTGCAATTAGCCCCCAAGTTCCAGCTGTGGGAGGAGACAGGCACAGAGACACATATGTGCCATCCCAGGCACCAGCCAACTGCAGCCACACGAATAAGCCCAGGAGAGCCCAGCCCAAATTGGCCACCCACAGGACCATAAGCAAATAGACACTTGTTCTAAGCCACTACGTCTTGCAGTGCTTTGCCGTACAGCAATTTATAACTAATACGGTTACCAATGCCCTTTGCTGAGTCCCCACTAGCCAATGCCAGCATCCTTGGTGGCAGGACTGAGCCCTCAAAAGCTCTGTCCACTTTTACCATCTAGAAGCCCCAGAGCAGAGTGCAGGGCATGGTAAGGCAGCAGGAGCAAGGGAGATAGATGGGGTGCGAGGGCCTCCGCCTCCACCCCATTTCTGTCCCTCATATCCCAGTGAAATGTTGAGGGAGGTACCTATGGGGACAGAGGTGACCCAATTTCCGAGCTTTCCCATTTTGAGGGTCAATAGAACATAAAAATGCATCCCACCTGGACAAAGTGGCTCATGCCCGTAATTTCAGCATTTTGGGAGGCCAAGGCAGGAGGATCGCTTAAGCCCAGGAGTTTGAGATCAGTCTGGGCAACATAACAAAACCCCCATCTCTACAAAACATTTTTTAAAACTTAGGCAAGGCAGTGTACACCTTTAGTCCCAGTTACAGAGGAGACTGGGGCAGGAGGATCCATTGAGCCCAAGAATTCGAGACTGCAGTGAGCTATGATTATACCACCATGGCACTCCAGCCTGGGCAACAGTGCAAGACCCTGTCTCAAAAAACAAAACGAACAAACAAACAAACAAAAAACCATATCTGACTCCAGCGAGGACCAGGAAGGTTGAGATAGTTCTTTAGGAGTCTGTACTTACACAGCCAGTCTCAAAGCACAATGGGGCAACCAATGATGCATGCAGCCAGGTCCCTCTCAGAACTGTTCCCCCTAGACCGGGTGCGATGGCTCGTACCTGTAATCCCAGCACTTTAGGAGGCCAAGACAGGTGGATCACTTGAGGTCAGGAGTTGGAGACCAGCCTGGCCAACATAGCAAAACCCTGTCTCTACTAAAAATACAAAAATTAGTCGTGCGTGGTGGTGGGCGCCTATAATCCCAGCTACTTAGGAGGCTGACACAAGAGAATTGCTTGAACCCAGGAGGCAGAGGTTGCAGTGAGCTGAGATCGCACCACTGCACTCCAGCCTGGGCGACAGAGCAAGACTCTATCTCAAAAAAAAAAAAAAAACTGCTTTCCCTGAATTCCTAATTCTCTCATACAGCCCCTCAGGTTCTCCCTCCCAGGACAGCAGCCCACAGAATGGACATCCCTCTTCTCATCTTTCCCCGATCAAAATGTCCCTATCTTGTGTAGCACTCATTTTAGGCCCTGATCCTCTGTTCTCCATGGTGACAAGCAGATTTTTTTTCCTTGATGAGAATCTCCTCAGTTATGTGCTCGTACTTTAGCAAGGACCTTTGGGAAATAGAAGGCCTTCATTCAGAGGACTGACTAATGGTGGAATCTGAGGCACAGAGGCAGGTTGATGCAGAGCTATTTAGGTGCAGGAGAGCCTCAGAGCTCCCATTAAGTCATAGACATGGCTGACCTGATGGAAGAGAATGTATTGTCCTTTCCATGAAAAGTTTTCACCCACAAACCAGTATGCTGCTGTCAGGGGTAGGGTTAAGCCCTTAGGGATGTGCTTAAGGCTAGGCAATATAGTGAGACCCCATCCCTACAAAAAATCGAAAAATTAGCTAGGCATGGTGGCACGCACCTGTGGTCCCAGCTACTTGACAGGTTGAGGCATGAGAATTGTTTGAGCCCTGGAGGCTGCAGTGAGCTGTGACTATGCCACTGCCACCCCTGTCTGGGAGCAAGACCTTGTCTCAAAAAAAAAAAAAAAAAGAATATGCTTAGCAAATCTTTGGATGGATGGATGGATGGATGGATGGATGGATGGATGGACGGACGGACGGACAGATGGATGAAGCCCAAACAAGAATGGAACAAAAGACCTTTATCTCATCAGCCCTTGATCTCATCCAATCTTCCAAACTCTGGGAGTCCAGGTGGAAGACCAGAGGTCCCCAGCATTCCTTCTTTGAAATGTCAGCTTATGGCCCACTCCAGGTGCAGATCTAAGAGAGAGGGAAGGTGTCTCCTCCAAGAACTAGTCCTCAGCACCCACTGCCTTGGACCAATAGGGTAGCTTCTCCCCAGGGCTGTCCCAAAAACACTGGGGCAGGGGGTGCTTCCCTGCACCATTTCTATCCCAGAGACCCCAAGTCCCACAGAAGTGCATGCTTCCGGAAAGAGCCTGAAATAGTTACACAATTCTGTCTCCATTTCTTGTTCCCCCTCCTGCGCTTAAGTGCCTATTAGGGACAAAGGGACAGGAACAGAGGACAATAACGTCTGTTTTTCCAACAAGCTGGTGACAATGTGGATCTGGAGGTGGAGCGTGCGTCAGCACTGGGGCCCAGATGCAGCCCTGCAGCTGCAGAAGCAACTGGCACTCCATCATTTATCAAGGAGATAATCCCCTAGTCAGTGGCTCCTCACTCGCTGGCATGTATCCTCACCCGGGGTGCCATCGCTGCTCTTGCTAGATCAGGCTAACCTCTCACTTTTTTTTTTTTTTAAATCTCTAGGGCTTTCAGGAGGAACTTGGAAGCCACAAGTCCTCCAACCTTAGTCCTGCCTTCTCAAGGTTAGGACTAAGGATGGGACACAGAGCATGGTAGGAAAAGCACTGGGTTAGAAGTCAAAGGGCTTGGTTTCTCATCCCAGCACTGCCATCAGCTCCGAGACCTTGGGGTGTGGGGTGCTGTGTCTGTTTGGGGACAGAGAGCCAGGTATTTAACTTGCTGAAGGAGCCTCGGTTTCCTCATCTATAAAATGGAAGTTGTCATACCTCAGTCATGGAATTGCTAAGAGTCTCAAGTGTGAGAACACACATATGTGATCCTAAGTTGGCTCAGACACAGAGTGACTGGGAGCAAGGGGGTGAGCCATGGCAGCGTGTGTTTCTGCAGGTGACCTGGAGGCCACTTGTGCCTAAACCTGACTCCAATGCCCAGACATGGCTGAGATGATTTCCATCAGTCAGACCGCACAAAGCAAATAGAATCAACCATCCATTCACTGGGTGTGGTGGCTCATGTCTGTAATCCCAGCACTTTGGGAAGCCAAGGCAGCTGGATCACTTGAGGTCAGGAGTTCGAGACCAGCCTGGTCAACATGGTAAAAACCCATATCTACTAAAACACAAAAATTAGCTGGGTGTGGTGGTGCGTGCCTATAGTACCAGCTACTTGGGAGGCTGAGGTGTGAGGATCGCCTGAGCCTGGGCGGTCGAGGCCTCAGTGAGCGGTGATCTTGCCACTGCACTCCAGCCTGGGCCACAGAGTGAGACCCTGTCTCAAAAAAAAAAAAAAAGAGAGAGAGAAATTTTGAATAAACAAAATATTTTTTTGGCTTGCCATGGTGGCTCATGCCTGTAATCCCAGCACTTTGAGAGGCCGAGGCTGGTGGATCACCTGAGGTCAGGAGTTTGAGACCAGCCCGGCCAACATGGTGAAACCCTGTCTTACTAAAAATACAAAAATTAGCCAGGCATGGTGGTAGGGGCCTGTAATCCCAGCTACTCAGGAGGCTGAGGCACAGGAATCGCTTGAACCCAGGAGGCAGAGGTTGCAGTGAGCCAAGATCACACCACTGCACTCCAGCCTGGGTGATAGAGGGAGACTCTGTCTAAAAAAAAAAAAAATGTGTAAAGTTATTAGATGTCTTCAATGGAAAACCAAGCATTGTTTGGAGCAGAGCCTTCTTGCTATTTGACTCCAGCCTGGGCAGCATGGCAAGACTCTGCCTCTACAAAAATTAGGCTGGGCGCGGTGGCTCACGCCTGTAATCCCAGTACTTTGGGAGGCCAAGACGGGNAAAAAAAAAAAAAAAGAGAGAGAGAAATTTTGAATAAACAAAAATATTTTTTTGGCTTGCCATGGTGGCTCATGCCTGTAATCCCAGCACTTTGAGAGGCCGAGGCAGGTGGATCACCTGAGGTCAGGAGTTTGAGACCAGCCTGGCCAACATGGTGAAACCCTGTCTCTACTAAAAATACAAAAATTAGCTGGGCATGGTGGCAGGCGCCTGTAGTCCCAGCTACTCAGGAGGCTGAGGCAGGAGAATGGCGTGAACCTGCGGGGTGGAGCTTGTAGTGAGCCAAGATCACACCACTGCACTCCAGCCTGGGCGATAGAGGGAGACTCTGTCTAAAAAAAAAAAAAAAATGTGTAAAGTTATTAGATGTCTTCAATGGAAAACCAAGCATTGTTTGGAGCAGAGCCTTCTTGCTATTTGACTCCAGCCTGGGCAGCATGGCAAGACTCTGCCTCTACAAAAATTAGGCTGGGCGCGGTGGCTCACGCCTGTAATCCCAGTACTTTGGGAGGCCAAGACGGGTGGATCACCTGAGGTCAGGAGTTCGAGACCAGTCTGGCCAACATGGTGAGACCCTGTCTCTACTAAAAATATAAAAATTAGCTGGGCATGGTGGCATGCACCTATAGTCCCAGCTACTTGGGAGGCTGAGGCAGGAGAATCACTTGAACCTGGGAGGCGCAGGTTGCAGTGAACCGAGATCGTGTCACTGCACTCCAGCCTGGGCAACAGAGACTGTCTCAAAAAAAAAAAAAAAAAAAAAAAATCCATCAAACTGTGAAGACCCCTGAGACCCTGTCTCTGCTGGAGCCCCTCAATCCTACCTCTTCTCCCTCTTCTCCCACACCCAAGGCCACCAGCATGACAAGCCGGCCCCATGCCTGGGCGGCTCAGAGGAGCCATGGAAAGGGTTAGGGAGGGAAAGGCGAGGAGGAGAGGCGGGAAAGAGGGTGGGAGATGAAGGCAATAACAAAAGAGGCAGCTGTGACTCTTTCTCTTGGACTCGGGAAGGGGAACATCACACACTGGGGCCTATCATGGGGAGGGGGGAGGGGGGACGGATTGCACTGGGGAGTTATACATGATATAAATGATGAATTGATGGGTGCTGACGAGTTGATGGGTGCAGCACACCAACATGGCACAAATATACATATGTAACAAACCTGCACGTTATGCACATGTACCCTAGAACTTAAAGTATAATAAAAAAAAAAAAGAGAGATTGAAATTGAAAACGAGATTTATAAAAGGCAACCGATCATGCTTTGCTCCCCCCTTCAAAAGAAAGAAGTGTTGAAAATGAAAAAGACTTTTAACCAAATGAGTGCTGTGTATTTAGTGACCCCGAGCAAGTCACTGAACCACTCAGCCCATGAAACAAGCCGAGCATGCACCTCTCAGGGCCATGGGGAGGCCAGCGTGAGACACGCACAGAGAAGGCTTCGGTGAACCCCAAGTTGCTGCCCAGATCCAGCGTCTGGTGGCTCTGTCTGCAACTGTGGTTAGGCGGCCTTGACATGCCGCTGTTACTCCCACCACTGAGACAGACAAGGGAATGAGTATCATGGATGACCCAGGGCAAGCAGTGGGGTTTCCAGGGCAGGGCCTCTCCTGGGGAAGCCCATCTTCTCCCACCTCTCATGCCGTGAGATTGGCTGCAGCCACTGTGATGGCCTGGGGCACGGATTACACCGTGCTTTGCCTTGCTTGACTGACTTGGTTATCTTTGCTCCTCACGATCCCCTCCCTGTTCCTTCTTGGAAATGGAATGGCTCTTCTCAGCAGAGCCACCCAACCCCTGCACCCAGCCTCTGTGCCAAGCTGGCAGGATAACGAATGGCTCCACCTCCTCCTCACCTCCGTGCGGAGGGGCTCTGAGCAACCCTTTGCTCACAGCCTCTGTGGTTCCCGTTATCCTCCTTGGAGCTGCACGGAGACTGGTTGTCCAGACATTGAGATGGCTTTACCAGGTGACGCTCATTGCACTGGGTTCCCTTCATGTTCGGCGCCTACTTAATACCCAAAATAATAACTGCACCACTATGGAGTACAGGAGGGGGCCCCACATGTCCACAAGTGCACACACATATGTGCACACATGCACATGGGAAACACACATTTATTTATTTGTTTAGTTAGTTAGTTAGTTAGTTAGTTTTGGAGACAGGGTCTCACTCTGTTGCCCTGGCTGGAGTGCAATTGTGTGATCTCAGCTCACTGCAACCTCCACCTCCCAAGTTTAAGTGATTCCCCTGCCTCAGTCTCTGGAGTAGCTGGGATTACAATACGTGCCACCATGCCCAGCTAATTTTTGTATTTTTAGTAGAGATGGGGTTTCGCCATGTTGGCCAGGCTGGTCTTGAACACTTGACCTCAGGTGATCCACCCGCCTCGGCCTCCCAAAGTGCTGGGATTACAGGCATGAGCCACCATGCCTGGCCCAATTTTTAAAAATATAATAACAACTTTGGCAGGGAGCAATGGCTTATGCCTGTAATCCCAACACTTTGGGAGGCCAAGGCGGGTGTATCATTTGAGGTTGGGAGTTTGAGGCCAGCCTGACCAACATGGTGAAACCCGTCTCTACCAAAAATACAAAATTAGCTGGGCATGGTGGTGCATGCTGTAATCTTAGCTACTAGAGAATTGTTTGAACCCAGAAAATGGAGATTGCAATAAGCTGAGATCGCACCATTGCACTCTAGCCTGGGCAACAAGAGCAAAACTTCATCTCAAAAAAAAAAAAACCCATAATAATAATAGTAATAATAACAACTCTGGTAAAACAGACATCACATGTTTTCCAGTTTTCTTCCCTTGTTGAATGAACCTGGACTGCAACCCAAGGAGATGTTCTTTCCCTTATACCCAGAGATTCTTAAAGCCCCTCTGAAGGACGGGTCACTCACAGCCACGTGTAAGACCACCTATCTCTCCATCCAGGACTTCCTCAGTACCTTCTTAACCGTCAAGCCTCTAGGGCTGTGAAGCATTCGAATGAGAAGTCACCTTGACAATCTCTGACCCCAAGGCCAAGACCCCAACTTTTTCATAGTCACCCCACCAGGATTCCGGTCTCAGCATAACCAGGCTTGGCTCTCCTGACAGAAGGGCTGCACACGGGTCATCTTTCAGCTTCTGCATGGAACTTATCCTGGGCGCCAGGGCAGAGCCCCTCGGAATCACCAAATGGACACCCCCCATACACAGAGTGTCATTCAGGCTACTATTCAGGCTACTACAGCAAAATACCATTAAACCAGGTGACTTATAAACAACAGAAATGTCGCACAGTTCTGGGGACTAACAAGAACAAAACCAAGGCAGGCTTGGTTTGGTGAAGGCCCACTTTCCGGTTCATAGATAGCGCCTTCCAGCTGTGTCTTCCCACGGAAGACGGAGCAAGGCAGCTCCCTGGGGTCTCTTTCATCAGGGCACTAATACTCTACCCGTGAGGACTCTATTCTCGTGACCCAATCCCCTCCCAAAGTTGCCACCTCCTAATACAATCATGTTGGGGATCAGGCTTCAACGTAGGATTCAACATTAGGATTCAACGTGAATCTGGGGGACACAAACATTCAAACCACAGCAGAGTTTTACGATGAATAGTTGTTTCTTTTCTATCTCCCTCACTATCATATAAGCTCTGGGAGCACAGACATCTGGTCTTGTTCATTTTCTATGTTTAGTTTTAACACAGTTCCTGGTACTTACCAGGTGTTCAATACATGTTTGTTGAATGAATGAATGAATGTACCAGGCACTGTGCCAAGTATCGGGAAGAACATGGACCCTCAACCATGGACCCTCTCCCCTTCGGTAGGAAAGTCCATGATTACACAAAAAACAACATTCTAAAATAGTCATCCATAAGAAAGGAAAGGGGGCTGGAAGCAGTGGCTCAGGCTTGTAATCCCAGTACTTTGGGAGGCTGAGGCGGGCAGATTGCTTTAGCCTAAGAGCTGGAGACCAGCCTGGACAACATGGTGAAACCTCGTCTCTATAAAAAATACAAAAATTAGCCGGGCATGGTGGTGCAAGCCTGTAGTCCAGGCTACTGTGGAGGCTGAGGTGGGAAGATCACCTGAGCCCAGGGAGGTTGAGGCTACAGTGAGCCATGATTGTGCCACTGCACTCCACCCTGGGCTACAGAGTAAGACCCTGTCTCAAAACAAAGTGGGGGATGGGGGGAACTCACTTTATGAAGTGCCTACTACATACCAGGCACATGCTAAGTACTCTGTGAGCACTACCTCATTTAAACCCAAAATTACCCTACAAGGCAGATACCATCATCCTCCCTTGCAGAGGAGGCACCGGAAGCTCAAAGAGATTACGTAGCTTGTCTAAGGGTATCCTGGGGGTGAGTGATTGAGCCTGGACTTCTACCCACCCAGTGCTGCCAGACTCAAAAGCCCAAACTCTTTCCACTTCACCAGTCAAACTCCAGGAGTGATATAAGGTGTGCCTGTTTGTCTGTCTGTCCTCTGGAGAGCGTTAAGTTTCCTGAGGATAGGGATCAGGTCCCATTTACCATTATACCTCCCAGAGTTTAGCAAGTGCCTATAACATAATACTTGCTCAATAAATTGGTCTTGCAGCCACCTGCACATGGCACCAGAGGAGATCTAGTCACAGATAGTGAATTGTTCGTGGTCTGGAACAATGGGACATGGAGAAGTTCATCTCTTCTGCCTTCATTCCCCCATAGCCTTTGTGCCTCTGTGTCTTACACGTGGCTGTGAGCGGCCTGTCCTTCAGAGGGGCTTTAAGAATCTCTAGGTGCAAGTGTCTGTGTTGACGCTTGAGGTGGCAGGATAATGTATGTATGTAGCTTTTGCTATTTTTCACTGTGTGTCCTCGAAGGGCAGGGGTGTGCCTCGTTTATTTTGCCTCCTGGGGCAGAGCAGGCTCTCAGTAAAGGTCTTTGGCCAAGGCAAGCGTCAGCTGGAAGGCCCTCATTGGTGACTATGGTGACCTCTGACCCCCTCAGCACTTCCCTGGAATCTGAGGGCCTCCCACCTGGTATTCCCTTGGCCTCAATGCGGCCCAGAGCTGAGGGGCTCCTAACTCGCAGGAGACTTGGGCTCAGCGCTCCCGCTTCACAGGATGCTTTCCCGGGCCTTGTCTCTCCAGGCCATTCATCTTGATTAGGTATTGGCAGCTGAGGATGATTAAACACCCCCGCCATTCTCTCGTTTGTTTCTCAGCAAGGAAGTGTCGGAGTTTTCATTCTGCAGAAGGCTTTGACCTTGGCAGTGGTCAGAGTGCCCTTGGCACACCTGCCTCGATGCTCCAGTTGTCTGACTGCACAGCCAAGAAAGAGGCTGATTAAGGAAAACTTTGAGTCTTACTCTCTCAGGCAGCAACAGCGGGGCTTTCTCCAGCTGGGGGAATTGAGCTGTCCATCTGCACCTCAGTTTCCATGGAACAATCACCTCTCATGGCCACCTCTTCCTAGAAACCTTGATCCCCACTCATTGTCACCTCTTCCTGGAAGCCTTCCTGATACTCATCAGCCCCATCTCTACCTTGATGTTCTGTGGTTGTTGTTTATTCTATTTTTTTTTTTTTTTTTTGAGACGGAGTCTCGCTCTGTCACCCAGGCTGGAGTGCAGTGGCCAGATCTCAGCTCACTGCAAGCTCCGCCTCCCGGGTTTACGCCATTCTCCTGCCTCAGCCTCCCGAGTAGCTGGGACTACAGGCGCCACCACCTCGCCCGGCTAGTTTTTTTGTATTTTAGTAGAGACGGGGTTTCACCGTGTTAGCCAGGGTGGTCTCGATCTCCTGACCTCGTGATCCGCCCGTCTCGGCCTCCCAAAGCGCTGGGATTACAGGCTTGAACCACCGCACCCGGCCGGTTGTTGTTTATTCTACAGTTGACGTGTGTCAACCTCCTCTCCCTTCACACGGCACACTGAACCTGAAGTTGAGTACCCTGTGTCCCGAACATGCATACAACTATCAGCTCCAGGTGCTGTCCACCCCAAGGCGGGAAGGGGCTCACTTTCCTCTCCTGGAAGGTGGCCAGCCCCATTCTCAGGAAGCAGGTCTAGGAGGCAGGTCACTGGGCAGTTTCTGGGAGCTTGAGCACTGGCTGCTCCCACGCTCCTGATGTGGGCACTCTGCTTCAGTGGCTAGATGAGGACTGGAAGAGAAGAGACGAATGAGGACAGACAGATGAGGGGACAGAAGCATACATTTAACCTGAGACTGGACCTTCGCCTCCATCATCGTGAGTAGGCAGGAGCCACTCTTCATTATCTGGGGATGGGCAGACTTTGAGTTGTAACTTTGGCCCAACCAGCCAGAGTAGGTTAGACCAACAAGCTTAGTTATTATCCCCATAGAGCTGGCCCCTGGGGGTGTTGGTGGGAATGCCACCAGCCAGGAGGCAGCCATCCCACCCTGATGGGAACCACCTCCCTGGCACTAACGCATGGGCCACTTCTGTAGGCCCATAGCTGGCCCCATCACTCACACACTTGGGAGCAGCTAAAGGCAGACCAATGGATTAGCCCCTTACATGCAAGGAACTGTAGGGCAAGCAGAGAGATGAGGGGAAGTTTGCACTGAAGGCTGGGTGTGGTGGCTCACACCTGTAGTCCCAGCACTTTGGGAGGCCAAGGTAGGACTGCTTGAGGCCAGGAGTTCGAGACCAGCCTGGCCAACATAATGAGACCCTGTCTCAATTTTTTAATTAAAAATAATAATAAAAGAACTTGCACTAAATTAGAGCAAGATTTGAATCATGGTTGTATCGCTTACTAGCCAGATGACCCTAGACAAGTTTACTAATCTCCCTGAACCTCAGTTTCCTCTCTTATGAAAAAGAGACCTTAATATCCAATTTGTGGGGTTGTTATGAACACTAAAAGAATGTATTTAAGCACCAGAACAGTGCCTGGTCCATAGCAAGCATTCAACAAATGATAGCTTTATTACTGCCATTCCCTTGGCCAGTCATCCAACACTTATTTATTTAGAGAATTCTACGTGCCAGGAATATGAGCCGGATCTAAAAGCTCTTAAGAGTTACTGACATGGGGCCGGGCGCAGTGGCTCACACCTGTAATCCCAGCACTTTGGGAGGCTGAGGCGGGTGGATCACCTGAGATCAGGAGTTCGAAACCAGCCGGGCCAACATGGTGAAATCCCATTTCTACTACAAATACAAAAATTAGCTGAACGTGGTGGCGGGCACCTGTAATTCCAGCTGCTTGGGAGGCTGAGGCAGGAGAATCGGCTGAACCCAGGAGGCAGAGGTTGCAGTGAGCTGAGATCGCACCACTGCACTCCAGCCTGGGTGACAAGAGCGAAACTCCATCTCAAAATAATAACAACAACAACAATAATAATAATAATAATGTTACTGCCATGGTTCTCCTCTACTCCAACCCCAAGTGGAACTCACCTGTCCTTACTGCCAGCTGACGTGATGCAGTGGTCCAAACTCTCACACCTGTCATTCAGCCCTATAGGGTCCAGCCCCTCCCATGTAACTCAGTCATTCAACAATTAGTTACTGAGTACCTGCTCTGTTGTACCACACACTGTGCTAGTGCTAAGATGGGCTGGAAAAGAAAACATGGTTCTTATACTCTAGTCCTACCACTTACTAGGAGAAATTGACAATAAACATGTTGACAAACTAACACGTAACCCACGCCATGCTGTTGTCTTCCCTGTTAAACCCATTTGTGATCCTAATGGGAGGCAATTCTAAGCCAAGCTGGGGGAGAAAGAGGCCAGGATATGGCAAGAGCGTGGGAATGCAGACTTTGGAGGACCCCTTGAATCACACCACACGGAGCTCTGCCCCTTGGGATGCATGGGGATGCATTAACATCATAGAAGGACCCCAGCCCAACTTGTGTTACCCAGCTCAGCCTGGTTGGGAGCATGTGATCAAGGCCCTCACTGTTCCTCCCAGAGCTCCAGCATCTTCTGAAATGAGTCTATGCCTTGCAATTACAGCCTTTCCCTGACCCCAGGAAGCCGTTTGCAAGCCTCCTGATGAGCCCAGACTCAGCCTTTGCCCCCTCCTCAGTCAGGAACCCGACTTGGTTTATACCACCATTCGCCATCCTAGCTTAGTCACTCATGGTGGGAGGGCTGTCCCAGTTTGAAGAAAGGCAGATCACAAATGTCAACTGGCTGGAACCCAAGTGCCAGGTTCTTGCCAGAGGCACTCCTTTTACACCAGCCTGAACAGTCTGGAGCCCATAATGAAAGAAGCTGACAGTCCATTAGCAGCAGAGTGGTCCGCAGGGCTCAGAGAAGAGGAGCTGTCATCCCTCTCACTTCAAGGGCTTTCGAGGTGCAATCAACTCTGTGTGTGTGTGTGTGTGTGTGTGTGTGTGTGTGTGTGTGTATATATATATATATATATAATCTTTTCAAAAAAAAGAATATCTATCACAGCTGTTCCTTTTAAGATGGGTAGACCGTCAACGGTCTGACATCAAGGAGAAGAAATGTCAACACAGCTCTTGTACTCTGTCCTCCCAACCCCTGGGGGCAGGTCTGAAAGACAATCCCATAATAACAGAACAACTGAATCACAGGATTGCAAGACCCTTAGAGGTCTTCTCATCCAACGCCTCTCTGATGTGACTCTTCACACCCATGTTCCTGACAAGGAACCTTCTTTTTGTTTGAATGCCTCTAGTCACAAGGAACTCACCCCTGACTGAGACATTCTGAACATCCCACTCGCTGATTTCTCCAATGGCTAAGAAACCTTCCTGATCTGGCCAGGTGCAGTGGCTCAAGTCTGTAATCCCAGTACTTTGGGAGGCTGAGGCAGGTGGATCACCTGAGGTCAGGAGTTCAAAACCAGCCTGGCCAACATGGTGAAACCCCATCTTTACTTAAAACACAAAAATTAGCTGGGCATGGTGGCATGTGCCTGTAATCTCAGCTACTCAGGAGGCTGAGGCAGGAGAATCACTTGAACCCCAGAGGCAGAGGTTGCAGTGAGCTGAGATCACGCCATTGCACTCCAGCCTGGGTGACGAGTGAAACTCTGTCTCAAAAAAAAGAAAGAAAGAAAGAAAAGAAAAGAAAAAAGAAAGGAAGGAAGAAACCTTCCTGAGCTAAGAGCTTCAACTTGGGGACATATAACTTCTACCCATTGGTCCTAGTTTTACCCTTTGAAGCCACATGCAAAAAAAGGTTAAAAAAAAAAAAAGTCCAACCCATCTTCCCAAAGACAGCCTTCTTGTGACTCTCCTTTCCAGGCTGACATGGCTTTATATGCCCCCACCCATCTGCCAACGGCATTCTGGACAAGATCCAGTTTGTGGATAACATCCTCAAAATGTGGTTCTTATACTGAGAAATGGAAATCTCTACCACAGCCGTTACCAATGCAAACACACACACGCGCACACACATGCACATAGAAAGCAAGCTCCTGTAATTGTCTTTTCATCCATTCCATTCCTTCTTTTTTTTTTTTTTTTTGAGATGAAGTCTCACTCTGTCACCCAGGCTGAAGTGCAGTGGTGCCATCTTGGTTGACTGCAACCTCTGCCTCCCAGGTTCAGGTGGTTCTCCTGCCTCAGCCTCCTGAATAGTTGGGATTACAGGTGTGCACCACCACGTCCAGCTAATTTTTGTCTATTTGTAGACAGGGTTTCGCCATATTGGCCAGGCTGACCTGGAACTCCTGACATCAAGTGATCCACCTGCCTTTACCTCCCAAAGTGCTGGGTTAACAGGCATGAGCCACCGTGCTCGGTCCCATTCCATATTTCATAGTATGTTGTCAAATGCCTTGCTGAAATCCAAGTATATTATATCTACAGCATGTTCTTGATCTCTCACCACATTGATTCTATTAATATCTAGAGAAAAGGAAGAAGGCATAGCACCCAGGACTGGCCCCAGCCCAGCATGAGAGGAATGACCCACACAGGGATGGGCAGAACTTCTGCCTTCCTTATTCTGGATGCTAATTCTCCTGTTAATTCTACCTCAGATCACATTAACCTGCATGCAAGTTGGAGCTCATTACTGACTCAGACTAAGCTTTGGCCCAGGTCAAAGGCTCAGGTGTTGGTTTTATTTTTTATTTATTTGTTTATTTAGGAGATGGAGTCTCGCTCTGTTGCCCAGGCTGGAGTGCAGTGGTGCGATCTCAGCTCACTGCAACCTCCGCTTCCTGGGTTCAAGAGATTCTGCCACCTCAGCCTCCCAAGTAGCTGGAATTACAGGCGCTAATTTTTGTATTTATTTGTAAAGAGAGGGTTTCGCCATGTTGGCCAGGCTGGTCTTGAACTCCTGACCTCAAGTGATCCACCCACCTTGACCTCCCAAAGTGCCAGGGCTACAGGCATGAGCCACTGTGCCTGTCCTGGTGGTTTTAATATAGGAGTAAGGGAAGCATTAGTAAGAAAACATAAGACATATTCATATCTTTTCCCACCCAACTCCAGAAGAAGCCAGCCCCGAGCTTCCAAAGGTCATCATCTGAGTGGGATTCAGTACGAAGGTCCTGCAAAGGGCAGAGAAGAAGGGAAATGCTTTGAGTAGGGGAGCTGGATGGGGCATTATCGTAGGTAGAGTGGTAGTGCTCCAAGACTGGGCAGAAATGTGACTGGAGTAGCAGGAATCTGTGCCTCACTGGTACTTGTCACCAGGAAAGGGCATTCTGAACCCTTCTAGAGGAGCGGTGTCCAAGACAAGGGCAGATTCCAGGGCCAAACCCCAGCATCCAGTAGCAGACACGTTGATGGTAAGCAAAAATCCCTGGCTCTGGCCCCACAGAGGCCAGGAGTCCTGGGTGATCCCAGACAGATGGGAGGGTGCTCAAAAGGTAGCTGGCATTGAATTCCCAGCCACCTGACTGGGGAGCAGAATAAATCTGACTCAAAGCAATAAAGGCAGCTGGGCGCAGGGGCTCGTGCCTGTAATCTCAGCACATTGGGAGGCCCAGATGGGTAGATTGCCTGAGGTCAGGATTTCGAGACCAGCCTGGCCAACAAGGTAAAACCCCATCTCTACTAAAAATACAAAAATTATGCTGGGTGCAGTGGCTCACGCCTGTAATCCCAGCACTTTGGGAAGCTGAGGTGGGCGAATCACGAGGTCAGGAGTTCAAGACCAGCCTGGCCAACATGGTGAAACCCCGTCTCTACTAAAAATACAAAAAATTAGCTGGGCATAGTGGCAGGTGCCTGTAATCCCAGCTACTCAGGAGGCTAAGGCAGGAGAATCGCTTGAACCCAGGAGGCAGAGGTTGCAGTGAGCCGAGATTGTGCCACTGCACTCTAGCCCGGGCGACAGAGTGAGATATGTGTAAAATATGTATATACAAAAATTAGCTAGGTGTGGTGGTGTGTGCCTGTAATCCCAGGTACTGGGGAGACTGAGGCAGGAGAATGGCTTTGAATCCGGGAGGCAGAGATTCCAGTGAGCCAAGATCGTGCCACTCCATTCTAGCCTGGGCGACACTGAGACTTGGTCTCAAAAAAATGAATATATAAACAAAGACAAGTGATGTCAGATTCCAGAGTCACTGAGAAAAACTCATCCCCCATATCTCCATGGCTGTCACACCATGGCTCTCCCGCTCTCTGATGTGTATGCTGTTCATTTTGGGACCCCAGTGTATCGCTTTGTATTTATTCACACTACATTTTTCTTTTGACCCATCAAAGCAGCCTTTTGATTTATGAGGCTCCTAATTGTCAGTCATTTTGTAAGCTCTTCCTCCGAGGTTCGTGAAACCTTTCATTTTGGCTGCCTCATCCGAGTCATTAATAACAGGTGTTGAACCCAGCTGAGCAAAGGGCAGAGGGCAGGGCTCCGACTGCTAAGGGCTCCTTCCCAGCTGACACTGACGTGCTGATCAGTTAGCTTACTCCCACCGCCTGTTCAGTCTCTCAGGAATTTATCTAACTCCACTGTTATCCATCCCACGTATCTCTGCCTTGTTCATAGGATATATTGTCCAATGCCTAGCTGAAACCCACATGTACTCAATCTACCTCACATTCTCCATCTATCAGCACAATGACCCTATCAAGAAAAAGAAAAATGAAACGAAGTTAATCTGTCTTGACTGACTGGCTCTTGGCAAATCCACTGTAGCTACATGCCGCCCTCAATGCTTTTTTTGTTTGTTTGAGACAGGGTCTCGCTCTATCGCCCAGGCAGGTGTGCAGTGGCATGATCATAGCTCACTGCAGCCTCGACCTGCCAGGCTCAAGTGATCCTTCCACTTCAGCCTCCTGAGTAGCTGAGACTACAGGCATGCACCACCATGCCCAGCTAACTTTTTAAAATTTTTTCGTAGAGATGGGGTCTTACTATGTTACTTAGGCTGGTCTCAAACTCCTGGGCTCAAGCAATCCTCTCACCTTGGCCTCACAAATTGCTGTGATTACAGGCGTGAGCCACCATGCCCAGTCCCTGCTGCCTTTTCTAAAGGCCCATCGAATCTGGTCAAACCCTACCCAAACCCATCACCAAAGACCAGGTGCCCCTCCACACAGCTGAATGTCCAATGTCACTGCCTTGGTCTCCCTGAGATTTACAAATCAGAGTTCACAATCACACAGTAAGTATGAGGAAAGCAAAAACTAGAAGCCAGACCACTGGTGAACATTTTCTTTCTTTTTTAATTAAGAAGTCTAAAGAAAACCTTCATTGACTCAGGGGACATAATACAAATTATGGTGACATGCATATAAAACCTGGCACCAAATTTGGCCTTTGGGGACATTTATATATAAAAATATGCATTAAAATCCGCACCAGGGCACAGTGCAGAACTGACAGCCCTGACAGGAGTGACCACCAAGGCATATGTGGTAGGTGGACACAGGGAGTCCTTGGTCCTCCAGCCTCAGGGTGAGCCCTGCACGAGAATGACCTACACCAAAAGAGGTCAGAAGGCAAAACCCCTGTGAGCACCAAAATGCCACAAGCCTGGTGTGAAAAAAAATGGTGCTGGGAAGGACGGGGAGAAGGTCGTCCTTCTTCCCCTTGTCTCTGGGCTCTGCCCACTATTAGAAGATTCTGGCTCTCTGCTAGACAAACCACCTTTGATTTAACTTTAGAGGAACTTCTGCAATTTTCAAACTTTTTTTTTTCCAAATAAATCAATCAATTTGAACTCAAGGTTCCATATCATAATTAGCTTGATCTGAAAGATGAAGAACTAGTTCTTACACCATTTTCTGCAGGCCATGACCTTAAATACCTACTAGAATGGCTATAATCACAACAGGAAACAATGATGACCGTTTCCAATCTATTTTAGTCCTGGATCAAATGCAACTGAGCAATTCTGGCCCAGAAATTACACTTCACAGACAATGCAATGAAACGCAACCAGGATAAATGCTGGAATTGCCCCATTCTGAGTGTGACCTCACTGAAGCCCTCAACTATCCACAAAGCCCTGGGGAGAGGCAGGGTCAATACTGCACATCTGTCTTCAAGGATGAAGACACAGCCCCTTCACTGGCGGGCTGATCACTCTGGCTGAACAGAGCTCAAGACCATTTGTCCACTGGCTATTCATTCACTGGGTCCCTGCTCTGCCCATCCTGTGGCTCTGTGGAAAGTGGCAGCTATCCCTGACTCGCTGCTAAGCTGTTGCTCAAATAGTCTGGTTCCACAGATGGGAAACACACAAATGGGAACACCATAGAGGTGGAGAGGTGGAGGGTGGGCATGGGGAGCATCAGAAGATGCAATCGGGAGGGAAAAGCCCTGTGGGCTTTGAGTATCCCACAAGGATGGCAGTGCCTCTACCGTTTCAGGGCTCCTGAGAGTTACTGAAAGGGCTGGGAGTCCTTCCCATCACTCTAGTAGATTCAACAAAGGGAAAACAGCCACCCTACTGATTTCTATCCAAAGGCAGTGATTTTCTCAGTTGCCTCCAGCGTGGTTTTTTTTCCCCTCCCAGTCCTTGGCATGTCTTGCTGCAGGGTAATCTGACACTTTTCCTCAACTGTGGCAGTAAGTGAAAGGAGAGAGGAACAAAAGCATCTGAATCACAATTTAGGCAAAAAGCTGACAGTCACACAGGCTGTTAATGAGGGACTCTCTCTCAGGCAGCATAACTCAGGACACAGGTGCTGAGAGTAAGAGACAGGTAGCCCCTGTGTTAGTGAGGCCTGGCACCAATCATAGCACATCCCACAAGACCAAGAAAGCAGGACGACACTCTGCCCAGTTAGGGTCTTTTTCCAAACTGAGCAGCTCCTTTACAAAGTCTGGGGACATTCTGTACAGAACAAGGAGGAACTAAGTCCACCTCACTGCAAAGTGACCTGAGAACACCCTCTAGTGGAAATTTTTAATAAAACAAGGACCGTGCGCCCAATTCACCTTCTGATACAAGAATGGTTTTTAAATTCCCCATAAAATGAAGAAAAAAAAAAGAGAGAGAGAAACAACATATTAACTTTAAGAACACAAAAACAATTTTTAAAAGGCAGGAGTTCCCACCCATGCTTAGTACCCTGACTGCCAAATCACATTCCTTCCTCAGAGACTCTGACTTTAATATATTCTAAGAAAAGGAGACATGTCGTGGGGGGAGCTACTTGCCCCCTTAAAGTTTGGGCAGACTGCCTGCTGGTGCCAGAATGATGCCAAAGACGTAGAAAAGTCCCAGCAGGAGGTTGAGCTTGGCAGTCCTCTGGGGCAGTTTGTTGAAGGCCTGGCTTCGGAACTGTCTCTCAAGGGAGAAGGCCATGGGAATGGTGAGCAGGGGGAGCGCCAGGCTGATGGTGCAGTGTGTGGCCAGGATGCTGAAGACCAGGTAGGGCAGGAAGAGCAGCGTGTTGTAGAGAATATAGGAGAACGTGGGGCCGATGAGGATGGCCAGGGTGACGATGCCAGCCTCCCGGTCGGACTCCATGTCCCTGGTGTTGTTGGAATGGAGAATGGCCTCGGTGCTAAGGGCAAGGGGGATGGCATAGACCAGTGGGAAGATGGCCAGGGACCCCACCTGGATGGCGTAGGCGAACATCACAGCCAGCGGGCCAAAAGTGATGAGGATGATGAGGTCTCCCAGAGCCACGTATTTGAATCCAATTCCTGCGGCCAGAAAATCCAGAGAGTTGGTGTGAGACCAAGGCTTGAAATTTAGGGACTGTTCACCAGTGAAGAGGCAGGCCACTTCTGGCTGAAAATGGTAAATCCTTAGACTGTACAGGTAGGCACTCATTTCGTCCCTTAACCCCACAGAGCAAATTCTGATTTCTTCTCCAATGACACAGGTGCAGAGAGAATGCCCAGTGAGGCCTCAAGTCCCTCTTCTCAGGTTCATACCCAAGTTTCCCTTCCTACTGTCCCACAACAGAACGCTGCAACATAGCACACTGGGCACCCACTACACTCTTAGTTCAATGGGAGAGCCCAGGAATGATCCAAAGGTCTTAGAATCCAGTTCTTTGCTGTCTTTCACCCTTCACCAACCCCTGCAAGACACCGTGAGATCAATCCCTCACAGAACAGCCACCCCAGCCTTCTACTTTTCCACCTCCTTCCCTTACAATCTCAAGGCATCTTCTGGTTTTAAAAACCCCCAGTGAATCTCAGTGAAATTTCAGGGTCCCTAAATGGGCACCCCTGCAACAAGTAAAACAGTGAGGACAGGAGAGTCATAATGCTGCTTCCCTCCTCTGTCTCCCATGAGGTTGAAACTAAACCACCCCTACCTCCTGCTTCTGTCCTGCTCATCTACTTCAAAGACTGTCTAACCCACTTCCTTCAAAACTACCCATTCTCTCCATCCCCGGGGCCACACTCCATCCCCCTTACCCCATTCCCAAATCTACCTCATGGTCATCTTATGCCTGGGATACTGCAACATCCTCCAAATTGGTCTACCAGCTTCCAATCTCATAACCCCTCCCCCTCTCCATCCCTAATGTAATCTCTAAAAAGGAGTTGGAGTGAACATTTAAAAATAGGAATCTGGCCGGGTGCAGTGGCTCACACCTGTAATCCCAGCACTCTGTGAGGCTAAGGCGGGCGGATCACCTGAGGTCAGGACTTCGAGATCATCCTGGCCAACACGGTGAAACCCCATCTCTACTAAAAATACAAAAATTAGCCAAGCGTGGTGGCACACACCTGTAATCCCAGCTACTCAGGAGGCTGAAGCAGGGGAAATGCTTGAGCCTGGGAGGCAGAGGTTGCAGCAAGCCAAGATCATGTTACTGCACTCCAGCCTGGCAGACAGAGCGAGACTCTGTCTCAAAAAAAAATAAGTAAATAAACAAATAGATAAAAAAGGAATCTGACCACTCCCTCCCCCAACATACACTTAAACCCTTATCAACCGCTCACCCTGGGGATAAAAGTTCCAGATCTTTAACCTGGCTCACCTGTGGCCCCGCCCTACCTCTCCTGCGTCACCTTGAGCTTTCCTCCCCTCTTCACACAGACTTCTTCCAATCCATCAGAGCCTTCAGACACCCCTCCCTTGGTCTGGCTAACTCTACTCACCCTTTAAGACTTTAAAGACCATTCCCCAGGACCACCTCCCCTCACCCCTAAGCCACATTTGATCCCCTTGCAATATGCTCCCCTTGGTAATCTGCCTGCCATGTTCAAAAACTTCATCATGCTTCTAATTAACCTCCACCTTTCTCACTAAACGGTAAGTTCCATGAGGGCAGGACGTGTGTCTGGCTTGGTCACAGCTCACTCCCCAATACTTGGCACAAGGGCTGAACTAAACACAGAGCTACAGTAACAAGCACCTGGAATTCGGGACCAAGGTGAGGAAAAAACCTCCCACTCAGACTGAAACAGGTAAAGCAGCATGGAATGGGTGAAGCTGAGGGAGGTGACCCACGCACTGATTGCTACAGAAGCTTATAAAACTCCAGTTCCAAGCAAGTTACGAGATGTGGACTCAGGATCAGAAAATAAACCTCTGGTTAGGCATTTTAACCAGTCTAAAATGACAGATGTTCCCACTACCCACAGGAATCAAAATAAAATAAAATGACAGATAACAATGGTCTTCGAGGCTCAAAAGCCATGGGAGCTAAGGAACAAGATCCACCCCAAGTTCACCTTCACATCAGCGGCTGGGGTTCCTTGGTGCTAAATACACACCCTTAGTTCTTTAGAACAAAGTGTCTCCAGGGAAGGGCATTAAGGCATGGCCACTGACACTCTCCAACACTTGGCAAGTTAATTCTGCACCCTCAAGACAAATTTTTTTTTCCTTCTATTTGGATGATTTTTATACCAAGCCATGTTTTCACAAATAATTTGGTTGTATGAGGACATGCCCTCCAGGAGGAAGTTCCCTCAAGCACAGAACGAGCTCCAGTTCAGAATTAGTAAATTGATGTCTCTTGCAATATCTCACACATTTAGGGGACTACACCCGCCCAAAGAAGATGCTGGGCAGGAATACTCCCAGCACAGACCAAGCCAGTTCCTCTATAGCCAGTTCCAGCCTGACCAACATGGAGAAACCCCATCTCCACTAAAAATACAAAATATTAGCCGGGTGTGGTGACACATACCTGTAATCCCAGCTACTCGGGAGGCTGAGGCAGAAGAATCGCTTGAACCCTGGAAGCAGAGTTTGCAGTGAGCTGAGATCGCGCCACTGCACTCCAGCCTGCGCAACAAGAGCAAAACTCCATCTCGAGAAAAAAAAAAAGGCCGGGCATAGTGGCTCACGCTTGTAATTCCAGCACTTTGGGAGGCCACGGCGGGCAGATTACCTGAGGTCGGGAGGTCAAGACCAGCCTGACCAACATGGAGAAACCCCATCTCTACTCAAAATCCAAAAAAAATTAGCTGGGCATGGTGGTGCAAGCCTGTAATCCCAGCTACACGGGAGGCTGAGGCAGTAGAATCGCTTGAACCCAGGAGGCAAAGGTTGCGATGAGTAGAGATCACACCATTGCACTCCAGCCTGGTCAACTAGAGCTAAACTCTGTCTTAAAAAAAAAAAAAGGATGATGTAAGCAAGGTTGAGCAGAGGTCTCTGTCCCCACCCCAAAACCAAGAGCAACCCACTCTGGGGAGGAAAAAGATCTGGTTATCTGACACAAGAAAACAGTAGAGCCCTTGGGGAGAAAGCCGTTTCCTAGCATTTGATACATGGCCCAAGGCTCATGTGCTCTACCTGATTCAGAGACGTGGCCCATCTGGGAATTTCCTTTTAGGCATTCCTCCTCTCCCAACCCCATTTTCTGAATGAGCTTACATAGTGAAATACTGGGCCAGTTCTCCACATGGCAGCCAGAATGAATCTGTTAAAACATAAATCAAAAAGTTGGCAAGATGCAGAGCAACTGGAACTCTTGCTGGTGGGAGTGTAAAGAAGTACAACCCCACTTCAGAAAACAGTTTGGCAGTTTCTCATAAAATTAAACATCATCTGCCCTGTGACCCAGCAATTCCACTCCTGGGCATTTACCCAAGAAAAATGAAAACAAATATCCACAAAAAGACTTGAACATGAATGTTCAGTCATAATAGCCAAAATATGGAAGCAATCCAAATGTCCCTGAACAGGAGAATGGATAAAGAAGTTGTGGTATGTTACAACGGAATGCTACTCAGCAAAAAAAGGGACTACTGATATACACAACAATGCAAGGAATCTCAAAAACATCACGCTGAGCAAAAGAAGCCAGATGAGAGCTCAGACTGAAATACACATACATACATAGATAGTTCCTACTGACTGGTTCCATTTGTATGACCAGGGAAACCTAATCTATGTGAGAGAAATCAGAACAGTGGTTCTTTCCCTGCCTCTGGATGGGGGCAGGGAGTGTGGGATTGACAGGCAAGAAGCACTAGGAAGCTTTCGGGGGTCATGGAAGTGTTCTGGATGATGACAGGGGTGTGGGTTATGCAACTGTATACGTTTGTCAAAATTCATCAAGCTGTTAACACTAAAAATCTGTGTATTTCACTGTGTGTCAATTATATGTCAGTAAAAGTCAATGTTTAAAAAAATCCTAAACCAGATTATGTCACTACTCTGCTCAATATATTTCAATGCCTCCCCATTTGTTCATTGGATGAATATTTACTAAGTAATATTACATGCCAGGCACTGCTCTGGGTGCTAAGGGTTCAGCTAAGACCAGAGACAGAAATCCCTGACTGCAGGGAGGGAGCTCGCAGTCTAAGGGGGAAGATAATTAACAAATTAAGTACTTTATATGGCACGTTAGAAGGTAACATGTGCTATGAAGAAAACTAACCACAGAGAAGAGCAGCAGGGGGAGTATCAGGTGGGGGCACAGAGTAGGTGTGTGATTTCAAGCAAGGTAGAAAGCAAGGCCTCACTGAGAGCTGACATTTGGGCAAATAGGTGAAGGAAGCGAGAAAGTGAACCACACTGTTAGAAGCAGGAAAAGCATTTCAAACAGAGGAAGCTGCATCTACAAAGGACCTGAGGGAGGGGCAGGAGGAGTCGGGCATGCTCCTGGACTAGAAAGGAGGGTAGTGTGGCTGGCCCAGGATAAGCAGGAAGAAAGGAGGAGGGTGGGTCAGAGAACGGGGAGGGGGGGAGAGTAAAGTGTGGGCAAAGAATGTAGGACCCTGGGGGGGTCACTGTAAAGACCCTGGCCTTTACACTGAGTGAGATGGGAGCCACTGAAGAGTTCTGAGCAGGACTGACAGGGCTGCCCTGTATTTTAACAGAATTACTATGGTGGCTGAGTGGGAACAGCCTGAACGGGACCAGAACAGAGGTAAAGAGACCAGCCGGGAGCCTGCCACAAAAATCCAGGGACAGTGATCACAGTGGTGGCTGGAGACGATAAGAAGTGGTCACATCCTATAATCATTTTGAAAGGAGAGTCAACAGAATTTGCTGATGAATTGGATGTGAGACGTAGAGTCAAGGACGATGCCCATGGCTTTTGGCTTGAAGAACTAGGATGAAGCTGCCATTGAGCAAAATGGGGAAAAAGCTGTGGGTGAAGCAGGTTTCCTTGGGGAGAAGATCAGGAATTTGGCCTCAGACATATTAAGCTTGCGATGTCTGTGAGACAGTTCCAGGAGAAGTTGCTGAGTAAGAAGTTGGATATGAGTCTGGAGTTTAAGAGTCACTAGCTTAACAGACGGCATCTGAAGCCATAAGCTAAAATCACCAAGGGGGTACATGGAGATAGAGAAAAGAGGTCCAAGGACTGAGCCCTGGAGGCTGAGGAGTAGGACTTGTTAAGATCGCCATGACAGAGACACTGCCTAACTCCCCAACTGTGTCTCATATCCCCTCTGGCTCACACAGACCTTTCAGTAGATCCTAGCCAATGTCACTCTCTCTCCCACCCACATTTGCACTTGGTGGTCCTTCAGCCCTGGAGGAGTCAGCATCACAATCAGACTCCTATTCCACCCCATGGCCAGCTTCTTGTCCTTCCGTCTTCAAGCCCTAGTTTAAATGTCAGTTTCACAAAGACAGCCTCTTCCCTTCACCACCACCTTGTACTTTCTATTACAGCACCTCGTTGATTTCTTCACTGAACTTTTTACAATTGGCTGCCAGGCCACCACAGCCATTTGGTTTTCCTCTTACTCCTCTGGATGCTTGCTCACATACCCTTTACCTGTGCCTTTTCTTCTCCCACCTCTAATGTGGGAGTGTCCCAGGGCTCAGACCAGGACTGACTTTTCTACCAACACTCCCTTCCTTGATGACTTCACCCAGTCCTACAACTTCATCTATAGACCAATGACTCCCAAATATGTAATCTCTAGCCCAGGCTTCCCTGAACTTGAACTACCCATTTGACATATTTGTTAGGAGATTTAAGACATTAAGATGTCCAAAGTTGGCCAGGTACAGTGGCTCACGCCTGTAATCCCAGCACTTTGGGAGGCCAAGGCGGGTGGATCACCTGAGGTCAGGAGTTCAAGTCCAGTCTGGCCAACATAGTGAAACCCTGTCTTTACTACAAATACAAAATTAGCCAGGCATGGTGGCACACACCTGTAATCCCAGCTACTTGGGAGGCTGAGAATCACTTGAACCCAGGAGGCGGAGACTGCAGTGAGCCAAGATCACGCCACTGTACTCCAGCCTGGGAGACAGAGTGAGACTCTGTCTCAAAACAAACAAAAAACAAAACAAAAAACCACGAAGTCAATCTCTTGCTTTTCCCCCAAAACTTGTTCTACCCCCAGCCTTGCCCTTCTCACATAATGACATCACTCCAGATGGTATCTTCCAGTTCTCAGGTCAAAACCTTTGAGTTATGCTTATGCAGCTGTTGAAAGGCAATGGTATGATTAACTGGGGCCTTGAAGATGATGAAGATATGACATTTACAAGGTGGACAGGCATGATTATTGGGCCACCAAGGACAAATTACGAAAAGAGAATATAGGCCTGGCATGGCAGTTCATGCCTACAATCCTAGAACTTTGGGAGGCCAAGGAGGGCAGATCACGAGGTCAGAAGTTCAAGACTAGTCTGGACAACATGGTAAAACCCCATTTCTACTAAAAATACAAAAAATTAGCCGGGCGTGGTGATATGCACCTGTAATCCCAGCTACTTGGAAAGCTGAGACAGGAGAATCACATGAACCCAGGAAGTGGAGGCTGTAGTGAATCGAGATCACGTCATTGCGCTCCCACATGGGCCACAGTGCGAGCCTCTGTCTCAGAAAAAAAAAAAAATATATATATATATATATAGCCTGAAAATAGAAAGTGGACCTAAATACCCAGAAGCTCCCCAATCAGTTAGATTTGTAACAAGAATTAATATGAATGGAATAAATAATTCCAGTGGGATGGTGGATGACTGCAGCATACCAGTATTAGCAAAATGACAAAATTCATATAGCATTAAAGTTGTACTTCAAGAGTTAAGATGTCTAATGATGTCCAAAGAAAATATGAAGCTTCCACAGCCACTGGAAGGACAAACATACAACAATTAAGTTTAGTGGATCTCAAACTTGTCTTATATCAACAACCTTCTACTTGTGTTAATGTCTTGATTAAATATCACAATGCAAAATACCCACATGTTAAAGAAAAGAATTCCAGCTGGTAAACATGACCTGGATATTTGTAAGAATATATTTAATATATGTACACCCATTATGTTTTCAGGTAACAGTAGGAAAAATGCAACTCAATTTTTTTCTCTTGTTGAGGTACTGTCATTTAAACATAAACTTGGAGTACTCGAAATAGAATTCAGGTTTACAAGATGAAAGCACGGTAAGAAGTGTCAGATGGCAGTGGAAGCATGTGTGTTTCTAAAGACTAAAAATCTCAATAAAGGCCGGGTGCGGTGGCTCAAGCCTGTAATCCCAGCACTTTGGGAGGCCGAGACGGGCGGATCACGAGGTCAGGAGATCGAGACCATCCTGGCTAACACGGTGAAACCCCGTCTCTACTAAAAATACAAAAACTAGCCGGGCGAGGTGGCGGGCGCCTGTAGTCCCAGCTACTCGGGAGGCTGAGGCAGGAGAATGGCGTAAACCCGGGAGGCGGAGCTTGCAGTGAGCTGAGATC
>NW_016808946.1:1793008-1797863 GCF_001698545.2 Rhinopithecus bieti | reverse complement strand
AAAAAAAAAAAAAAAAAAAAAAAAAAAAAAAAAATCTCAATAAAGAAAGCAGGGCTGAGCACAGTGGCTCATGTCTGTAATCCCAGCACTCTGGGAGGCTCAGGGGAGCAGATCACTTGAGGCCAGGAGTTCTAGACCAGACTGGCCAACATGGTAAAAGTCCGTCCATACAAAAAATACAAAAATTAACCAGGCGTGGTAGCACGCACCTGTAGTCCCAGCTACTCAGGAGACTGAGGCAGGAGAATCGCTTGATCCCGGGAGGCAGAAGTTGCAGTAAGCTGAGATCACACCACTGCACTGTAGCCTGTGTGACAGAGTAAGACCCCCATCTCAAACTAAAAAGGAAAGAAAAAAGAAAACAGAGCCTGGGCGAGGTGGCTCACACCTGTAATGCCAGCACTTTGGGAGGCCAAGGTGGGACGGATCATCTGAGGTCAGGAGTTCAAGACCAGCCTGACCAACATGGAAAAACCCTGTCTCTACTAAAAATACAAAATTAGTAGGGCATGGTGGCCCATGCCTGTAATCCCAGCTACTTGTGAGGCTGAGGCAGGAGAAATGCTTGAACCCGGGAGGGGGAGGTGGCAGTGAGCCGAGATTGTGCCACTGCACTGCAGCCTGGGCAACAAGAGCAAAAATCCGTCTCGAGAAAAAAGAAAACAGAAATGGTATGCTTTATCTATCTTACTTAGTGAAAGAGAGCTGCAGTTGAAATTGTTTAAAAAGTAGCAGGTATTTGCCAGGCATGGTGGCTCACGCCTGTAATCCCAGCACTTTGGGAGGCCAAGGACGGTGGATCACTTGAGGTAAGGAGTTAGAGACCAACCTGGCCAACATGGCGAAACCACGTCTCTACTAAAAACACAAAAATTAGCCAGGCGGGCACCTGTAATCCCAGCTATTCAGGAGGCTGAGGCAGGAGAATCACTTGAACCTGGGAAGCGGAGGTTGTGGTGAGCCAAGATCGCACCACCATACCCCAGCCTGGGCAACAGATCAAGACTTTGTCTCAATAAATAAAATAAAATAAAATAAAAAAAGTAGCAGGTACAATGAACACCGTCACAAATGTGTTTTTTGCTTTTTTGTTTTGTTTTGTTTTGTTTTGTTTTTTGAGATGGAGTCTCGCTCTGTTGCCCAGGCTGGAGTGCAGTGATGAAATCTCAGCTCACCACAACCTCCCAGGTTCAAGTGATTCTCCTGCCTCAGCCTCCCAAGTAGCTGGACTACAGGCATGTACCACCATGCCCGGTTTATTTTTGTATTTTTAGTAGAGGTAGGGTTTCACCATGTTGGCCAGGCTGGTCTCGAACTCCTGAGCTCAGGTGATCCGCCTGCCTCGGCCTCCCAAAGTGCTGGGATTATAGGTAAAAGCTACCACACCCAGCACAAATGTATTAATTTTTGAAGTGGTGTGGGTGCTGACTACTAGAAGTATGAAAAATATGTTCAGGATTGTTTTGATACCTGTATTATAATAAAAAATATTGGGGGGGAGTTGATGAATTTCCGTTAAAAGCTGTTCATGTGTGTTACATGTATCAGACATGGTAAATATTTGCTTACAGTCTCTTTTTTAAACAAACTACGCACTTAAGGTTAAGTGACATCAACAAAAAAGGGATAGGTATATGGATATATAATGTTGAAATTAAAGTTGGTCTTTTTTTTTTTGAGATGGAGTCTTGCTCTTTTGCCCAGGCTGGAATGCAGTGGCGTGATCTCAGCTCACTGCAACCTCTGCCTACCAGGCTCAAGCAATCCTCCGTGTATTGTTAGTAGAGACGAGGTTTCACCATGTTGGCCAGGCTGGTCTGGAACTCCTGATCTCAAGTGATCCACCTGCCTTGGCCTCCCAAAGTACTGAGATTACAGGCGTGAGGCACAGCGCCCAGCCCAAAGTTAGTCCTAAAATGTAAATAAAATATGGAATGTGTCATAAAAAAAAAAAACCTTTGAGTTACACTTAATTCCTCTGTTTCTCTTTACCTCACATCCAATCCATCAGCAAACCCTGTCGACCTTCAAAGCATATTTAGAATCTGGCTACTTACCTCTTCCACTACCACCCGCTAGATCCAAGCCACCAAACATCGCTTGCCTGGATTACTCAAGAGCCTCCTACTTACTTGGTCTTCCTGCCTCTACACTTGCCCCACTATCCTTGATACATTCTCAATACCTTACCCAGAGCAATTCTTTGAAAACATTATATCACATCACTCCCTTGCTCAAAGTCCTGCAGTGGCTCCTCCATTCCAGAGCCAAGATCAGTGGCCTACAAGGTCTATATAATCCGTGTGCCTCCTTACCCTCCCCAAACGTACTTCTCTTACTTTACTTCCTTTTACTCTCTCCTTCATTCACACACTGGACTCCTTGCTGCTCCACAAGCTCTTTGGACACGTTCCTGCCTTAAGGCCTATGGCACTTGCTGTCCCTTTTCCTGAAACACTCCTCTCTCAGATATCTGCTTGGCCAACTCCCTCATCTCTTACCTCCTTCAATCTAACTCAACTCAGATACTACCTTTCTGAGGCACAGTCTCACTCTGTCGCCCAGGCTGGAGTGCAGTGGTGTGATCAGGGCTCACTGCATCCTTGACCTCCTGGGCCCAAGCGATACTCCCACCTCAGCCTCAAAATAGCTGGGACCATAGGCAAGCACCACCATGCCCAGCTAATATTTTTTATTTTATATTTTATAGAGACAGGGGTCTACGTTGCCCAAGGTGGTCTTCAACTCCTGGCCTCAAGTGACCCTCTCACTTCAGCCTCCCCAAGGGCTGGGATACAGGCATGAGCTGCTGCACTCAGCCAAATGTTACCTTTTTGATGAAGCCTACCCTGATTAAACTACTTAAAATAGTAATCTGTGTCCCCTTCTTTGCTCTACTTTTTTTCCCCATAGTACTTATCTTCTTTCATATACTATAATCAGGGTGATCAATTCAACCTGACTTATCAGGAACTTTCCTGGTTTTAGCACCAGAAGTTGCACATTCCACTTAGTCCTGTTGCCTTAGTTCTGAGCAAACCAGGATGTTGGTCACCCTAAGTATAATTTTCTAGTTTTACTTTCTGTCTCTTCTCACGACAATATATAAGTTTCACGAGGGCAGGGATCTGTGACTGCTGTGATCACACAGAACAGTGCCTGGTACATAATAGGTACTCAATATATAGGACTTACCCACCTGCTCATCACTACCTTAATCAGCCTCTTGCAAGAAGTCACTTAGCAAAGTAGCTAGAAGTAATTACGTGTATCATTTTGAACTCTTCAAATTTAATTCTACTAATATTTGAAACTGTGGTATTATAAAGTATGAGTGAAGCCAGGCACGGTGGCTCATGCCTGTAATCCCAGCACTTTGGGAGGCCGAGGTGGGCAGATCACGAGGTCAGGAGATCGAGACCATCTTGGCTAACATGGTGAAACCCTATCTCTACTAAAAATACAAAAAATTAGCCAGGCATGATGGTGGGCGCCTATAGTCCCCGCTACTCGGGAGGCTGAGGCAGGAGAATGGCGTGAACCTGGGAGGCGGAGCTTGCAGTGAGCCAAGACCGCGCCACTGCACTCCAGCCTGGGCAACAGAGCGAGACTCCGTCTCAAAAAATAAAAATAAATAAATAAACAAAAATAAAATAAATGTCCATATAAAATTTTGAGTCATGCCCTACGTCCATAAGTCAAACCAGGATCTTCTCAAATCAAAAAATTCTCATGACCCACAATTATAGACTTAAAGTGGCCTAATTTAGAAAGGCACCTTTGACATCCCTATAACTCCTCTACAAAGCAACGGTTTCCAGTGGACGCCACTAAGACCTGCAGCGTACAGGACAGTCCAAGTCTTACCTCCTGTGTAGAGAAAGGAGCCAGAAAGGCCTCCAAAGTAGATGAGAGCCAAGTGTTCCAGTTTCAGAGGGGATAGGCAGTAGAGGCAAGCGGCACAGACGCAACCCAACGTGTAGAGGAAGACTCCGAACCGGACAACATCCTGGGGCTCCAAGATTCGGTCCACGAGTGTCCTGTCATCGCTCTTTTTGTGGTCAATGCCCTTGGAAAAGTCATAGTAAGTGTTGACCAAATTACCGGCCCCGTGCACAGCCAGGACAGCCACGGCACAACCCACCAAGAGCCTGGGATCCAGGACACCGTGGGATCTGTAGGCAAGGGCACTGCCCAGAGCCACCGGTGTGAGTGAGGCACTGAAGCTCCAGGGCCTCAGGGCCAGCACGTAGGAGGCGCACTTCTGCCTCCAGGAGCGCTGGGGGAGCCTATCTTGCTCGGGACAGTCGTTCCCCAGCGGTTCCCTGTCCCCAGCCTTGACAGTGTCTCCCGACAGGATGTTAATCTTCTCCCCCAGGACCTGAGAGGCCGCCATGGAAGCTCCACGTGACTGTAGTAAACTCTAAAAGTGAGCCACGCACAGTGACCGCCCGGGAAGGAGGAAGGACGGGGCGGGGCAGCCCGGCCTGACCTTCCTTCGGTTCCGCCCCAGGACAGGGCTGGTGTGGCGGCAAGGTCCGGGGGCAGCAGCAAGCGGGTCTTACACCGAAGAGGTCCAGCGGCGCCGCCGCTACTACCTGTCACCTGGGTGAAGTCTGTCTCCGACCCCCAGCCCCGCGTTAGAGCCCACGGCCGAGCCGCGGCCCCCCTCTTCAGGCCGCCAGGGCCGCCATCTTGTACGCCGGCCACTGGAGGCGCGCCCGGAAACAGGTGCCGGCGGCGCGTGCGGGACAGAAGGGTGGGCTGGAGGCCGGGAGGGAGCGGGGCCGAACCAGAGGCGGGGAGAAGGGCGGTGAGGGGTGGGGGTGGGGGGAGCCTGATCAGAGCCGGGGCG
>NW_016808946.1:1691265-1792889 GCF_001698545.2 Rhinopithecus bieti | reverse complement strand
CAGGAGGGGTCGGGGATGGGTCGGGGCGGGGACAGGGCAGGGGCTGGGGCCGGGCGGTAACTCGGGGTCCAGCCCTTTTCCTGCCTGCACTGCGCCCCACAGCTACTTCCAGACTAATTGGAATCAGCCTGTCTTAGCATCCTAAGAACTCAAAGGCGTGTTGCTTTAGGACTTACCGGACGCACTTTCATTCACGAAGTAGGATTCATTAATTTATTCATGCTACAAGCATTTATTGAGCGCCTGCTGTGTGCATTCTGACGTCTGTCATATCTGCACTGTGGAAATACTCTATGAAAGCTCTTATCAGCTTTCCATTCAGTGACATCCTTCGGCAGCTTGAAATCTGCCCATGGTGGGAGAGTTTACACCACGCAAGTCAGCAAATGCTTAATAACTGCTAAGTCGTCTAGACTTAAGAAAGTGGCGGAGAAAATGTTAACATTACTGGTTAAACTTGAAAGTGTTGGAGGGTGCGGTGGCTAACGCCTGTAATCGCAGCACTTTGGGAGGCCGAGGTGGGCGGATCACTTGATGTCAGGAGTTCAAGACCAGCCTGGCCAACATGGCAAAACCCAGTCTCTACTAAAAATACAAAAATTAGCCACGTGTGGTGGCGGGTACCTGTAATCCCAGCCACTCGGGAGGCTGAGGCAGGAGAATTGCTTGAACCCGGGAGATGGAGGTTGCAGTGAGCCAAGATCACACCACTGGACTCCAGCCTGGGTGACAGAGTGAGACTCCATCTCAAAAAAGAAAAAAAAAATTAGCCGGGGGTGGTGGTACATTCCTGTAATCACAGCTACTCAGGAGGCTAAGGCAGGAGAATCGCTTGAACCCTGGAGGCAGAGGCTGCATTGAGCCAAGATCACCCCACTATACTCCAGCCTGGGCAATACAGCGAGACTCCATCTCAAAAAAGAAAAAAAAGAAAAAAAAGTGTGTAAGTGAATGCATCAAAACTTTGAGGAAATATTCGTCCAATATTGGCAAATTATAATCCAGTTGAACAAGTAAGTCGCTTGTAGCCTTGACAAACTAGTGAAGTTCTGACGTATCTCTTTTGATTGTCTCACTTTCCTCTTACTCCTTACATAAAATATCAACCAACATTCATGTCTGAACTATGCTCATTGATTAATTGGGACCATAGGGAAGCTACCCAACATCAAATAAAACATACTGTGAGAGCTGGCTATATGGAGTTCACAATAGAGTCCTGTATATTTTAGTATTTGTAAACTTTATGCTACACATCATTTACATCAGTGAAAGTTATAATACACATGCAACATATATGCACACAGGACTGACTACCTAATTTGTGGTACCCATTGCAAACTAAAGAGGTGGTGCTGGGTGTGGTAATGTGTGCCTGCAGTCCCAGCTACTCAGGAGGCTGAGGTGGGAGGATCGCTTGAGCTCAGGTTAGAGACCAGCCTGGGCAACATAGTGAGATCTCCACTCTAAAAAAAAAAAGACCAGACGTGGTGGCTCACGCCTATAATCTCAACACTTTGGGAGGGCAAGGCAGGTGGATTGCTTGAGCCCGGGAGCTCAAGACCAGTCTGGACAACACAGTGAAAATCAAAGAATTAGCCAGGTGTGGGCCAGGCGCAGTGGCTCACGCCTGTAATCCCAGCACTTTGGGAGGCCGAGGTGGGCAGATCATGAGATCAGGAGATAAGACCATTCTGGCTAACACGGTGAAACCCCATCACTACTAAAAATACAAAAAAAAAATTAGCCAGATATGGTGGTGGGCGCCTGTAGTCCCAGCTACTTGGGAGGCTGAGGCAAGAGAATGGCATGAACCCGGGAGGTGGAGCTTGCAGTGAGCCAAGATCATGCCACTGCACTCCTGCCTGGGCGACAGAGCGAGACTCTGTCTTAAAAAAAAAAAAAAAAAGGAATTAGCCAGGTGTGGCAGTGTGCACCTGTGGTCCCAGCTACTTGGGAGGCTAAGGGGGAAGAATCACCTGAGCCTGGGAAGTTGAGGCTGCAGTGAGTCATGATTGTGCCACTGCACTCCAGCCTGGGCAATAGAGTGAGATCCTATCTCAAAAAAATAAATAAAATAAAATAAGTAAATAAGTGGGACCAGGCCGGGCACGGTGGCTCACGCCTGTAATTCCAGCACTTTGGGAGGCCAAGGCGGGGAGATGACCCGAGGTCGGGAGTTCAAGACCAGCCTGACCAACATGGAGAAACCCTGTCTCCACTAAAAATACAAAATTAGCTGGGTGTGGTGGCACATGCCTGTAATCCCAGCTATTCAGGAGGCTGAGGCAGGAGAATCGCTTGAACCCAGGAGGTGGAGGTTGCAGTGAGCCGAGATCGTGCCATTGCACTCCAGCCTGGACAATAAGAGCAAAACTCCATCTCAAAAAAAAAATTAATTAATTTAAAAAATTTTAAAAAAATCACCAGGCGGGGTGGCTCACACCTGTAATCCCAGCACTTCGGGAAGCTGAGGCAGGTGGATCACCTGAGGTCAGGAGTTCGAGACCAGCCTGGCCAACATGGAGACACCCCCGTCTCTACTAAAAATACAAAATTAGCTGGGCATGGTGGCACATGCCTGTAATCCCAGCTAGTCGGGAGGCTGAGGCAGAAGAATCGCTTGAACCCAGGAGGCGGAGGTTGCGGTGAGCCGAGATTGCGCCATTGCACTCCAGCCTGGGCGACAAGACTGAAATTCTGTCTCAAAAAAAAAAATAAATAAATGAGGCCTCTTGTTCAAAATCATTAACAATTGCAAAACAGAGCATGATGTAGCTGTGAAGCTAGCTCTGTATATATCTGCTCTCTCTTACCCCAATCTGGTTGTTAAACATTACAACTTCACCACTCAGCACAAAGCTTTTTATGCTGGCCAAACCCATGAGTCATACAATGTCAAATCAGAAAATATATGAGCAGATATATTAAAATCCTGGCTCTATCAATTACCAATTACATGTCCCAGTATCTCTGTTCTTTGGCTTACTTATATATAAGGTGGGAACAATACACACCTGCCTCATAGAAATGCTCAGGCATAATAGTAAACAGCATTTATTGACTGTTCACATAAGCCATATATACTTTGTTTGCTTTTGAGACGGAGTCTTGCTCTGTCGCCCAGGCTGGAGTGCAGTGGCGCGATCTCAGCTCACTGCAACCTTCACCTCCCAGGTTCAAGTGATTCTCCTGCCTCAGCCTCCCGAGTAGCTGGGACTACAGGTGCCTGCCACCGCGCCCAGCTAATTTTTATATTTTTAGCAGAGATAGGGTTTTACCAAGCTGGTCTCAAACTCCTGACCTCAGGTGATCCACCCGCCTTGGCCTCCCAAAGTGCTGGGATTATAGGCGTGAGCCAACATGCCCAGCCAAGTACCTCTTTTAGGTACTTTACGTGTGGTATTAGCGTTTAACCCCCACAATACTGCCTACCAACGAAGGGATTATAATCCTTCCAGTTTTACACATAAGGAAATAGGTACTAAGTGTTACAGCCAAATTTCAGATTCAGTTAGACTCCAAGCTGCTTTTAACAAGTACTCGATAATGTCCACCAAAATCCCTGATACGCTGTAAGTGCTCAATAAATATTAGCTATTATTTTAGTGTAATAAATAAGAAAGTTCTTTGTAGTGGGAGTTGAACAATGAGAACACATGGACACAGGGAGGGGAACATCACACACTGGGACCTGTTGGAGGCTGGGGGGCTAGGGGAGGGATAGCATTAGGAGAAATACCTAATGTAAATGACAAGTTGATGGGTGCAGCAAACCAACATGGCACATGTATACCTATGTAACAAATCTGCATGTTGTGCACATGTACCCTAGAACTTAAAGTATTATAATAAAATAAAAAGACTTGCAAAAATACAATAAAAAAAGAAAGTTCTTTGTAAAGAGAAACCTACAAATGCACTAATTTCTGTTGCTATAAAATCATCTTTGATTATTAATTAGAAAACAGAGCTTTATCGTATCTCAGGGTGGCAAAAATCTCCTATATGGCTGATGGAAGTAAAAATTGGTACCTCCCTTATAGAGATCAACTTGACAAGATTCATCAAAACTGTCTGACCCTGTAATTCCATTTCTGGGAATTTATCTTGATATAGCTGTCAGGGAAGAAAATGATATATGTACAAAGGCATTCATTGCAGCATTTGTAATAGCACAAATTTGGACATAACACAAATGTCCACTCACAGAGGACTGGAAAATGAACTATGGCACAACCATGTGATGGAACACTATGCAGCTGTAGCAACAACAAAAGGACGAGAAACTCTCTGTGTACCAAGATGGAAATGAAACCGTCCCAACAAACTTTATAAAATTAATCAGGGGCCGGGTGCAGTGGTTCACGCCTGTAATCCCTGTACTTTGGGAGGCCAAGGCAGGCAGATCACTTGAGGTCAGGAGTTCAAGACCAGCCTGGCCAACATGGTGAAACCCCCGTCTCTACTAAAAATAAAAAAATTAGGCCGGACATGGTGGCTCACACCTGTAATCCTAGCACTTTGGGAGGCCGAGGCAGGCGGATTACCTGAGATCAGGAGTTCAAGACCAGCCTGGCCAACATGGTGAATCCCTGTCTTTACTAAAAATACAAAAAATTAGCCGAGTGCAGTGGCACGTGCCCGTAATCCCAGTTACTCTGCAGAGGCACGCACCTGTAATCTCAGCTACTCTGGAGGCTGAGGCAGGAGAATCACTTGAACCTGGGAGGCGGAGATTGCAGTGAGCCGAGATCATGCCACTGCACTCTAGCCTGGGCTACAGAGAGAGACTTGGTCTCAAAAAAAAAAAAAAAAAGTACAAAAATTAGCTGGTGTGGTGGCACACACCTGTAATCCCAGCCACTCGGGAGGCTGAGGCAGGAGAATCGCTTGAACCCAGGAGGTGGAGGTTGTGGTGAACCGAGATCACACCACTGCACTCTAGCCTGGGTGACAGTGTGAGATTCCGCCTCAAAATAAAATAAATCGGGGAAGAAGGGAGGGAGATAAATGAAAATAAAGCTTGCAACACGTTCAGCATTCATCATGAGGTCACACTGAACTCTGAGCCACTTCCTCATAGTTGTTTGCGCTGCCTACTGTCCCAGAATCACGCAGACCCTGTCATCAGACAACTTAAGCTTGCAAAACATTGTTTTCCACCTGAGGTATTCTTCCAGGTCCTGCATATCAGTGAAACTACTGGTGACAGCCATTGTGAAAGACCCCATAGGGAGCTAACTCACCAAAGAATGCAGTTTCTACATCCTGATTATTTCATCCCCTTTACCCCGACCAATAAACGATACCAAATTTCCAGCCTCTCCCCCTCTACAATCCCCTTAAAAACCCCAGCTCAGGCTGGGCGCGGTGGCTCATCCCTGTAATCCCAGCACTTTGGGAGGCCAAGGCAGGTGGATCAAGAGGTCAGGAGTTTGAGACCAGCCTGACCAGCACGGTGAAACACTGTCTCTACTAAAAATACAAAAATTAGCCAGGTGTGGTGGCACGCATCTGTAATCCCAGCTATTCGAAAGGCTGAGGCACAAGAATTGCTTGAACCTGGGAGGCAGCGGTTGCAGTGAGCTGAGATCCTGCCACTGCACTCCAGCCTGGGGAACAGAGCGAGACTCCATCGCAAGGAAAAAAAAAAGCCAGCTCAGAATTCCTTGGGGAGATGAATTTGGAGGTCTCCTCCTGTTACAGTAGGTAACTAGTCAGACCTGAGCAGAGCAGGAGAGGCCCTCACCCCCTAACCCCAGGAATGTCAAGCAACCATTGGGTGATGGTCAGGCAGTTAAGCTATTGCGCTAAAATAATAATTGATTGCAGCTGGTGCCAGGGAAAGGCAGTCTCCCAAAAGACAGAAACATCTGAAACTGGTGATCAGCAGCTTCCCATAAGATCTCAGGAGCTGGGCGAGTAGGGCTCAAGCATGGGTACTAAGAGGCAAAATGGCAGATGATCTTCCTCTAGGAACACTGGACTGGTAAGAGAAACACACCTTGAGTGAGCATGCGCACAACTCCAGTAAACACACTGCACATGCGCCCCCACCCAAGTGCTGACAGGCCACCATGCATGTGGACAGCCCACCCCAAGGGAAATATTAGGGGAGAAGGGAAGCAAGACCCTGCAGTTTCCTATGCCAACCCCAAGTCACGGTCAAACAGCGCACTTCATCTCTCAGGTCAACTGCTTCGTCCTCTTCCAAGTGTCCTTTACTTCCTTTCATTCCTGCTCTAACACTCTTTAATAAACTTTCCCGGCCGGGCGCGGTGGCTCAAGCCTGTAATCCCAGCACTTTGGGAGGCCGAGATGGGCAGATCACGAGGTTAGGAGATCGAGACCATCCTGGCTAACATGGTGAAACCCTGTCTCTACTAAAAAATACAAAAAACTAGCCGGGCGAAGTGGCGGGCGCCTGTAGTCCCAGCTACTCCGGAGGCTGAGGCAGAAGAATGGCGTAAAACCGGGAGGCGGAGCTTGCAGTGAGCTGAGATCCGGCCACTGTACTCCAGCCTGGGTGACAGAGCAAGACTCTGTCTCCAAAAAAATAAATAAATAAATAAATAAATAAATAAATAAATAAAAACTTTCCCTCCTGTTCTAAAACTTGCCTCAGTCTCTCACTCTGCCTTATGCCTCTCAGTTGAATTCTTTCCTCTGAGGAGGCAAGAACTGAGCTTGCTGCAGACCATGTAGATTCAGCACTGGTAATACTCCCATCTCCTCACTTGGCTGCCCTGTGATCATTAAACTCTCTCTCTGCTGTAGACTCTGCTGTCTCATTGTATTGGTCTGTTGCTGTGCAGCAGGCATATAAACCTGTTGGAACTATAAGAGAAAGATCTACAAGATACACTAAAATTTTAAAAATGCAAAATAGTGCATATAGTATAACAAAAGGGGAAAATAAGAATATATGTATGGGCTGGGCGTGGTGGCTCGTGCCTGTAATCCTAGCATTTTGGGAGGCTGAGGCAAGCGGATCAACTGAGTTCAGGAGTTTGAGACCAGCTTGGCTAATGTGGTGAAACCTCATCTCTACTAAAAATACAAAAATTAGCTAGGCATGATGGCGCAGGCATGTAATCCCAGCTACTGGGGAGGGTGAGGCAGGAGAATCACTTTAACCTGGGAGGCAGAGGTTGCAGTGACACAAGATCATGCCACTGCACTCCAGCCTGGGCGACAGAACGAGACTCTGTCTCAAAAAAAATAAAAAAAGGAATATACATACGTATATATTTGCTTGTTTTTGCAGACAGAAAATCTAGGGATGCATAAGAAACTGAGAAAATACATAGTCAAGGGGCAAGGGTGGAGCAAGACTTTTCATGATAAATATAACTTGTTTATTTTGAGATTTGAATAGTGACTATATTGAATATCAGAAATTTTTAATGATAAAAACATAGATGTTGGGCCAGGTGCGATGGCTCATACCTGTAATCCCAGCACTTTGGGAGGCTGAGGCAGGCGGATCACCTGAGGTCAGGAGTTCAAGACCAGCCTGGCCAACATGGCAAAACCCCGTCTCTACTAAAAATAAAAAAAATTAGCCGGGTGTGGTGGCAGGTTCCTGTAATCCCAGCTACTCAGGAGGCTGAGGCACGGGAATCACTTGAACCCAGGAGGCGCAGAGAGGCGAGATCCCTCCCCTCCCCACCAAACTGGGTGTCAGGGTTAGACTTTAAAAAAAAAAAAAAAAAAAAAAAGGTAGCAATTATAATTTTTTTTTTTTTTTTGAGACAGGGTCTCACTCTGTCAACTCAGGATGGAATGCAGTGGTGAGATCACAGCTCACTGCAGCCTTGACCTCCTGGACTCAAGTGATCCTCCCACCTCCGCCTCCTAAGTAGCTGGGACCACAGGTGCACGCCACCACACCAGCTAATTTTTTGCATTTTTTGTAAGGGTGAGGTTTCACCATGTTGCCCAGGTTGGTTGGTCTCAAACTCCTGGGCTCACACAATCCACCTGCCTCAGCCTCCCAAAGTGTCGGGTCACTGTGCCTGGCCAATATCATAGGTATTAACAACAACAACAACAAAAACCTGCCAAACAAAGCATTTTGTTAGCCATAGAATATTATCAACCATCTTTATTTATTTATTTATTTGAGATTGGGGTCTCACTATGTTGCCCAGGCTGGTCTCAAATGCCTGCACTCATGCAATCTTCCTGCTTTGGCCTCTCAAAATGCTGGGATTACAGGTGTGAGCCACCGCACCCAGCCCAACCGTCTTTAATTTGGCAGTTTAGGTCTTCTGAAAACTCATTTCTTCTACCTTCACTTCTTTTCATTACATAAGTAATTGATGATAATGTATAAAAAAAAGTGTGTCTTTCCTGTTGTGCACATCTCCCCATGTAAACATAGACATATGAGAAAAGCATAAATATTTTTGTAAATGGTTATATTATACTTACATTGTTGTATAATTTGTAATTTTTGAACTAGTTGTGAACCTTTTCCTTCTTAGCAAATATTCATCTCATTACCACTATTTCTTGTTATTGTTATTATTATTATTATTTGAGACAGGATCTTTCTCTGCTGCCCAGGCTGCAGTGCAGTGGAGATCACAGATGACTGCAACCTTGAAATCATGGACTCAAGTGCTTCTCCTGCCTCAGCCTTGCAAGCAGCTGGGACTACAGGCACGTGCTACCATGCACAGCTAATGTTTAAATTTCTTTTGTAGAGATGAGGGTCTCACTATGTTGCTCAGGCTGGTCTGAAACTCCTGGCCTCAAGCAATCCTGCCTTGGCCTCCCAAAGTGCTAGGATTACATGCATGAGCCACCATGATAGGCTCTAAATTATCATTATTAATGGCTACGTATTTTTCTTATTATGAATGCATTTTTTTTTTTTTTGAGACTGAGTCTTGCACTGTTACCCGGGCTGTAGTGCAGTAGCGTGATCTCGGCTCACTGCAACCTCCACCTGCTGGCTTCAAGCGATTCTCCTGCCTCAGCCTCCCAAGTAGCTGTAATTACAGGGGCCCGCCACCATGCCCCGCTACTTTTTTTGTATTTTTAGTAGAGAAGGGGTTTCACGAGGTTGGTCAAGCTAGTCTCAAACTCCTGACGTCGTAATCCGCCAGCCTCGGCCTCTCAAAGTGCTGGGATTACAGGTGTGAGCCACCGCACCTGGCTGAATGCATCATATTTTATTGGACTCCTACTTTGAAATATTTAGGAATTTTCAGTGTTTACTATGACAAATAGCACTGTGATAAAAAAAAAAAAAAGAAATGTAGTCAAATCCACTTTTGCTATTGATTTTTTTTTTTTTCCCCAATTTGTAGAGACATTGTCTCACTATGTTGCCCAGGCTGGTCTGGAACTCCTGGCCTCAAGCGATCCTCGTGCCTCAGCCCCCCAAAGTGCTGGGATTACAGGCGTGGGCCACTGTGACCAGCAGTTATTTATTTTCTTTGGTATGTATGTATGTATGTATGTATATATGTATTCATTGAGACGGAGATTGCTCAGTCGCTCAGGCTGGAGGGCAGTGGCACGATCTCGGCTCACTACAACCTTCGCCTCCCGGGTTCAGGCGATTCTCGTGCCTCAGCCTCCCGAGTACCTGGGATTACAGGCGTGCGCCACAATGCCCACCTAATTTTTGTATTTTTAGTAGAGAAGCGGGGGGCGTTTCACCATGTTGGCCAGGCTGGTCTCGACTCCTCCTGACCTTAAGTGATCCGCCCGCCTCGGCCTCCCAAAGTGCTGGGATTACGGGCGTGAGCCACCGCGCCGGGCCAGCTATTGATTTTTTGAAAGGATTTAAAAAAAATAATGTTGCTTTGAAAATTTTTATTTATGAGTAGCTCTTTTGGTTAAAACTTGGCTATGGTTTCTCTGGAGTGATCCTGAATTGGATAATTTTGGGAAAGTGAGAAAATCTAATTAAAAACATTTTCAAATGCTTATTAAATGTAACAAAAGAGAAATCACAGGATCCATAAAGAGCGCTAGCCCGAAACGTCTTTTCATGCAGTAATTCCTGGGCGCCAGCATTGCTCACACTCTCCTCTCAGAATTACACGGGGAGGGGTCGCGAACCTTTGCTGGCCGCTCCTGGTGCGATCCGGAGGTACCCAGACAGCGGACTCCCTGAGTTCACAGCCCGGATGCAGAGGGGAATCCTAGCAGCGCCGCACCGGATGTGTGTGTGGAAGTGACTGAGGTCAACTCACGACCGATTGGTTCTCCCGAGTGGACCCAAGCCTGTTTTCACCTGCCACTGGCCGCGTGGTTTGTCTATTTGAATAGTCCCCGCCCCCTGGAGAAGCCGGGTCCTGAAGCTTCACTTCTTCTTCATTACTATTGGCCTGTTTTTCAGTCCATCTTCTTCCTGTACTTGTCGATTGGCCCTCAGGGCTAGGAACCCTCCTTCCCTCGCTCCCGGTTTAGAGGACAGCAGAGAAGGCGGGCGGTGGGGCAGGGGGCCTGAGGCGGCGGTACCGGTGCTGGCGGCGGCAGCTGAGGCCTTGGCCGAAGCCGCATGGTGAGTCTAGGGCCTGAAACGACCCCTCTAAGGCGGCGTAATGTCCAGACCCACGGCCAACTTGCCCGTGGTGGGGCCGGGGAAGCCGCCCGTCTGGGACGTGGGGTCCCCACACTGCCGGCCCCACGACCTGGGCACCGTCTGAGCCCTTGAGTCCCACCCCTCGAGGCAACGCCCACCTCCCCGGGACCCCCAAGAGACCCCTGCACCCTTCGGCCCGCGGTACGTCCGCCCGAAGGCCGGCCCATCAGCTCTGGTACTGCCCTTTGGGTCTTTTGCCCGTTACAGTCACCCTTTCTTCTGAGCCACGTACAAAAATGTCGTATCTCTGCCCCAGGGAACACCAGCGTCCGTGTCAGCCCCTTATCCTCCACCGTGGACACTTCTCAGAGACCCAGTCACCGAAACTGAGCTCGGTTACATCGCTGGGGTACATCCTCTCGCCTTCTCCCCCAGCCCCATCCCTGTTTCTCCCATCCAATTTTAACTTACTTAAGCCCTATCAAGACCCTTAGGATATTTGACTTCAGATATCCTAAGTTTAATTGAATTCAGCCTGGAGCAGATGGCCTGTGGGCCTCAGACCATATGAAGATACACTGGTTCTTTCCTGAGCCTTTCCTTGCCAGCCTCCTTCCCCTCTTTCATACACACACACATACATACAAACTGGAATAGTTTTCTTAGTAGGTATTCTTAAGTTTCTTCTCCTCTAAAGGATGACATTTCTTTCTGCGTTCTTCTTGGCACTGGAGTATTTGAAAGCTTTTCAAAACCACTTATTCCCTGGTTTTTCCTCTGTGCCTTACAAATTGGTTCAAATATAAGAATTTTGAGAAATTGGTTTTGTAGCATAAGCTGAACATACTTAGGATAGGTGTATGTTACACCCATAGCAGTGTGGGCATAATTGAGGAATGAAGGAATGATCTCAGAAACTAATTGGTTTCTTTTAGCTTACATTTGAAGTGTTAGTCCCCTGTAGAACTGCATTGTGCAGTACAAGAACCACCAGCCACATGTGGCTGTAGAGCACTTGAAATGTGACTAGTCCAGGTGGCTCACACCTGTAATCCCAGCACTTTGGGACGCCAAGGCGGGCGGATCACCTGAGGTCAGGAATTTGAGACCAGCGTAGCCAACATGATGAAACCCCATCTCTACTAAAAATACAAAAAAAATTAGCCAGGCGTGGTGCTGCACATATATAGTCACAGCTACTTGGGAAGCTGAGGCAGGAGAATCATTTGAACCCAGGAGGTGGAGGTTGCAGTGCGCCGAGATCAGTCCACTGTACTCCAGCCTGGGTGACAGAGTGAGACTCCGTCTCAAAAAATAAATAAAAGTGACTAGTCCAAATTGACATTGTCGTAAGTGTAAAATGCGCATTAGATTTTGAAGACTCGCTACAAAAAAAAATGGACACTATCAATTTTTAAAATATTGATAACATGTTGAAATGATATTTTGGATATATTGGTTTAAGTAATTAATTTCACCTGTTTCTTTTCATCTTTTAAAATATGGCTACCAGCAGCTTTAAAATTACATTTGTGGATCACTGTATTTCCTTTTTTTTTTTTTTTTTTTTCAATTGGGATGGAGTTTTGCTCTTGTTGCCCAGGCTGCAGTGCAATGGCGCAATCTTGGCTCACTGCCAGCTCCGCCTCCTGGGTTCAAGTGATTCTCCTGCCTCAACCTCCCAAGTAGCTGGGATTACAGGCATGCACTGCTATGCCTGGCTAATTTTGTATTTTTGGTAGAGACAGGGTTTCACCATATCCCCCAGGCTGGTCTCAAACTCCTGACCTCAGGTGATCTGCCTGCCTTGGCCTCCCAAAGTGCTGGGATTACAGGCGCGAGGCACTGTGCCTGGCCTTTATTTCCATTAGAAAATGCTGCTGTAGAATAATAATCTCTCTTTTTAGACTGAACTTGAGGAAAGGGGCAGTCTTAATCATTTTTAATTCTTTCCCTACCTCCCCACATTTGTTACCTGGCACTGTGCCATGTACATAGTAGTAGCAGTAATAATAATAGCTAACAATTATTAAGAACTCAGTTTATGCCCTGCAGTGTTTTAAACACTTTTTGACATGTATTAACTCATTTAGTCCTCACGTCAACCCATGAACTAGGTACCATTATCTTCCTACTGTAGTTGAAGAAACAGACATTTTTAGTGTCTTTCTCAAGGTGTATAACCTTGTTTTTGTTTTCGTTTGTTTTTGTTTTGAGACAGTGGAGTGGCAGGATCTTGGCTCAGGGCAACCTCCACCTCCCAGGTTCAAGTGATTCTCCTGCCTCAGCCTCCCGGGTGGCACATGCCACCACGCCCAGCTAATTTTTGTATTTTTAGTAGAGATGGGATTTCACCATGTTGGCCAGGCTGGTTTCGAACTCCTGACCTCAGGTGGTCCTCCTGACTCGGCCTCCCAAACTGCTCAAGGTATATAACCCAAGGATTCAAACCCAAGTAGGCTAGCTCCCATAGCCCGCAATTTGACCCTCCCTACCACACTGCCTCTTTTAAACATCAGTCATTGTTTAATGAATCTAGGCTTTCTAAATGTTCCTCAATAAATCTGTCAATCTTTTTAGAATCCCCTGCCTGACAAGGGCTCAGGGGAGATCTGTGTTGGATGACCAGGGCCATAAGTAAATTTATCACCATACTTTCTTGTACAGAATATTAAAGGAAACTTCTCTCTAAAGAACCTCAGGGCAAAATGCTTGGAACCGGACCTGCCGCCGCCACCACCGCTGCCACCACATCTAGCAATGTGAGTGTTCTACAGCAGTTTGCCAGTGGCCTGAAGAGCCGGAATGAGGAGACCAGGGCCAAAGCCGCCAAGGAGCTCCAACACTATGTCACCATGGAACTCCGAGAGGTGCTTCTGTGATTTGGGGGCCAGTCATTGTGGGATGTTTGGGCTAAATGTATCATCACTGGTTTAGATTTTTTTTGGACAGCTAAGCGAGGATTTGGAAAACAGATCATTTTAGAAAGGCACTCAACCTCTCACATCCATAAAACATGCAGGTTCTTTTGCAGCAGTTGCACATTTCTGTGGCATTTTTCTTGTTTGTGGTCACATTTTAGGGGCCAGAATAGACTTAGCTGTTTCTTTTAGCTTTTTCTTTTTTCCTTACCACATACCACACCCTCAAATGCTTTCTGTCTGATAACAGTGATTGGGATGGGTTTGGAGAGTTGAGAACTAGAGACTTTCTAAATAGAGACCAGACTTGAGGTCAGAGACAGTATCTTGTTTATCCTTGTATCCCTGGTACTAGAAAGAACCTAGGACAGAACATTTTCTGCCACAGAGTAGATACCCAATAAATACTTGTTAAATAATCAGACGATTGCAAGTTCAGGTGCTCTACAGTGTAATCCTGTAGAAGTGGGCAGTAGCTTGTCTTCTTTGGTTTGAACTATACTGCCTGCCTCTCAGGATCTAATCTTTAGATGCCAGCCCACTCCCACCACCACAGTCAGAGAATTACTAGAAGTTGTTCTGATTATATCTTCTTTTGCAGATGAGTCAAGAGGAGTCTACTCGCTTCTATGACCAGCTGAACCATCACATTTTTGAATTGGTTTCCAGCTCAGATGCCAATGAGAGGAAAGGTGGCATCTTGGCCATAGGTAAGGACAGAATCTCTGGTCACGAAAACAACACACTCACCTTTGTGCCCATTGCACCCTGTGTCTGCCACTTACTGGATGCTAGTTCATATTTGCTTAATGAAATTTAAGAAGCCTGTGGCTTTTAATTCTAGCAACAGTCCTGGGCCACAGGAAAAACGTATTTTAAGATGTGGAGGTGGAGTCTCAGAACCATTGAGTGACTTTTCAGACAGTTTACCAGAGCTGAGACTGGAAGCCAGCTTTCTTTCACCTCCTTCATGTTGCCTTTTGTGGGCTCTGGTTCCTCAGTAGAGCAGGGTTTTGCATAGTGGGGCTCACGAATGGAAAAGTGGAATCGGTATAGTAAAGGCAAGTCTCTTTTTTTTTGAGATGGAATCTTACTCTTGCCCAGGCTGGAGTGCAGTGGTGCAATCTTGGCTCACTGCAACCTCCACCTCCTGGGTTCAAACGATTCTCGTGCCTCAGCCTCCAGAGTAGCTGGGATTACAGGCACCTGCCACCATGCCCGGCTAATGTTTGTATTGTTAGTAGAGACAGGGTTTCACCATGTTAGGCAGGCTGGTCTCGAACTCCTGACCTCGAGTGATCTGCCCACTTTGGCCTCCCAGAGTGCTGGGATTACAGGTGTGAGCCACCACACCTGGCCAGGCAGGTCATTTTTAACTTCTAAGGACTGGTCATCAGTCCTGTGAATTATTATCCAGTCTCAGTTGCTTTCCCTTTTGGGGGGGCTGGGGGGAAAGTTATACTAGCATGAGATTATTTTGCTGTATGTAAATATTTCTGGCACAAGTATTAAATATCTGGGTTAAAATAAAAATTGTGTCCTTGCCCTCTAGAAATGTACTCAAAGTAGAATGGAGGGATCACTTGCCAGTTTTTTTTTTTTCTTTTTTTTTTCCTGAGACAGAGTCTTGCTCTGTCACCCAGGCTGGAGTGCAATGGCGCAATGTCGGCTCACTGCAACCTCCGCCTCCCGGGTTCAAGCAATTCTCTTGCCTCAGCTTACCAAGTAGCCAGGACTACAGGCGCATGCTGCCATGCCCGACTGATTTTTTGTTGTTGTTGTTGTAGTATTTTAGTAGAGATGGGGTTTCACCACATTGCCCAGGCTGGTCTCGAACTCCTGAGCTCAGGCAATCCGCCCACCTTGGCCTCCCAAAGTGGTAGGATTACAGGCTTCAGCCACTGCACCTGGCCAGCACTTGCCAGCTTTTAGTTGAAGTCTGTGTACTTTCCTGGTCAGCCTATGCCCCATCATTACCTTTTGCCTTCCTCTCTTCCAGCCAGCCTCATAGGAGTGGAAGGTGGGAATGCCACCCGAATTGGCAGATTTGCCAACTATCTTCGGAACCTCCTCCCCTCCAATGACCCAGTTGTCATGGAAATGGCATCCAAGGCCATCGGCCGCCTTGCCATGGCAGGAGACACTTTCACCGCTGAGTATGTGGAATTTGAGGTGAAGCGAGCCCTGGAATGGCTGGGTGCTGACCGCAATGAGGGCCGGAGACACGCAGCTGTGAGTGCCTGCAGGGAGGAGCACAGCCAGGCTTGGGGAGCGATGGTGTCATGGTGGGGTCTTTTGCTTCCTTCTGAGGCTCATCCCTGAAAAAGGCTGGTTAGAAGGGCTAGGATTCCAGGCTGTGAGATGGGGTAGAGTCCGTCCTTAAGAGAGAATCTAGCAGTGGTGTGGTGGGGATCAGAAGCATCAGCCATGTGCTTTCCAGTCCGCTGCCCTTCAGAGGAGGCAGTACTGTGAAGAGGGAGCATGGTACCAGGAGAAGGACAACACTTGGACCCTGGCTCAAGTCTTGGCTTTATAACTTCCTACCTAACTCTGTAACCTGGGGCAGCTTCTGACCTTCAGTTTCTTCCTCTGTCAGATAAAAATAACAACAATATTAAACATTAAACAGGATTATCCATTCAATAAGTATTTACTACATACCTACAATATTCCAGGTAGAGTTCTGTGCTATTAATATAGTGATATAGAAAGAATAAAACACATCTGCGCTTCCAGAGCTTATATTCAAACATTGCAAGCATTCTGTGTTTGTAAACAACCTAGGATAATGAACACTGAGATGTTTAATCAAATTTGCTTTCCTTCCTCTGTCCCCAGAATTTCCTAGCTGAAGAGTGAGCAAGCCTTCTCTGTTCCTAGTGTGTATGGCTCTAAGATGATAAAAGACCGTACTCCTGAGAGAACAAAACACTGGTACCGACGAGAGTTCTCAGTTTGTCTTTTTCTCCAGGTCCTGGTTCTCCGTGAGCTGGCCATCAGCGTCCCTACCTTCTTCTTCCAGCAAGTGCAGCCCTTCTTTGACAACATTTTTGTGGCCGTGTGGGACCCCAAACAGGCCATCCGTGAGGGAGCTGTGGCCGCCCTTCGTGCCTGTTTGATTCTCACCACCCAGCGTGAGCCGAAGGAGATGCAGAAGCCTCAGTGGTACAGGGTGAGGAGATGGATCTATTCCCAACACTGGGAAAGCACGTCTACATAGAGAATCACCTGGCCTAAGGGGCAGCCACAGGCCCTTGCCATGGAGCAAGAATCAGTTTTTATTTTGGTCTCAAATGAATTTTTTTTTTTTTTTGAGATGGATTGCCAAGGCTGAAGTGCAGTTGCGCAATCTCAGCTCATCGCAACCTCCGCCTCTTGGGTTCAAGCGATTCTCCCACCTTAGGCTCCCGAATAGCTGGGACTACAGGCGTGTACCACCACGCCTAGCTAATTTTCATAATGGAAACAGGGTTTTGCCATGTTGACCAGGCTGGTCTCGAATTCCCAACCTCAGGTGATCCACCTGCCTTGGCCTCCCAAAGTGCTAGGATTACAGGCATGAACTACCGTGCCTGGCCTCCAGTGAATTTTTTATGCTCAGTATTAATCAATAGTTACTTTATTGCATTTTTTTAGAGCAAACATCTATGGATTGCCACACTATTATTCTATACGTTATTTTATGTATGACTAAGAATGCAAATATGCCACTTAAACTGTGACTTGGTACCTCTTTTTTTTTTTTTTTTTTTTTGAGTCTGGGTCTTGCTCAGTCACCAGACTGGAGTTCAGTGGTGCGTTTTTGGCTCACTGCATCCTCTGCCTCCTGGGTTCAAGTGATTCTCCTGCCTCAGCCTCCCGAGTACCTGGGACTATAGGCATGTGCCATTACACCCAGCTAATTTTTGTATTTTCAGTAGAGATGGGATTTCTCTGTGTTGGCCAGGATGGTCTCAATCTCTTGACCTCATGATCCACCTGCCTCAGCCTCCCAAAGTGCTGGGATTACAGGCATGAGCCACTGTGCCCGGCTGACTTTGTACCTTCTTCTTATCAATAATTATAAGACATCTCAGCCGGATTCTCATGCCTGTAATCCCAACACTTTGGGAGGCCAAGGCAGAAGGATTGCTTGAGCTCAGGAGTTTGAGACCAGCCTGGGCAGCATGTGGGACCCCATCTCTATAAAAAATGAAAAAATTAACTGGGCCTCGTGTTACACGCCTGTGGTCCCAGCTATTTGAGAGGCTGAGGCGGGAGAACTTCTTGAGCCCGAGAGATCAAGGCTGCAGTGAGTCATGATCACACCACTGCACTCCAGCCTTGGCAACAAAGTGAGACTCTGTCTCAAAAAAAAAAGACATCTCTTTTCAGAGATGTTAAAATATGGAAAAATAGGTGTCTTAAAATCAGTGCGATACAAATGATACCAATTTAGAAAGTGCCAGTTCTCTCTGTTCTAGTATCATGAGGTCTGTGCTGATTACTGCTGCAGGGGGAACTTATCAGTGAGTCTTATGTTAGAAAAAGAGCTCTGAACATGGGATTGAGAGACCTGGGTTCCAGTCTTGCCTTTGCTGTGTTATCTTGGACAAGTCACTTAAATTCTTTGAGTCTGTTTTTAGCTGTTAAATAGAGATGATGATGGTATCTTCCTCAAAGGCTTATTATGAGAATTGAAGCTGGGGCCGGGCGTGGTGGCTCGCACCTGTTATCACAGCACTTTGGGAGGCTGAGGTGGGTGGATCACTTGAGGTCAGGAGTTTGAGACCAGCCTGGTTAATATGGTGAAGCCCTATCTCTACTCAAAATACAAAAATTAGCCAGACGTGGTGGTGTGTGCCTGTAATCCCAGCTACTCGGGGGGACTGAGGCAGGAGAATCACTTGAACCCAGGAGGTGGAGATTGTGGAGAGCCGAGATTGCACCACTGCACTCCAGCCTGGACAACAAAGCAAGACTCCGTCTCAAAAAAAAAAAAAGGGAATTGAAGCTGAATTAAATAAAAGAGATTGATCAGTTTTGTCGATAACTGGCACAAGGCACTGAGCAGGCATGGTAACACCTCAGAACCCCCAGTGTAGATGGGATGGGCCTATATTCTTTCTGGGTTTGTACTCTGTCTCTAATGAAGGCACCCTGTCTCTTTACATAGCACACATTTGAAGAAGCAGAGAAGGGGTTTGATGAGACCTTGGCCAAAGAGAAGGGCATGAATCGGGATGATCGGATCCATGGAGCCTTGCTGATCCTTAATGAGCTGGTCCGAATCAGCAGCATGGAGGGAGAGGTGAGAAGCCATGGCAGAGGGGAGTCCAGGCTCCCCATGTACCATTCTGTGAGTAAGGCAAGGCGAGATCCATGTCCTCATGGAGCTGACTTTTTGTGGTAGGAAACATAAATAAGTAAATAAAATAATTTCAGATAGCAGTAAGTTCTATGAAGAAAGTTAAAGAAGAGTAGGATAGAGAGTGACCGGGATGGGGTGAGTGGAGGGTCGAGGAAGGTCCTCTCTGAGGTGGTGTTATTTGAGGGGGGTCCACATGATACAAAGGAGCTACCTTGCAGCAGGCCAGGGAGTTGTGTTCCAGGCTGAGGCTTTGAGGCAGAAGAGTGTGAGACACTGATGAAACGGAAGGGAAGTATGGCTGGTGTACCGGGAGCAAGGGAGAGGGAAGGAGGGGCCAAATTAATAGGCCTGCAGTTCACAGTAAACACGAGCTTTTGTGGGGTAGACATTGGAAGTGTGCACACAGGCAAATAATGTGATGTCGTGCGTTTCTAACAATCACTGACTGCTTATAGGAAAAACTGTGGGGAAAGGGAGGAATGAAAGCAGGGAGACCAACTAGGAGATGTGTTGACTTGAGGAGGTGGGTTTAAAAGTACATGGATTTTATTACAGAAATAGCCTTCAAGAGAATATGGGGAGGGAGCTGGGAGAACCATCAGACCACAATGTACATCTGACCCTGAGTAAGCAAGAGGGTAAAATACGGCTAGAAGTGTCCTAGCCTACTATGCAGGGCCACTGCAGGGTCCTCAAGCCAAAGTTGGCCGTCGGAGAGGTCTGTGTCTCCCAGGAGCAGGACAGCCTTAGCATCCCTACTGTGTTCTGTCATTGACTGGGAGCAATGGGTGGCATTGCCACAAACTTAGTGATGGGTTTCAGAGCAGCAGCTGGGGCCTTTGGTTATGCGCCTTGTAGTTGGAGGTTGCATTCTCACGGCTGCCAGACAAAGCTATTACAGTAGTCTGGATGAGTGACAGTGGTGGCTTTGACTAAGAATGGTGGCACAGATACTGAGAAGTAGTTGATTGAGGATATATTTGGGAGGTAAAACTCCATCTGTGAGACTGGCTGTAGAAAACAAGCTGTGAAATTTTGCCCCGGGGATTCCTGCTTATAATAGACACAGTGCTTGTTAGATAATAGCTGTGCCCAGATGTGGAAGCAGCGCATGCAGCAGTTTGCAGAAGCAGGAGGAGTCTGGCTTCAGATCCCCACCGCTCTGTTGACTGTGTGACTCAGGCAGATTACCTGTTTAACCTCATTTTTCTGCCTTTGGACGGGAGCTCTTACCTACCTCATTGGGTTCTTGTACGGTTTCTAAATGATGTTGGCCTTCTATATCCATGAGTTCTACATCTGGATTCAACTAGTAATGGTTCACAAATACCCAGAGCTGGGTGCAGTGGCCCACACCTGCAATTTCAGCACTTTGGGAGGCTGAAGTGGGAAGATCACTTGAGCCCAGGAGTTTGAGACGAGCCTGGGCAAAAGATGGTGAGACCGTGTCTCTACGAAAAAAAATTTTTTAACTTTTAAAAGAAAAAAAAAAATCAAAGAAAAAATACGACAATTTAAAGATAATACAAATTTTTAAAAATACAGTGCAACAAATATTTACGTAGCATTTATATTGTATTAGGTATTATAACTAGCATAGAGATGATTTAAAGTATGTGGGAGGCTATACATAGGTTATATGCAAATGCTATGCTACTTTATCTGAGGGACTTGAGCATCTGCAGATTTTGGTATCTACAGTGGGTCATGCAACCAACCCCCATGGATACCAAGGGGATGACTATGTATGTGAAGTGTCCAGCACAGCACCTGATACATAGTGGGTGTTCTGTAAGTGGTAACCTTCAGATTTTCCCTCCTGAGTTTAATATGATGTTTTCCATTGTAATCTGGGTGGCTCTGAGATCTTTGTTTCCTCCCATTAAAACAGAACAGTATCACCTAGCTCATAGAGTGGTTGTCAGATTTAAGTGAAATAGTTCTTGTGAAGGTGGTTTGTAAATTATAAGAAACTATCCACGGCTGGGCGTGGTGGCTCATGCCTGTAATCCAAGCATTCTGGGAGGCCGAGGTGGGAGAATCACTTGAGCTCAGGAGTTTGAGACCAGCCTGGGCAACATAATGAGACGTCGTCTCCAAAAAAAAAAAAAAGAAAAAAGAAACTATCCAAATATAAGGTATTAAAATTTCACAATGTGTTCATTCATTCAATACATATTAATTGAGCACCTAGTATATGCCAGCTACACTGTGTCCTAAGAGCTAGAATAATCCAGCAGTGAACAAAACAGATTCCATTCTTATAGGGGAAGACAGATCATATACAAATAAAAACCTATTATATATCATATGGTTATAAGAGCTATGGAGAAAAGTAGAGTAAGGAAGGGGAATACAGAATGCTAGCCTAGATTAAGGATTACATTTTAAAACATGGTGCCATTTGAGTACAGCCATGAAGGAGGTTAGAAAAAAGCCTTGCAGGTGTCTGGGGAAGAGCATTGTAGGCAGTGGGCCTGAGGCAGGAGCGTGCTGGTGTATCAAAGGAGCAGCAAATACTGAGTAGCACCTCCCCTACCATGGCTGAGCAGAGTGAGCAGGAGAGGTGTGTGGGGATATGGGGTCAGAGGAACACCTAGGGGAAGGAAGGGGCATACCACATAGGGCCTTTGTGTGGGAAGCAGGAAGCTATAAGTGGGCTTTGAGCAGTGGAGTGACATTTAACTCATATTTCAAAAGGATCACTCTTGCCGGTATGTTGAGAATGGATTATTAAAGAGCCAAGGACTAAAGCCAGGAATCCAGTTAGGAGGGAACTGCAACAGTCTTAGCGGGGGATATTTGTGACTCAGACCACAGTGGGAGCTATGGAGTTGCAAGAAGCAACTGGATTCTGAATTTGGGATTTGCTGATGTTTTGGAGGTAGATGGAGAGGAAGAAGTGTCAAGGTGTTTGGCCTGAGTATTAGGAGGATAAAGTTGCCATTTGCTGCAGTGGGAAGACTGAAATGGAAGAGCAGGCTTGAGGGAGAAGGCTGGGAGTTTGGTTTTGAACCTGTTATCTTAGAGACCTGTTGGGCACCTGAGTGGAGATACTGAATAGTTCTGGGGAGAGGTCTGGGCAAGGGGGATGGATTTGGGCATTGTCAGGGAACTAGTATAGTTGGAGAAGAGATGGGGTCTGCGAACCTGAGGTCAGGAGATGAAGAGGACCAAGGGGAATGGGGAAGGAACAGCCAGGGAGGGAGGAGGAGAGCCAGGAGAGTTTAGAGTCTGAGAAGCCAAGTGAAGAAATGGCTTCAAGGAGGTGAAAGTATCAGTTGGATCAAATGCTGCAGATAAGTCAAATAAGATGAGGACTGAGAATTGACCATTGGATTTAGCAGCTTAAGACTCATTGGTAACTGACAAGACGAGTGGATAAGATTTTCTGAAAAGTGAAAATACGTGTGTCAAGAAAAGTTTAGAAGTTTGGAAAACTTGTGTCTCTTTCTCAATTTGGAGTCTTGGAGGATGAGTACTCCCCAACCCTGCTCCTGCGGCCCCAAGATCGAGTCTTGCTCTGTTGCCCAGACTGGAGTACAGTTCGCGTGATCTCGGCTCACTGCAACCTCCGCCTCCTGGGTTCAAGCAGTTCTACTGCCTGAGGCTCCCAAGTAGCTGGGATTATAGGCATGTGCCACCAAAATGAGCTAATTTTTGTATTTTTAGTAGAAACAGGTTTTCACCATGTTGGTCAGACTGGTTTCGAATTCCTGAGCTCATAATCTGCCCTCCTCGGCCCCCCAAAGTGCTGGGATTACGGGTGTGAGCCCTTGCTTCTGGCTGAGGATGAGTAATTAAGCAGCCCTTTGTAAAGGGAATAGACATGAGTTCTCAGTCAGCTTATTCCACACCACCTGTGGATTTCTAGGATTCTGAGAAAATTGCTTGGTTAAGTTTTTGTTTTTTGTTTTTTTGAGACAGAATTTCTCTCATTGCCCAGGCTGGATTGCCATGGTGCGATCTTGGCTCACTGCAACCTCTGCCTGCTGGGTTCAAGCGATTCTCCTGCCTCAGCCCCCGAGTAGCCAGGACTACAGGCACGCGCCACGATGCCCAGCTAATGTTTTGTATTTTTAATGGAGATGGGGTTTCACCACGTTGGCCAAGCTGGTCTTGAACTCCTGACCTCAGGTGATCCACCCACCTCGGCCTCCCAAATTACCGGGATTATAGGCATGGGCCACCATGCCCGGCCTGCTTAAGTTTTTACCTGGGTTTCCAGGGGGGAAGAAATAGATCAGACAGTCCTTAACAGGATGCTGGCAGGGGCCTCCCATCACCTTTGCAAGCCTCATTGCGGTAGCCTAGGTCAGTAGTCACAGCAATATGCAAGTCAGCCTTTCCAAACCAAGTGAGGAGTCCTGGGAGGTGAGAACCCTTGGCAAGGCAGCCCTCTGCTGCTGCTTTATTTTCAGTAGGTGGTGCTCTTCTGCCTAACTTAGAACAAAATCAGGTTCCTTGCAAGGTTCTGGGGAAATTGTAACCCTAAACATGAAGAGTGGCCACCCTTCACTTTGGAAGTAGTTGCATTTTGGGATTAGGCAAATGTAATGGTCTGTAGACTCCACAGTGCCCAGTTTGAATGCCAGTCATAAGTAAAGATGATTTTTTTTTTTTTTTTTTTGCTTATATATATAGCGTCTGAGGGAAGAAATGGAAGAAATCACACAGCAGCAGCTGGTACACGACAAGTACTGCAAAGATCTCATGGGCTTCGGAACAAAACCTCGTCACATTACCCCCTTCACCAGCTTCCAGGCTGTACAGCCCCAGCAGTCAAATGCCTTGGTGGGGCTGCTGGGGTACAGCTCTCACCAAGGCCTCATGGGATTTGGGGCCTCCCCCAGCCCAGCTAAGTCCACCCTGGTGGAGAGCCGGTGTTGCAGAGACTTGATGGAGGAGAAATTTGATCAGGTAGGTGGTGAGAGGCCATTTCCTTCTTTTCCCAAGCTCCACACCTCACTTTTCCCCTGCCAACCCTTTATCCTTCCTCTCTCAGGTATGCCAGTGGGTGCTGAAATGCAGGAATAGCAAGAACTCGCTGATCCAAATGACAATCCTTAATTTGTTGCCCCGCTTGGCTGCATTCCGACCTTCTGCCTTCACAGGTGAGGATGTCCATGGAAGACATCATTACCCATCTCAGGGTAATTAAACAGGGAACAGGTGATTCCAGAAAATCCAAATATCTTTTCCTTTGAAGCAGTGCCAACGAATCTCTGATTTCTTTGCCTCATGTCCAATTTCAATGATACTTAGTTCAGGTTTTCCACTAATGTCAGAGGCAGCAGACATAGGAACAATCAGAACAAGTAGGCAGAGAGGCAGTTCTACGGCCAAGCAAGTTCTCATGTATGGATGCCAACAAGTTCACAAGTAGACTTAAAAGAGACCAAAGGGCGGGCAGTTTTGATGTAGCTACTGTGCAGTATCTACTTCAAAGCTCTGTGAGGGAGGGTTTGGGGATTGTCCTGCTTCTGTCCCTGAGGTGGTCACCAAGCTGCCTCACCACTTGCAGGCAGCATCAATCCCTGGCTCCTGAACCTGGCCCAACTCAGATTCCAACTTCTCAACGAAGCCTTCCTGGATTGCTCCAGCTGTAAATGTCCTTTCCTTCTTCCGTCATAGTCCTCAGCTATGGAAAGGTTTGGCATCAGACCTGAGATGAACCCCACCTCTGCCCTTAACCATGAGGTTTTGGACAGATTACTTTACCTACCTGGGTTGCAGCTTCCTGACTTGTAAAATCAGAATAACAATCTCTGCCTCCCAAGATGAGCAGCATTAATGCCTAAGCACCTACTGTAGTGCCTGGCCCAGAGTTAGCCCTAATAAATGGAAACCATTATATATTATTACAGCCTCCTTAGGCTACTTCAAATCTGTTTTGGAAATAGGGTAGAGATAAAATCTGTAATGTTCCAGTTGCCTGTTCATACTTAATGTCCTTGTCTTACCTCCCTACTTGCTGAGCACAGGCACCCAGTCTTGAACATGTCTTCCCACTTTACCGTGGTGCTCATTGCCTGTGCTTAGTGAAGCATTCAGGACCCAGTGAGAGCCAGGAACATAAGCAAAAGGCCAGCCTGGCCCTCAGCAGACCCTGTTCCCTGGCACACAGACTCACTTCACGCCACCCAGCCCAGACAAACCACGGGAGAGATGTAGCTGGTCAGGTGTTAAACACACTGCTCGAAAGAAGTAGAACGTATTGGTTGAGGACTTGACAATCAGCCACACAAAACCACTGAATCTGTGAGAAATAACAGAAGGAAAATCACCCATATTTTGTTAGTTTCTATTCTTCCAGCCTGGCACCCAGCAGCTTTTCTCTTTTTTAGTGACCAGGGAGGCTGCTGTTCAGTAGAGCTTTAAATGATCTTGGATTAAAAGTCTGTGGTTCAAAAGAAACTAATAACTAGGCCAAATTTGATGAAAGTCTGGCATGTTACCCTTGTAAGTTACCCTTGTAAGTTCAGAAGGCTGCCTAGCAGCAGGATACAAAGGCTCGGAGGGCCCTAGATTTCTTCTTTTGATGTGGGTGTTTGTTATTGTTGTTGCTCTCTTTTTTAAGGTTAGTCAAAGTTGTTTTATTAAATTTGCTAAAATATGCCAGTGACATTCAGCCTGGGCACCCCCTATAAGTATTCGCTTCATTGCATAAGTACTATTTGTTTAAAGCTTGCAGTTTGGAAGTTATTGCTTAAACTTCTCAGTGGTATAAGCTTTAGAAATACAAAAAATACTCCCAAGACTGGACTGGAATCTCTGAAGTCAGATTTCTAATCTCTCAGGGTGTTAAATCCAGAAAAGAAAATTATGCTGTCTTGGGTTTTTTTTTTGAGACAGGGTCTTGCTGTGTCTCCCAGGCTGAAGTGCAGGGATGGCGGTCACAGCTCACTGCAGCCATGACCTACTGAGCTCAAGCGATCCTCTCACCTCAGCCTCCCAAGTAGGTAGGCCCACAGGCATGAGTCTCCACACCTGGCTGATTTTTAAAATTTTTTTTTTGTAGAGATGGGGTCTCACTATGTTGCCCAGGCTGGTCTTGAACTCCTGGGCTCAAGCAGTTCTCCCGCCTCAGCCTCCCACAGTGCTTGGGATTACAGACATGAGCCGTGGCGCCTTGCCAAGAAATTATACTCTTGATTTTAGCCCATTTCCTGCCGAAATGCTATCCCCCTAGTTTTTCTTGTTGACTCACTCTTATTTTAGGGTTGTATCACCTTGGTCATCTGTCTTCAAGCCCCAGCATGCCTCATTGTCATTTGACCGCAAAAGCCATGGGAGAAAACATTTCTCAGAGTAAATGCAGTCATGATGCGTGCTGCTTTAGGAGTCTAATTCACTGTCTAAATGTGGTTCTGGTAGCTTTCAACACCCCTAACTTCCTAAGGGATGTGTGGTTTTCCCTTCTCTCCTACTTTATGTGTACTACTGGTGCCTATACTGGGGACCAACATCAATGGAGAAGAAGGAATAGACAAGAAGCAAGAATCAGGAAATTCCAGCTTTCAGAGGAGAAATAACACTTTAGCTTGAATTGTACGAGAATCGCCTTCCCATGCACACTGGCTTATGTAAACTTAGTGAAAATATACATGTGGCTTTCCAAATTACAGACTAAATCTTTTATTAAATATAACTGTCACAAAAATCTCTAGGTAATAGCAAAATGATTTCCAGGCCTAAGCTGAATAGAATGGCCTGTTTATTGCAAACAGTGTTCAGTATTACAGTCATATTACTTAACGATGGGGATACATTCTGAGAAATGTGTCCTTAGGAGAATTTATCCTTGTATGAACATCATAGAATATATTTACATAAACCCAGATAGTATAGCCTACTCTACACCTAGCTCTGTGGTATAGCCTATTGCTCCTGGGCTACAGCTTGTGCAGCGTGTTACTGTAATGAATAGACAACTGTAAAACCGTGGTAAATGTTTGTGTATCTAAACATAGACATAGAAAAGATACACAAAAATATACTGTATTATAATCTTATGGGACCACCACATATATGTGGTCCATTGTTAACATAAACATTGTTAAGTGCCACAAGACTGTACTGTTTGTTTCTTTGTTTTTCTGAGACAGAGTCTTGCTCTGTCACCCAGGCTGGAGTGCAGTGGCACAATCTTGGCTCACTGCAACCTCCACCTCCCGGGTTCAAGCGATTCTCCTGCGTCAGCCTCCCAAGTAGCTGGGACTACAGGCACACGCCTCCACGCCCGGCTGATTTTTTGTATTTTAGTAGAGACGGGGTTTCATCATGTTGTGCAGGCTGGTCTCAAACTCCTGAGCTCAGGCATCCACCCACCTCGGCCTCCCAAAGTGTTGGGATTACAGGCGTGAGCCACTGTGCCCGGCCCTGTACTGGGTTTTTATTAGTTTGAGACAGGGTCCTTTTTTTTTTTTTTTTTTTAATGAGATGTAGTTTTGCTCTTGTTGCCCAGGCTGGAGTGGAATGGCATGATCTCGGCTCACCGCAACCGCTGTCTCCCGGGTTTAAGTGATTCTCCTGCCTCAGCCTCCCGAGTAGCTAGGATTACAGACATGCACCCCTGTGCCCGACTAATTTTGTATTTTTAGTAGAGATGGGGTTTCTTTATGTTGATCAGGCTGGTCTCCAACTCCTGACCTCAGGTGATCCACCCACCTTGGCGTCCCAAAGTGCTGGGATTACAGGCATGAGCCACCAGCCTGGCCCTGAGACAGGGTCTTATTCTGTCTCCCAGGCTGGAGTGCATGGCTCTTGGCTCAGTGCAGCCTCAAACTCCTGGACTCAAGTGATCTTCCTCAGCCTCCCAAAGTACTGGGATTACATGCGTGAGACACTGCACCTGGCCCATGACTGTACTTCAAATTTCATTATAATGTAAAATTGTTTATATCTTCTGTTTTTAAACAATGTTTGACATATATTTCTTAAGCAAGAGCATGTAATTCTTGTATCAAAATGTAACAGTAATAGAGACAATTACATGATACTGTTTTGGCAACCTGTTACGTTTTTTGGATTTTTGTTTGTTTGTTTGTTTTCTGAGACAGGGTCTTGCTTTGTCACTCAGGCTTGAGTGCAGCACTGCACACGATCACACCTCTCTGCAGCCTCAACCATCTGGGCTCAAGCGATCCTCCTGCCTCAGCCTCCCGAGTAACTGGGATTACAGGTGTGCACCACCACACCTGGCTAATTTTTATTTTTGTAGAGACAGGGTCTTGCTGTGTTGCCCAGGCTGTTTCAAACTCCTGGCCTCAAACAATCCTCCCTCCTTGGCCTCCCAAAGTGTTGGGATTACAGGCGTGAGCCACTGGCAGCTTTCTTAATTTATTCTTAAACTGAATTGCTTTATAGCACCTTTGACTGTTGATGTATAGACCCTAACCCTGACCTGGAGCTATCTACTTTGTCTTTTCTGTACTCAGATACGCAGTACCTCCAAGATACTATGAACCATGTCCTAAGCTGTGTCAAGAAGGAGAAGGAACGTACAGCAGCCTTCCAAGCCCTGGGGCTACTTTCTGTGGCTGTGAGGTCTGAGTTTAAGGTCTATTTGCCTCGAGTGCTGGACATCATCCGAGCAGCCCTGCCTCCAAAGGACTTCGCCCATAAGTAAGCACCTCTGTTATGATTTCACCTTCCACTTCATTTGGTTGGAGAGGAAGGACGCTCTATCCCAGATCCACAGAGCTTAAGCCATTTTTTGCATCATTAAACTCCAGGGTATAGCAAATCATATGAAGAACAGCCCTTCCTCAGTTGAATTCTAAGCTTTTCCAAATGAAATAACATATATGAACTATTTGGGGAGGTTGAATACCCTGAGAACACGTGAGATGTCAGTGCTATTTTCAGTGTTATTATTTACTGGAAATCTGCTAGTTTTGCTTTTTTCTCTGGCTTTTAGAAGTCTTATTTTGATATAAGACCTAAAGAGAGGAATCCTCGACTGTAACTGAAGGGACCTAAGGGTCATCTTTCCCTAACCTTAGGGACCTAAGGTTAAATACGTTATTCCACCTCTTTAAACCTTCTGGGGAATACAATATGAGAAACTCCCTCAGCATCCTGCCAGATGGAGAGGCCAGGGTGTCTTCGCTAAGGCGGGGGGTCGATGTTCCTCACCCTTTGTCTCAGGGTTGTCTTTATACTTCCCTGTTTATTAGCGAAGATTGCTGTGGTGAATTAATATGCCCCACTCATTCTTCTCTTTTTTTTTTTTTTTTTTTTTGAGATAGAGTCTCACTTTGTTGCCCAGGCCAGAGTGCAGTGGTGCAATCTTGGCTCACTGCAACCTCCTCTTCTTGGGTTCAAGCGAATCTCCTGCCTCAGTCTCCCAAGTAGCTGGGATTACAGGCATGTGCCACCACACCCAGCTAATTATTGTATTTTTTTGTAGACACAAGGTTTCACCATGTTGGCCAGGCTGGTCTCGAACTCCTGGCCTCAAGTGATCTACCCACCTTAGCCTCTCAGAGTGCTGGGATTACAGGTGTGAGCTACTGCGCCTGGCTCCATTCTAAAGCCCCGCATTCTCATCATAGAAGATTCTTTCCATACGATGGCTGTGTACTGCCTTCTTGTCCCTGATGAACACATTTTTCAGCTCCCTTCCTACGTAAGTATCTTGGTGAGCACCACACTAATCCATATGGTACAGCTGTGTGAATTCGGAAAAAGGGCCCCTTCCTTAAGACACTTTACTGCCATCTGCTGGATTCTTGTAGAAACATACACATCTACAGTCACTGTGATGTGATGGGCCCCTTTGAACTGTGCTGTGGACGGCTTGCACACCCATCTGTGGTAGCCCTGCCTGAGTAACCTGTTCTCCTTGCCCCAAGGTGATTCTGAGGTGGGACATTAAAGAATGTCATGATGTCTCAACTAACCACTGTTGGTTTCTTTGCAGGAGGCAGAAGGCAATGCAGGTGGACGCCACAGTCTTCACTTGCATCAGCATGCTGGCTCGAGCAATGGGGCCAAGCATCCAGCAGGATATCAAGGAGCTGCTGGAGCCCATGCTGGCAGTAGGACTAAGGTGAGTGTCAGAAACCTGAGCTTGCCCTATATCAATGTGAGGCTTGGCCCCCAGTGTTGGGACTGTTAAAAGAGTGAGGCGTGGTTGTTTGCACTTTCAATTGGATGGACAGGATAGCTTAGACTAAACGCATAGGCTAGTACTGAATCCTAGTTTCATCACTAGCATGTTATGTGATCTTGACTAAGTTATTTAATTTCTCTGAGCCTCTTTTTTTTTTTTTTTTTTTGAGGAGTCTCACTCTGTCGCCCAGGCTGGAGTGCAGTGGCGCGATCTCAGCTCACTGCAAGCTCCGCCTCCTGGGCTCATGCCATTCTTCTGCCTCAGTGTCCTGAGTAGCTGGGACTACAGGCACCTGCCACCACGCCTGGCTAATTCTTTGTATTTTTGGTAGAGATGGGGTTTCACCATGTTAGCCAGGATGGTCTCAATCTCCTGACCTTGTGATCCGCCTACCTCAGCCTCCCAAAGTGCTGGGATTACAGGTGTGAGCCTCCGTGCCTGGCCTCGTTTTTTTCTTTTAATCTGAAAAGTGGGTACAATAGTAATTCCTATTGTCTAGGGTTGCTGTGGGTTCATGATATAGTCACTCTTAGCACCATGCCTGGCATATAGGAAGTACTCAATAAATATTTGCAAATATTGTGTATATTATCATTGAGCAAGTTGCTTAAGCTTCCTAAACTAATTTCTTCTCATCTGTAAAATAAGGACAGTGTTTTAAATCTGCTTCCCAGAGCATTTGTTGAGACTTGGTCTTCTGTAGTGGCTGAATTATAGTGAGCAAGTCTTTTGTGACGAGAACCAGAAACTCACAGATTGTTTGGATATCTGAGACTAAGCCAAGAGAGTTTACACGTTTATTCTTATTTTATAATATCCTTTCTACTCTGAAGAACGGAGGCCTGATCCCCTTGCTGGGAGAGAAAGCTATTTCTTCCCAAGAACAGACTGAGTGTCATATGCCCAGCCCTTACGTGGCTTGTTTCCTTCCCCTCAGTCCTGCCCTCACTGCAGTGCTCTACGACCTGAGCCGTCAGATTCCACAGCTAAAGAAGGACATTCAAGATGGGCTACTGAAAATGCTGTCTCTGGTCCTTATGCACAAACCGCTCCGCCACCCAGGCATGCCCAAGGGCCTGGCCCATCAGCTGGCCTCTCCTGGCCTCACAACCCTCCCTGAGGCCAGCGATGTGGGCAGCATCACTCTTGCCCTCCGAACGCTTGGCAGCTTTGAATTTGAAGGTAAGAAATTACAATGTCTCTTGGCAAGGTAGTGAGAGCTGCTGGAAACTTTGGGAAAGGAATGAGAGTATCTAGACTTCCCGGATCTTGCTGTGATCCCAGAGACAGGATAGCTGATTCTGTAGCAGCTCATCCTTCCTAGACTCTTTCCATATGTTGGTAATTCCTATTTGTTTCTTTGTCCCATACTGAGTTTGGGGGCACATGATTTGAGGGAAGGTATACGTTGATCCAAGGAAATAATGCTTCAGAGACAGATCCCCCTCATGTCCTCACTTTTTCACTTCCTTGTAGCTGAGATGATACGTAATGCTTTAAAATGTATAAGCAAGGGCTTTTGGGTGTTTCCATGTCTATGGTGTTATGGTTTCTTTTTTCTTTTTTTTTTTTTTGAGACAAAGTCTTTCTGTTGCCTAGGCTGGTGTGCAATGGCACGATCTCAGCTCACTGCATCCTCCACCTCCTGGGTTCAAGCGATTCTCCTGAGTAGCTGGGACTGTAGGCGCGTGTCACCATACCCAGCTAATTTTTGTATTTTTGGTAGAGATGGAGTTTCACCATGTTGGCCAGGCTGTTCTGGAACTCCTGACCTCAAGCGATCTGCCTGCCTTGGCTTCCCAAAGTGCTAGGATTACAACCATGAGCTACTACTGTACTGTGTAGTTCTAAACTGCAAGTAAACCCGCAATAATACCCCACAGAGATATATTTCAGGAGTAGAAGTTGCTACTTTTGAAATTTAAGATCATATAGGTAGTATTGGTCAAGACTGTAGGGAAACAAGCAAGTACAGAAAGCCTGAACATGCTGTCTGGAGACAGCCACCTCTGGTTTCTCTATTGCAGTTCCTCCACTTAACATTGATTCACACTGGTGATAATTTATTTATAGTGAATAGAAAGTAGCTATGTTTAAACCCAGCCTACATAGACTCTTTGTCTGGTATTTAAATCTGGGAACTAAAACAGGCAAGGTAAATTTGATCAAGAATTGTATTATCCTCTAAGAAAGTAAGGGGTTGAGTTGGAATAAAACAAAATAATTTATTATTTGAAGGGAACATAAAAAGGCTAGGATTGGGGCATACCTTTGATCTGTTTCCCTGCTCCTTCACCACCCGCTTTTGCCTTTCTGCTGATTGAAAGCCCCCTTGTGACCCTTTAAGAGTTCTGGGTCAGGCCGGGTGCAGTGGCTCACGCCTGTAATCCCAGCACTTTGGGAGGCCGAGGCGGAAGGATCACAAGGTCAGGAGATCAAGATCATCCTGGCTAACATGGTGAAACCCTGTCTCTACTGAAAATACAAAAAGAAAAGAAAAAAAAATTAGCCGGGCATGGTGGTGGGCGCCTGTAGTCCCAGCTACTCGGGAGGCTGAGGCAGGAGAATGGCGTGAACCCGGGAGGCGGAGCTTGCAGTGAGCGGAGATGGTGCCACTGCACTCCAGCCTGGGCGACAGAGCGAGACTCTGTCTCAAAAAAAAAAAAAAAAAAAGAGTTCTGGGTCAGTATCTTATTGATCAATATCTGGTTGAAAGTAGAATTAGTAGCCTCAAAATGGAAAATTCAGCTAGCAAGCTGCAGACCTACCTGTCTGCAGCAGCAGTGTTTATTCTGTTTTCTCTCTGCCTTTCTATCCAGGCCACTCTCTGACCCAATTTGTTCGCCACTGTGCGGATCATTTTCTAAACAGTGAGCACAAGGAGATCCGCATGGAGGCTGCCCGCACCTGCTCCCGCCTGCTCACGCCCTCCATCCACCTCATCAGTGGCCATGCTCATGTGGTTAGCCAGACTGCAGTGCAAGTGGTGGCAGATGTGCTTAGCAAGCTGCTCGTGGTTGGGATAACAGATCCTGGTAAGGCTTCCAAGACAGAAGCAATCTAGGGGAGTTAAGGAGCTTAGGGCAGTTGGGAGTAGCCATTTTCATTACGTGGCCTCTCTAGAGATCTCGGCCTCAACAAGCTGATATTCAGCTATTTCTCTGCCAAGGCGTGTTAGGCGCAGCTACTCTAGCCTGTTGGTGTAAGATAATCTGCCTTTAATTCTTTGTCTTCACTCCTATGAGTAGAGAAAAGAGTAACAGAGGTTAGATGAGAGAAAGCATCTGGAATCTTCCCACTACGCTGATGGCAGTGGAGGTGGAAGCTGGGAAGGGCTGGAGTGATTGGGTCATGAAGAAATGTTCAAAGGCTCCATTGCTCTTGCAGACCCTGACATTCGCTATTGTGTCTTGGCATCCCTGGACGAGCGCTTTGATGCACACCTGGCCCAGGCGGAGAACTTGCAGGCCTTGTTTGTGGCTCTGAATGACCAGGTGTTTGAGATCCGGGAGCTGGCCATCTGCACTGTGGGCCGACTCAGTAGCATGAACCCTGCGTTTGTCATGCCTTTCCTGCGCAAGATGCTCATCCAGGTAACCAGGATGATGGCCAGACCCACAGGCAGGGAAAACAGGACTCTCACTGTGAGAGCTGCTTGAGGAAGCAGAGTTGAGGACAAGAATTGGGGAGAAAGATTGAGGTACCTGGTAAAAGCCACAAGTGTCTGCAAGGGTCCACGTTTCCCTGGCTTTATAATGGCAGTTCCAGTGCTTATCGCCTCATGAGCCCTTTGTCAATATGACTCCAAGGTGGTTCGGAGTCCTCTCATGCAGTTCTTTCTTTTTCCTGACAAGTTGCCAGTGATCCCATTTCTTGGCCCTCTTTGCTTGCTGGATTGATCTGCTGCAGATGGTGTCAGACTTCCCAGCGCCTCCCTATCCTTCCACTCTCCTGCTTTTCTTGCTGGTGCCAGGTCAAGCATGGAGGCCATTGTTCTTCACAAAAATAACCAATGTGAGACCGTTTCCACCGTTTATTCTAATAGTCATTGCCCCAGTCTGTGATCCTGGCTTTTGTTCTTAAATAATATGAGAATGCCAAACTCAGTTGCTTGATCTGTAGCCCAAGGTAGAATTCCTCTTGAGACATGGCTCCTCAGTTTTTGTCTTCACCTACCTAAGTTCTGTGGCCTCCTGGTGAGCAATACATGGTCCAGTCCTGCCTGGTGAAGTTATTTCCACCTGCCTCTTCTGGGTCTCTATGTGGTTCACCCACTCATTTCCTGTCCCCATTGCTCGCTGTCTGCTTCCTGACCCTCCCTCATGCTTTGTTTTGAAGTAAACACTTTTTGTAATATATAAGGAACTTAAACATAGAAAATCATTAATATATGTAACTCACTCTAGAGAAATGTTGTTTGTTCACAATTTGTCGTAAAGTGGCTGTAAATTATATCATCAATCAACAAATTAGGAAGCTGTACTTATGTTGGCACTTCTGTTTTTAGCATAATGATTTATTTAACTGCTGGCCTGCGTTAGAAGTGCCTGTCATTTTAAGTCTTAAAAAGATTTCTGAGTTTTAGGAAGGAATAGAAATCATTGTTGAAGGCCGGGCGTGGTGGCTCACACCTGTAATCCCAGCACTTTGGGAGGCTGAGGTGGCCAGATCACCTGGGGTCAGGAGTTCGAGAGCAGCCTGGCCAACATGGTGAAACTCTGTCTCTACTAAAAATAAAAAAAATGAGCCCAGTATGGTGGCGAGCGTCTGTAATACCAGCTACTCTGGAGGCTGGTGCAGGGAGAATTGCTTGAACCCAGGAGGCAGAGGTTGTAGTGAGCCAAGAACATGCCACTGTACTCCAGCCTGGCAATGGAGCAAGACTCCCATCTCAAAAAAAAAAAAAAAAAGGCTGGGCGCAGTAGCTCATGCCTGTAATCCCAGCACTTTGGGAGGCCGAGGCGGGCGGATCACGAGGTCCAGAGATGGAGACCATCCTGGCGAACACGGTGAAACCCCGTCTCTACTGAAAATACAAAAAAATTAGCTAGGCATGGTGGCGGGCGCCTGTAGTCCCAGCTTCTAGGGAGGCTGAGGCAGGAGAATGGTGTTAACCCAGGAGGCGGCAGAACTTGCAGTGAGCAGAGATCGCGCCACTGCACTCCAGTCTGGGCGACAGAGTGAGACTCCGTCTCAAAAAAAAAAAAGAAAAAAAAGCGAAATCAGTGTTGAGCCTGCTAGCTCAAATCATGCTGCATTAATTTGGCATAGAAATATATCTTAAATGGCTGAGCACAGTGTCTTGTGTCTGTTATCCCAGCACATTGGGAGGCCAAGGCAGGTGGATCACATGAACCCAAGAGTTTGACGAGACCAGCCTGGGGAACATGATGAACCACATCTCTACAAAATATACAAAAGTTAGCTGGGCGTAATGATGCATACTGTAGTCCTAGCTACTCAGGAGGCTGAGGTGGGAGGATCACTTGAGCCTGGTAAGTTGTGGATGCAGTGAGCCGTGATGGTGCCACTGCACTCCAGCCTGGGTGACAGAGTGAGACCCTATCTCAAAAAAAAAAAAAAGAAAAAAAGGAAAAAATAAATACCTCCTAATGAGAATAACAATATGTTCATTCTGTCAGCAGACTTTTTGACCACTATGTTCCAGGTACTGCTGGGCACTGGGAATATAGCAGTGAATAAGCCAGGCGTGGCTCCAATCTTCATTCTTTTTTGTTTTGAGACGCCGTCTTGCTCTGTCTCCAGGCTGGAGTGCAGTAGTGCGATCTTGGCTCACTGCAACCTCTGCCTCCCAGGTTCAATCGAGTCTCAGCCTGCTGAGTAGCTGGGACTACAGGCGCCTGCCACCATGCCCAGCTAATTTTTGTATTTTTAGTAGAGACAGAGTTTCTCCAAGTTGGCCAGGCTGGTCTCAATCTCTTGACCTCGTAATCTGCCCGCTTCAGTCTCCCAAGGTGCTGGGATTACAGGTGTGAGCCACCTCGCCCGGCCGACTCTAATCTTCTAGAAGCTGGTAGTAAGCTATCAGGCCATCTCATTTTTTCAATACTGCAGAGTGTGAAGCTCCTTTGAATGAATTTATGTACTGAATTTAGCCCTTGAAACTTTAAAATTACTCTTTTTTGTTTTAAACTTTGATATAGATTTTCCAAATTGAGTTGTACATTTTCATGCCTTGGTAAAGGCTTTGGTGTTTTGTTTTATTTTGAGACAGAATCTCACTCTGTCACCAAGGTTGGAGTGCAATGGTGGGATCTCGTCTCACTGCAGCCTCTGCCTCTTGGGCTCAAGCAATCCGTCTGCCTCAGCCTCCCAAACTGCTGGGATTACAGGCATGAGCCACTGTGCCTGGCCGACTTTGGCCTTTCTTGCGGTCTTGGTCATCAGGGTGGGCATTGGTTATTGTTATTAGGATGCAGTGAGGCTCTCAGGCTCTGAAAGTGAACTTGGAGTTCTTTGGATTGGCCCCGCACTGCTGCAGATAGTTGGGCTCTGCTCTGTGAGGCACATTTCCTCGCAGTCAGCCATGTCTTCCTGGTGCTGCAGGTCTATTCTCAGTATCCCCTTCATTTCTTTTCCCTGTGGTCTGCTATGACTGGGGAAAACAGGCTGCCAAGGGAATCCAGAAAATCAGGTTATGAAGTCAGTAACCTAAGACAAAATGTAATGTTAAATTGTAGACTCCTCTGGGTAGCTGAGTTAACCTGAGCTCTGTGACATCTGCTTTTCTTACTGCTCATCGATTTCCTTCTGGCAGCTTTATCCAGAAGTCTGTCTATATTATGCTGTCTATGTCACCATGAGCTTAATGTGCTGATTTGCTGGTTTTGTAAGGATGTCAGTTAGAACCAGCATGTTATCTCCAGTCAGTAAGGCTTTGGGGGATCCTGCCAATGTGATCCCCACCTATTGAGTTTATCTAGATGTACCCCAAACAGCTACAGAGTATCAACACTTCTCTTGACATCATAGCTGTTCTAACTGTTCTTTGATTCCTTTGCCATTTTTTGTAGTCCTTAGTAATTTGCTGTCTGGACGAAGATTTTTCTCCCAAGGGCCCTACCTTTGTTCCTCATTTTTATAGAACTCTACTCTCAGCTCTCCCTGTTGGTTTTTCAGTCTTCTCTGGCTGTGCTACATTGTTAAAAGCTCTGCTTTAGAGAAGACCATGGGACGTTGGAGTGCTGTGATAAAAGGAAAGGGAGTAGGTTTTCGAATAGTTTTTCTTCCTGGCGCACTTATATCTAAGGCTGTTCTGTCACTTGCAGAGATGTCTGTTGCTCATTGAGTATCTAGCAGCTACTTCATCTGTCGTGGAAGTCTTGGTTTTTCCCCCAGTTCCCTGCCACTTTTTCTGTTTGACACAGTCTCTCTCTAGAATGTCTTCTGCCATAGAGAACATATGAGCCTTTCTTCCCTACAGATTTTGACAGAGCTGGAGCACAGTGGGATTGGAAGAATCAAAGAGCAGAGTGCCCGCATGCTGGGGCACCTGGTCTCCAATGCGCCCCGACTCATCCGTCCCTACATGGAGCCTATTCTGAAGGTAACACAAATCAAGAGGCTGGCACTTCCTTTCTGCGTTGTCATCAGCTCATATGGGGAGATGGGAGTGTTTCAGTGCTCACTAGTACACTGAACAAAGTAGATAATTTCCTTGCTCTCGTGCTTGGAGACCAAAGGGCCATATCAAGCACTTTCAGTTAAAGAATACCAAGAATCTCATCAGTTGCAGGAAAGTGCTCTCCTTATAAAAGGTAAGAGATAATGCTTCAGGCACATCATCACAGGTGTTTGGAAAGGAGAAGTAGGTGGATAGTAGCATAAAATAGCTCTCCCAAAATGAGGAAAAAATGAGCTTGAAAATCTGAAACAACCTTCAAATCTGAACACATTAGAGTCATGTGAAGTATTTTACAATGTATGTGAATCTGGATGAACAATCACTGAGATAGTTTAGAGGAGACATGAGAAGATACTTTCACATCATGGTGCTTCCCAGCTCTCTCACATGTCAGACTTATACTTCGTACAGAGAAAAGTTTGAGAATTTACATTCCAGAGAAGTCTTGGGTTCATAAAGCTTAGGAGGAATTTCTTTATGACTGAGATGGTGTCTTGGGTGAATTTGACTTATGTGAAAGAAAGGTTTCTAGTAGAGTCTAACCTGCATTCGTTTTCTCATAACTTCTTTCCCTAGGCATTAATTTTGAAACTGAAAGATCCAGACCCTGATCCAAACCCAGGTGTGATCAATAATGTCCTGGCAACAATAGGAGAATTGGCACAGGTAAAGGGGCAGCTACTTTTTCCGTGGTGGAGATGGGGTGGAAAGGAAACTCACCTCTGAGGAAGTCCAAATGCTTTTTTTTTTTTTAAATGAAAGATCTCACATGTTTATTACGGAACCCAGCCAACCAACGCATTCCTAACATATTCAGAGAGAAATAATACATTCTCAATAAAACACATCCGACTCTCCAGATAGTGGTGACATTTTCAGCTTGATATGGTCACATCATTGTGACCTTCAGACAGCATCAATATGTGTGCCATCTCATGTGCAATTCCTCATAGACCCAGTTTGGTTCTTCTCCAACGTCTTTTTTTGGAGTTGTACCTGGTTTTATTACCAGTTTTCATCCGAATCCACTGGGGAATGGGACGATTTTACTTTTGTGTTTTGGCCAGGAATTGCTTAATTCTGAAAGTCTTGTGAGAAGACATGGCGAGAAGCAGAGTCAAGCACACACCACGATGGTGGAGAAAGGAAGAGAGGCCTTTTTGTTGTTGTTGTTTTGTTTTTTGTTTTTGAGGCAGAGTCTCACTCTGTCGCCGGGGCTGGAGTGCAGTGGCCAGATCTCAGCTCACTGCAAGCTCCGCCTCCCGGGTTTACGCCATTCTCCTGCCTCAGCCTCCCGAGTAGCTGGGACTACAGGCGCCGCCACCTCGCCCGGCTAGTTTTTTGTATTTTTTAGTAGAGACGGGGTTTCACCGTGTTAGCCAGGATGGTCTCGATCTCCTGACCTCGTGATCCGCCCGTCTCGGCCTCCCAAAGGAGAGGCCTTTTTTTAAAAAATTATTTTATTTTATTTACTTGTTTTTGAGATAGTTTCACTTTATCCAGGCTAGAATGCAGTGGCGTGATCTCAGCTCACTGCAACCTCTATCTCCTGGGTTCAAGTGATTCTCGTGCCTCAGCCTCCCAAGTAGCTGGAATTACAGATGTGTGCCACCACACCCAGCTAATTTCTGTATTTTTAGTAGAGATGGGGTTTCACCATGTTGGCCAGGCTAGTCTCGAGCTCCTGATGACAGGTGATCTGCCCTCCTCAGCCTCCCAAAGTGCTGGGATTACAGGCGTGAGCCACCGTGCCCGGCCTCAAAATACTATTTAATGCCATAATTTCTAACCCTATCTACCATCCTCTTTTTCATTTTGCAGGTTAGTGGCCTGGAAATGAGGAAATGGGTTGATGAACTTTTTATTATCATTATGGACATGCTCCAGGATTCCTCTTTGTTGGCCAAAAGGCAGGTGAGTATTACTGCTTCCCGACTGAGCAAGACAGACCCCATGAGTCCGGGGGCCTTGCTTCTCTTTATTCACCTTAGTGTCCTTACCCAGTGCCTAGAACAGAGTGTGATACATAGTAGGTGCTCAAAAATATTTGTTGAATGAGTGAAAATTAGATAGATTTGAAACCAGAATTACCTGTTGTCCTGACCCAGAGTCAGTTTCAGTAAGTATCAGGGCTGACTAGTGCCATTTTGTCTATACAAAAGAAAATGCAGGTCAATTATCAGAGCCCTAGCTCTCAGAGGGAAAAAGAAAGCCTTGGCCACTGCCTATGAGGGAACAGAGGTTTAGCTCATCCTTGCCCAGCCCTGGTTCTGCTTTCCCAATTTGAGGCTATTAGATGACTAGACTAAAATTAAGAACAGTCTTAATTTATTTCTGGGCATGGCAGCTCACACCTGTAATCCTAGCACTTTGGGAGGCCGAGGCAGGAAGATCACTTGAGCTCCAGAGTTCGAGAGCAGCCTGGGCATAATTAGAGTTTGTCTCTACTAAAAAAAAAAAAAAAAAAATAGCTGAGCATGGTGGCGTGTGCCTGTAGTCCCAGCTACTCAGGAGGCTAAGATGGGAAGATCACTTGAATCCAAGAGATTAAGACTGCAGTGAACTGTTATCACACCACTGCACTCCAGTCTCCAGTGAGACACTGTCTCAACAACAACAAAAAATCTTAATTTCCTTTTGAATCTCCTGTTAATCATTTGGGATATGGAAGAATGATGTATTTTCTTTGAGAAAGGTGGGAATTTTCTTTGTCTCTTGATCCAGTGGTTGTTGCAGATTTGTGTGCTTGATCAGCCTTGGTTTTATGCCCTCTTGGGATTTCTGCTCATGGTTAGTGTCTTTACTGGAAACCTCTTGTCTTCTTATAGCCTCTAACACTTCATTACAGTCATCATACAAAGAGTTCAACTATGCTTTCTTTTCTCTCATACTGGCTCAATGAACCATGTGATCTTGTGCCTATCTAGGTGGCTCTGTGGACCCTGGGACAGTTGGTGGCCAGCACTGGCTATGTAGTAGAGCCCTACAGGAAGTACCCTACTTTGCTTGAGGTGCTACTGAATTTTCTGAAGACTGAGCAGAACCAGGGTACACGCAGAGAGGTAGGGGACATGGCAAACTTGGTCTTTAAGACTTTACTGGGAGGATGGTAAGAGAGAGAAGGTTGCAGCATTAACATGCTCTGACAGTATGAGTCAGACTTCTTGTCTGTTTCCATTTTGTTCATGTAGCTGGTCATTTGGGTGTGAATTGGGGTTTAAACCTGAGAGGAGTATCTGTGATACTTGTTGTAATCATGTTGTGATGAATGTTTTCTTTTTTCCCTCCCCTTTCCCACCCAGGCCATCCGTGTGTTAGGGCTTTTAGGGGCTTTGGATCCCTACAAGCACAAAGTGAACATTGGCATGATAGACCAGTCCCGGGATGCCTCTGCTGTCAGCCTGTCAGAATCCAAGTCAAGTCAGGATTCCTGTAAGTTGGGGGTAGCCATGAAAGACTTGCGAAGTTCTCACTCACAGAACCCTTGCTGGTTGTGTTTAGAAAGTCTGGAGCTGGATTACTGAGAAATAGGATATTGGCTCATTTAGCAACTTTTGAATGAAAAGTCAGTAGTTTCTTCTTGAATCCCAGAAGGGATGCTGCTTTCCATTGTGGCCAGAGTCCTCATGTCTGTCTAGATTCTTTGTCAAGGGTTGACATGCCAAGTCTGTCTGCTTTTTGGTGCCAATGCAAGAGATACACATTATAACCCTATTACCTCTATCTCTCATTCTTTCTTAGTGCTTCTTTGATGTTCTCGTTCCCATAGTATCTACAGAAGAAGAGATAATTGATTCTCCATTTTAATTGATAGGGAAATCAGAGGCGAGGCTCAGGGCCATAGGGAAAACTAGCAGCAATCAGAAATTTGGGGCTCTTTTTTCCGTGAAATGGTCTGGCCCAAGAGCCACATTGCCTTGCCTTTTTTTTTTTTTTTTATGAGGTGGAGAGTCTTACTCTGTTGCCCAGGCTGGAATATAGCATTGCAACCTCCGCCTCCTGGGTTCAAGCAATTCTTCTGTCTCAGCCTCCCAAGTAACTGGGACTACAGGTGCACACCACCACACCTGGCTAATTTCTGCATTTTTAGTAGGAATGGGGTTTTGCCATGTTGGCCTGGCTGTTCTCAAACTCCTAACGTCAAGTGATCTGCCCGCCTTAGCTTCCCAAAGTGCTGGGATTACAGGCATGAGCCACTATGCCTGGACGCCCTTTTTTTTTTTTTTTTTTTTTTTTAAGTTTTGTTTTATTTTTAATTGACACAGGGAGGGGGAATAGGGAGAGGTTGGTCAATGAGTGCAAGGTTCCAGTTAGATAGGTGGAATAATTTCTGGTGATCTTTTGCCCATTGTCTTTTATTGTTTTTATTTTATCTTAAATTTATTTTTTTGGAGACAGGGTCTCAGTTTGTCACCCAGGCTGAAGTACAATGGCATGATGTAGCCTCGACCTCCTTGGCTCAAGTGATCCTCCTGCTTCAGCCACTCAAGTAGCTGGGACTACAGGCGTGTGCCACCACACCTGGTTAATTTTTGTATAGCCCATTGCCTTTTGACAAGTAGCCTGAGTGAATGGGGGTAGGGTATGGGGTTGCAGGAGAGTTTTCTAGACTTAACCCATATTCCCTCAGGGCAGGCCTATTTCTGACATTGAAAGTTAACATTAGTTATCCCAACTATTCCAGGAAAATGTTATTACCCCAAAATGAATTGTTTCTAAACTCACTAGATGGGATGGTATTGCTTCAGATTTCTTCCTCTTCTGGTATGAGGGAGGCATGCCTGTGATGTCATTATGTCAGCCCCATAGCTGTGGAGAGCAGGGCCCGAGCCATGTTGCTCCTGGTGTTCTTCCTTATTCATGGCACCAGTCAGCCCAGCTCTTCATCTGTTTAGTTCTTACCCTCCTCACTGCACTCTTCATGTTACTATACCTCCCTCCCTTGCCGCTGCCCCCTCCGCCACCGTCAGAGTCCTTCAGGTCCTTATTGTTCAAGTCGGATAGGTAGTATTTGCCTACCAACTTGTGTGAGCTCCCTAGGGGAATCAAGCAGCTGCTGAACAGATGTTTGCTTAATTTAATTCCCTCTATTTTGGGGGAGTAATTATTTTTATTGATAGTTTCAGTTTTAAAGTTGTGAACGGTAAGAAGCTAAATTAAACAGAGCAATTTAGAGAAAACCAACCCATCATGTACTGTTTTAGGCTTTTGTGGTTTGAGTAATAGAAAAGCCAAAAACTGTTTACTCCTTGATGGTGAGAAGCTATTTATTGGTTCCTAATAGACCTTGAATTCCCAATAGTGTTAGAACATACTAGGAAGAAAGATACGAATGCTAATGTCTGTTAGGAGGTTGTTTGTTATTAACTATGCTCTGCCTAAAGTCATGTCATGCTGTGTGTACCTCTAATGCTCTCTTTTGTTTTGTCCTAGCTGACTATAGCACTAGTGAAATGCTGGTTAACATGGGAAACTTGCCTCTGGATGAGTTCTACCCAGCTGTGTCCATGGTGGCCCTGATGCGGATCTTCCGAGACCAGTCACTCTCTCACCATCACACCATGGTTGTCCAGGCCATCACCTTCATCTTCAAGTCCCTGGGACTCAAGTGTGTGCAGTTTCTGCCCCAGGTCATGCCCACGTTCCTTAATGTCATTCGAGTCTGTGATGGGGCCATCCGGGAAGTAAGTACCTCAAACCCCAATCCTTCTCTTTCTCCTCTGCACCACATGCACAGATCCATCTGTGCTTCAGCTTCTTAATCGTGCATTCTGTATGCCCTTGAGCCTAATGCCTTCCTCCCCCTTAACTCCCAACGTGTAAGCGTATGATCGGCTCACTCCAATGTCCTGGCTTGGATGGCTAAAAGGGCCAGGTTCAGTGGCTCACACCTGTAATTCCAGCACTTTGGGGGCCGAGGTGGGTGGATCACCTGAGGTCACCACCGTGTAGCCTGGCCAACATGGTGAAACCCCATCTCTACTAAAAATACAAAAACTACCCAGTCGTGGTGGTGCGCACCTATAATCCCAGCTACTCGGGAGGCTAAGGCAGGAGAGTTGCTTGAACCTGTGAGGTGGAGGTTGCAGTGAGCTGAGATCGTGCTACCACGCTCCAGCTTGGACAACAGAGTGAGACTCCATCTCGAGAAAAAGATGGCTAGAAGATGAATGGCCTAGGGGAGGAAAAACATTGTCATTCTCAGTAATCTAGAGTTCAGTCAAGTTGTAGATGCCCCACAAATACAAAATCAGTCTGGATTTCTGGTTGCTCCTTCATGACAAGATTTAAGTCATAACATTTTTAGTGAAAATACTACACAGGTGAACTTGCATGCTCTTACTGGATCTCATACTGCCACCAGTTGGTCCCGTTATTGTTGATCCTCAGTGCGAGCATGCAGCCAAGTGGGTGTTTATCTGATCTCTCCATTGTAAACTTATCTGTTTTCCTTTGCCATTAGTGAGTAATCTGTGGGGTGACACTTTGAGACTCCATGGCCCTCCTGTTCCTCAGCTACCTTCCATCCAGTAATTGTAGCATCCATTGATAATCCTCACTTGAATTGATTATCAGTCACACTAGTGGTTGCAAAGTGATGACTTTGTAATTTTGTCGTTCCTTCTCCATTTCATTAGCCGACAGCATTTTTCTGTAAAGAGGAATTTTCCCCTCCCCCACGTCTCACTGTTGCTGTTTCTTGTGTCTTTCTCTAAATCACAGAGTATGCAAAATGGTTCCAAGATTATATGTCCACACTACTACCAACCACAGATCTAAGTAAAGTTCAGGGTAGCTTTGTAGTTCCTGTTTTTCTTAGAATACACTCTACTAAGGGTGTACAGTCAGAGTACTATGTTTAAAAGATAATTAATTACTTTTCCCTCTGATCATATTGTTCACATGATGTACATTTAGAGGAGATAGCATGTTTTTAGAAATTATGTTTCCTAACTTTGTGTCTGGAGTATAGACATACCGTTTATTTGTTTCTATTATATTTATAATTGTAGCTCTCAACCTCATTGAATTTTTTTTTTTTTTTTTTTTTTTTTGAGAAAAAGTCTAACTTTGTTGCCCAGGGGGGAGTACAGTGGCACGATCTCAGCTCACTGCAACCTCTGCCTCCCAGGTTCAAGCAATTCTCCTGCCTCAGCCTCTTGAGTAGCTGGGATTACAGGGGTGCACCACCATGCCCGGCTAATTTTTGTATTGTTAGTAGAGACAGGGTTTCCCTATGTTTGCCAGGCTGGTCTTGAACTCCTAACCTCAAGTGATCCAACTGCCTCAGCCTCCCAAAGTGCTGGGATTATAGGGATGAGCCACCACGCCCAGCCAGAATTCTTATTAACTCTAATAATTCACCTGTAAATTCTCTCAGGTTTTTACCCTAGACAGTTATATAGTCTGGTGCGGCAGGGAGGGAAAAAAAAAAATGGATGTTTTGTTTTTTAGTTTTAATCTCGTAAACCACTTAGTGACACAGTAAGGAAAAGTAATAAGTAATAAAAAAGTAATAACACCTCTACTACCATGTTTTTGGTTTTTGAGATAGGGTCTTGCTCTGTCGCCCAAGCTGGCAACACAGAGGTTGCAGTAGGTGATATGGGCTCACTGCAACCTCTACCTCCCGGACTCAAGTGATCCTCCCATCTCAGCCACACGAGTAGTTGGGACTACAGGCATGTACAACCACACCCAGCTGATTTTTTTTGGGTTTCGCCATGTTGCCTAGGCTGGTATCAAACTCCTGGACTCAAGCTATCTGCCCAACTTGGCCTCCCAAAGCACTGGAATTACAGGAGTGAGCCACTGCACCTGGCCTACTTCCATGTTGATTAGATGCAGTGGTAGTGGAAATCTGTAACCTTGCTCCTGATTTTAATGGACTGCTGTTAAGATTTCACTACTAAGTATAATGTTTGTTGTAGCTTTTTGGTAGATATATTTTTATTTTATTTTATTTTTATTTTTTAAAAAATACGGAATGCTTCACAAATCTGCCTGTTATCCTTGCATATGGGCCATGCTAATCCTCTCTAGATTGTTCCAATGCTAGTATGTGTGCTGCCAAAATTAGCACTAGATAGCTTTATAAAGGTCAAATATTCTCATATAAAGAGATTGCTAAAGAGTTTTATTATGAATGGATATTGAAGTTTTTAGTGTGTAATAATCATATGATTTTTGTCTTTTAATGTGTTGAATATGTTGACTCACATTGATACGTGTTCTAATGTAAGAATGCTGGCATTCTTGTATTAAAACCACCTTGGTTATAATGTATTTTTAAATTTCAATCTTATGTCAGTTCAACTTAGAGTTTTTGCTTCTGTGTTCTTGATTGAATTGGTCTATAATTTTCTCTTTTTTAACTATGGGCTCAAAGGTATCTACTTGAAGCAGTTTTGGGTACTTTTTTTTTAGGAAGCTGTTCATTTTGTCTAAGTGTTAAAACTTGTTGATGTGAAATTGTTCACACTGTTCTCTCACGTTTTAATTTTTTTAAGGTTTTTTTTTATGACCTAAAACTGAGTGGATTATGTTTTAATTTTCTAGTAGAGATTTGTTAAAGTATTTTTCAAAGAAGCAACTATTGGCCAGGCGCAGTGGCTCACGCCTATAATCCCAGCACTTTGGGAGGCTGAAGTGGGTGGATCATCTGAGGTCCGGAGTTCAACTCCAGCCTGACTAACATGGTGAAACCCCATCTCTACTAAAAATATAAAAATTAGCCAGGCATGGTGGCGCATGCCTGTAATCCCCGCTACTCAAGAGGCTGAGGCGGGAGAATCGCTTGAACCCGGGAGATGGAGGTTGCGGTGAGCTGAGATTGCGCCTTTGCACTCCAGGCTGGGTGACAGAGCTAGATTCCATCTCAAAAAAAAAAACCAACTTTTGACTTGTTGATCTATTATTATTTTCCTTTTCTGCTTTTAAAAGAAATGCTCCGCCTCCCGGGTTTACGCCATTCTCCTGCCTCAGCCTCCCGAGTAGCTGGGACTACAGGCGCCCGCCACCTCGCCCGGCTAGTTTTTTGTATTTTAGTAGAGACAGGGTTTCACCGTGTTAGCCAGGATGGTCTCGATCTCCTGACCTCGTGATCCGCCCGTCTTGGCCTCCCAAAGTGCTGGGATTACAGGCTTGAGCCACCGCGCCCGGCGTCAAATCTTTTTTTCTAATGTAATCTCTTAAGGCTATGAATTTCACTCCAAGTATTATTTAACTGCTTTCCAAAATTTCTTAAAACTTTGAGATAAAATTTACATACCATAAAATTCATTGATTTTTAATATATTTACAGTTATGCAATTATCACTAATCTAATTTTAGAAAATTTAAATCACCCTAGCAAAAAACCTCCTGTTCATTTTCAGTCATTTTCTGTTTCTGCCTCATCCCTGGGGCAGCTACTAATCTGCTTCTATCTCTATAGATTTACTTTTTCTGGACATTTCATATAATTGGTGTCATAGAATATGTGGTCTTTTGCATCTGGCTTCTTTCACTTAAAACTTTTGAGATTCATCCATGTGTACCATGTATCAGTAATTCATTCTTCCTTTATTGCTCTGTAATTATGTAGTATTTTCATTATTGTTCAGAAATATTTTCCAGCGTTAGGATTTTTTCTTTTACCCTTGAGTTGTTTAGAAGTGGGTATTTTGTTTGTAAACTTACAGGGTTTTTAATTTCTCATTTTGATGCTGATTTCTAACTTAATTGCATTGTGTTTATGATTCTTTCATGCTTGCTGGAACTGCTTTAATGGTCTAGTGGTTGATCGATTTTCATAAGTATTTCCTGTATCCTTGGGAATACCTGTGTATTTGCTAACATTGTGGACAGAGTGTTATTATGAGTCATTAGATTGAACTTATTACTTATTGTGTTCAAATCTTTTGTGTCCTTGTTAATTTTTGTTTGGTTGATCTATCAATCCTGAGAGAAGTGAGACAAAAATCTCCCTTTACAATGGTAGGCTTGTTTCTGACAGTTTAGTCAATCTTGTTTTATATGTTTTTGAGATTATATTAGTAGATGCATGCAAATTTTAAATCCTGATACCTTCCTGGTAAGTTGACTGTTTTATCATTATGCAGTAATCCTTATCTTTAGTAATACCTTAAAATTTATTTTGCCTAACATTAGTATAGCCACACCAGCTTTTTTTTTTTTGGAGGCATATGTCTTTTCCAATTCTTTTACTTTTAACTGTCTCATGACTTATTGTTTTAGATGCTCTCTTGTAAATATAGCTAGATTATCTTTTAATCCAATTTTAAAATTTTGTCTTTTAACCAGTGCATTTTAGGCCAATTGCATTTTTTGTGATTGCTGATATATTTGGGTTATTTTATTTTATTTTGGGATGGAGTATCGCTCTTGTTGCCAGGGTGGAGTACAGTAGTGCAATCTTGGCTCACTGCAACCTCCGCTTCCTGCGTTCAAGTGATTCTCCTGCCTCAGCCTCACAGGCAGCTGGGATTACAGGTGTATACTACTACGCCCAGCGAATTTTGTATTTTTAGTAGAGACAGGATTTCACCATGTTCACTAGGCTGGTCTCAAACTCCTGACCACAAGTGATCCCCCGTCTCGGCCTCCCAAAGTGCTGGGATTACAGGTGTGAGCCACCGCACCTAGCCATATTTGAGTTTATTTCCACCATCTTACTTAGTGCATTCTTTTTTGTCCTGCTTTGTCTGTCTTTTTTGTTTGTTTGTTTTTGTGAGACTGAGGCTCCCTCTGTCGCCCAGGCTGGAGTGCAGTGGCCTAATCTCGGCTCACTGCAAGCTCCACCTCCCAGGTTCACGCCATTCTCCTGCCTCAGCCTCCCAAGTAGCTGGGACTACAGGCACCCACCACAACGCTTGGCTAATTTTTTGTATTTTTTAGTAGAGACAGGGTTTCACCATGTTAGCCAGGATGGTCTCGATCTCCTGACCTCATGATCCACCTGCCTCGGCCTCCGAAAGTGCTGGGATTACAGGCGTGAGCCACCGCGCCCAGCTGCTTTGTCTGTTTATCTTTCTTTTCTGTCTTTTTCTGGATTTGTTTGAGCCTTAATTTTTTATTTCATCTTTTGCCTTCACTCATTGGCCACCTTTAATTTTGTAAACATTTTCTAATAGACTATTTCAATCATGAATAAACTAGACAACCTATTATGTTAGATTCTCATATACCCGTCAGTAATTACTAGCATTTTGTCAATTTCGTTTTATCCCTTACCTGCATCGCCTTTTCCCCCCACACACGTACGTACATTTCTGCAGTATTTTAAAAGAAATTACAGGTATCATACTATTTCACCAATACATACTTTTTTCCATATAACCACAAGTATGACACCTACAAAGCTAACAATCATTTCTTAGTATTATATAATACCAACCCTTCTTCAAGTGTCCCTAGTTGCCTTAAAAATTCATTGTAATTTGGTTTATTCAAATCAAAATCCAAATAAGGTCTTCATCTGGCATTTGGTTGATATATATCATTCTTTCACCATTTATTTACCTTTTCCCTCTATTCCTATACTTCATAGATTACAGTACTGTATACTTCCTATTTCAACATTTAGTAAACAGACACTTTCAAAATGACCCACTGCTAGTGATGTGAAGGCTAATCAGTGAGTTCAGATATTGTCATGTGATCCATTTGTTAAAAAGTTTCCCATCAGCCTTTTTCCTAATCATTTTAGCATTCATTGGTAGTTATTTCCTAGAGCTATTATTTGATCAGGGACTGCAAAATGGTGATTTTCTTATTTATATGTATTTTTTTTATTAAAAAAATTTTTTTCCCATGGCACATCTCTCAGGAGGTCCTGAGAACCTGTGCCCCAAAATGGGGATTTTCTAATTTGATTATTCCTTCTGTATTTATTAGCTGGAAAGTTCTTTAGAAATAAAGAACTTGGCTGGGCATGGTGGCTCACAGCTGTAATATCAGCACTTTGGGAGGCTGAGATGAGAGGATTACTTGAGTCCAGGATTGTGAGACCAACCTGGGCATCATAGCAAGACCCCATCTCATTTTATTTAAAATATTTTTTAGGCCGAGCATAGTGGCTCACGTCTGTAATTCCAGCACTTTGGGAGGCCGAGGTGGGTGGATCACAAGGTCAGGAGATCGAGACCATCCTGGCTAACATGTTGAAACCCCGTCTCTACTGAAAATACAAAACATTAGCCAGGCATGGTGGCGGGCACCAGTAGTCCCAGCTACTCAGGAGGCTGAGGCAGGAGAATGGCATGAACCCAGGAGGCAGAGCTTGCAGTGAGCCAAGATTGGTCCACTGCACTCCAGCCTGGGCGTCAGAGTGAGACTCTATCTCAAAAAAAAAAAAAATTTTTAATTTTAAAAAAGAACTTTATATGATCAACTACCAAGGTAATTTGAAGTGTAGATCATGTAGGAAAAACAAAATGCATTCATGGTTCTTTACCTTTATCAAGTTATCAGTTTTTTAGTATAATGAGGAGTCAAGCCTCTAACAACTTTTCAGAGGTGACCCAGGCACCTTCCCACCTCCCAATCCTACCCTTATTCTTTAGAGTATCAGTATGAACTCATGAAGATATATATATATGTAATTTATCTTTATACTGTAAACCAAGTTGGTTGCACAGTCACTCAAAGAAGAATATCAAGTGAAAGTCATTTAGTCATCTTATTGTTAAAACTAATATTGGTCATTTACTACTTGTGTATATAAAAAAATATGTATGTAATCTCACTGAAAGAAATCAGAGCTCACTATATGGAGTATTTCTATATATATAGAATATATGTACATACACACTATATATATGTATATATAATATTTCTGTCCATTGCAGGCAGTAATCTTTTTCACAATCAGATTATCCTGATCACCCTGGCTGTTGTGTCCTTCTTACATGGCCCAGTAGACTTTCTTGCTTTCTGGCGGAAAAAAATTACTCCAAGCATATCAAGTATATTTCACTCAAACCTGGGCATAGCCATTTCCAAGAAGCTCTGATTTTCTTTTAGTGAGATTACATACATATGTATTTTTATAGATGTAAATAGAAAATGGCCAATGTTAGTGTTAACAATAAGATGACTAAATGTAGTTTAAGACTTCACTTGATATTCTTCTTGAGTGATTGTGCAGCCAATTTGGCTTATAGTTAAACTCATTTGTTTCTGTTTATTTTCAACTTTTAGAATTTTCCTTGAGTTTACAAAAAATTTAGGCTGAGCGTGGTGGCTCACATCTGTAGCCCCAGCACTTTGGGAGGCTGAGGGGATCACTTGAGGCCAGGAGTTTGAGACCAGCCTGGCCAACATGACGAAACCCTGTCTCTACTAAAAATACAAAGATTAGCCAGGCATGGTGGTGCATGCCTGTAGTCCCAGCTACTCAGGAGGCTGAGGCAGGAGAATTGCTTGAACCTGGGAGACAGAGGTTGCAGTGAGCCAAGATTGCACCACTGCATTTCAGCCTGGGCAACAGAGGAAGACTCCATCTCAAAAAATAAAAAAAATAACTTTTATTTTAGTTATATAAGACATTAACATAGTTCCAGAGCTAGAACTATAAATAAGATCTTTCCAGCAACACCTAGCTTCTGCACCATCTTTATACCTCGTTTTCTTCCTTCCTATATTATTTCCTATTTCTGCTATGACAAATTACCACAAATTTAGTGGCTTAACACAGATTTATTATCCTGCAGCTCTCTAGATTATATTTCTGACATGAGGTCTCACTGGGCTAAAATCAAGGTGTTGATAGGACTGTGTTCCCATCTGGAAGCTCTAGGGGAGAATTGATTTCCTTGCTTTTTTCTAGCTTCTAGAACAGGAGTTGGACAAGCATGTTTTAGAGACTGACTGCATTCCTTGGCCCTCTTCCTCCATATTATTGAACATTATTATCGTTTTATGTGGTGTTTGTTTATATTCATCCACACGTATTATTTCATGTCTCATCGCTCTTAGAGCTTACTCCCATAACCATATTCTTTCTTCCTAGTACAAATTCCCCTTAGGAGCATTCATTGAAATAAACTGTTCTTATCTGAATAAGTCTTTATTTCACCCTCTTTTTAAATCTTCATTTGGAGATTTAAAATTAAAATAAAAAATTTTTTTAGCCAAGAATATGATTCTAGGTTCTCCTACAACTATAGATATGATCCCACTTTCTGACTTCTTTTTGTTGCTGTTGAGAAATCATGAATCCCTTTTACATAATATTTTTTCTGTGGCTTTACTTCTCATTGTTTTGTTATCCTAAAGTGTTATCTATTATATATCTAGATGTGAGTTTATTTTGATTATCCTGTTTGAGACTTGGAGGGCTTCCTAAATGTGAGGATTGGTATCTTATCAGTTCCTGAGAAATTCTCATGTATTATCTTTTTTGGAATTTTGTCCTTATACCCCTCTATTTTTTTTTCCTCCCCTCCCCTCCCCTCCCTCACTCTGCTGCCCAGGCTGGAATGCAGTGGTACGATCTCGGCTAACTTCAGCCTCTGCCTTCCAGGTTCGAGTGATCCTCATGCCTCAGCCTCCCGAGTAGCTGGGACTACAGGCGTGCACCACTACGCCGGCTAATTTTTTTTGTTTTTGCATTTTTAATAGAGACAGGATTTTACTATGTTGCCCAGGCTGGTCTTGAACTCCTGTCCCCAAGCAAGCCAGCCACCTCAGCCTCCCAAAGTGCTGGAATTACAGGTGTGAGCCACTGCGCCCAGCCTTATTCCTACTTTTTTTTTAGGCATTTTAAACAGACTAACTTTCCTTTTTTTTTGAATGTACTTAGTAGTTTTATTCATAATTGTCCCAAATTGGAATAAGCTCAGTAACTAATCAATAAGAGAATGAATCAACAATCTGCAGTATATTTATACAATAGAAAGCTCCTCAGCAATGTACAGGATGGACCTGCCAATACATGCAGCAGTAGCATGGAGGAATTCCAAAGCTTCCTGCTCAGTGAAAGAAGACTTACACAAAATAAAACGTGCCATCGATGCCACTCAATATGGAATTCTTAAACAAGCAAAACTAATCCATGGTAGGAAACAAAACAAAACAAAACAAAGCAGTGGTTGCCTTTGAGAGAATAAGGTGGGGATTTACTGGAAGGGACATAAACCAACTTCCTGGGAAGATAGCATAATATTCTTTGTCTTGACGAGGTTTAGGTTACACATCTGCATGCATTTGTCAAAATTTGTTGAGTGGTACCCCTAAGACTGGTGCATTTCCTTGTGTGTAAATTGTACCTCAAAGGAAAAAATTGGGGCTGAAAGTAAAGATTAAAATCGAGTTATTAATATGCACAAACTGTTTAGGGGGAAGTGTACTGATGTCTAAACAGACTAAATTTTCTATCAAATATAAATAGACTTCTATTATATATAATAGAAGTCTTATTCTGTGTTGTTTCTGAGAAGTCATGCTTGTAATGGTCTATTTCCTCACATGTTTTATAATTTGGAATCATACAGCATATTCAACTCGGCTTTCCCTGGAGCAATACTGTTAAATCTGCTCTAAATTTGCATCTCTCCAGAGAGGATATGCATTTACTTCTGCCAAGTGGTCCAGGAGAACTTTAATTTCTTGGCTTAGAGCTTCCCAGGCCACACAGTTAGTGAAAATAAATCCATAAACCCATACAATAGATGCCTGAAATTATGAACTCTTAGGGGAGGCATTTTTCTGCCTAGACCCCACATCACAACTGGCAAATTTCTTTATCTCCTTTTACCAGTGGACAGATTTTTTTTTTTAACTCACTATTTATCTTAATATGTAGCTCTTTGAAAATCTGGCTTTATGTGAGAGGCTTCAGTTCTTTTTCTTTTTTTTGAAATAGGGTCTTACTTTGTTGCCCAGGCTGGAGCGCAGTGGCATGGTCTCAGCTCACTGTAACCTCACCTCTAAGGCTGAAGCAATCCTCCCACCTCAGCCTTCCAAGCAACTGGGACCACAGACACATGCCACTATGCCCAGCTGATATATTTTTTGTACTTTTGGTAGAGAAAAGGTTTTACCATGTTCCTCAGGCTGGTCTTGAACTCCTGAGCTCGAGGAGTTCTGCCTGCCTTGGCCTCCTAAAGTGCTGGGATTACAGGCATGAGCCACTGTGCCTGGCCACTTCAGTTCTAATAATCTTATAATCATGTTTATATTTTTTTTTGCCTTAATTTTAGGCTTATCATAGTGGGGGAGTTTGGGAGGAAATCTAGTGCATCATATTTTCAGGAGCAAAACTGTTCTCTTAAAATACTCATATTCCAAGGAAAAAAAGAATGCTTGTGAAAGGCAAAGGGAGAAGAGGCAGCTCCTCTAGCTCTCTCCTCAGCATTGAGGTGCTTGCCTGTCCATATCCCTTGGGCAGCTACTTCTTATGAATCAGCCACCCAAGTGCTCCCTAATTGTGCCTAATAAAATGGCACCAAGGACCAGGAAGCTTGTTTCCTGTTTCTGTCTCTCAGTTTTCTCTGACCTTCCCGCCATCTCTATTGGCCTGTTTTCCTCCAGCTTAGGTTTTCTACTTTCAGGCTTTATCTTTTCGAGATAGAATCTCACTCTGCTGCCCAGGCTGGAATGCAGTGGTGTGATCTTGGCTCACTGCAGCCTCCGTCTTCTGGGTTCAAGCAGTTCTCCTGCCTCAGCCTCCCGAGTAGCTGGGATTACAGGTGCGTGCCACCATGCCCAGCTAAATTTTGTATTTTTAATAGAGATGAGGTTTCACCATGTTGGCCAGGCTGGTCTCAAACTCCTGACCTTGTGATCTGCCCACCTCGGCCTCCCAGCGTGCTGGGATTACAGGCGTGAGCCACCATGCCAGGCCTGTAATAATATATTTGTATAGGGACCACTATACATATTTATATAGGGAATCACTACAAAACTATAGTGATTCAACTTAGGGGATGGCGGGGACCAGGAGATAGGTAGAAATGAGTCTACTGAGTCAAATGTGTGCCACGTGGTGACCAGGCTGTAATCACCTTGGAAGTCAAATTTATCATTAGGAAATATGTTCAGACTCTTCTTTGAGCCCAATCCTGTATGTCCTATTGATCCTGCCTCTTTGGGTAATGAGTACTATAAGTCCATTACTCACTGTTTGAAATAACACTTTTTTTTTTTAAGTAATGCTTTTTATTTATCCCAACTTACCTGACTTGCATGTGGATAGGAGTGAAAACATATGTGTTCATTTTCTAAGTTACGCTTGTTAATGGAGAGAAGCAAAGGCAGAGAAAGCTGTAAGAATTTGGGGAAGGGGGTCGGACACCGTGGCTCATGCCTGTAATCCCAGCACTTGGGGAGGGCAAGGTCAGGAGAGCAAGACCATCCTGGCTAACATGGTGAAACTCTGTCTCTACTCAAAAAAAAAAAAAAAAAATTAGCGGGGCATTTTTGGCAGGTGCCCGTATTCCCAGCTACTTGAGAGGCTAAGGCAGGAGAATGGCTTGAACCCGGGAGGCGGAGCTTGCAGCCAAGATCACACCACTGTACTCCAGCCTGGGCAACAGAGCGAGACTCTGTCTCCAAAAAAAAAATGGCGGGAAGGGGTGTCAAATATCATTTGCTACTTATTACTGGCGTGTAATACTATCTGAAGATCATAACAAAATAAAACCTACATTTTGAAGACAAATCTTTAACCTGGAAAGTAGTTGAGATTTTCTTTACTCACACCTTCCTTATTCCCAACTTTATTTAGTGGATGTCTTTTCTTCCTACACCTAAAAGGTACTGACTTAAGTAGAATCCCCTCATCCTATCCCTACCCCAGTTTGCTTGCTATTTTGGCTCATAATCTCTCAGAGACATAGTTAATTAATTAAGACCTAAGTAATGAGTTAATTACTGTAAATGAGCTACAATACCCATAATCAGGAGTTAGCTGTATTTAGTTTAGGAAGTGAGTGGTAATTAATTAGAGCCAAATAAACAAAAGGTACATTTACAGTTGGTAAAAACTTTCAGGTTTATTTTTAAGTTTAGTGATTCCAGAAATCCTTCAATGATAACAGATATTCATTGAGTACTGAACAGTATTCACGTCCCTGTTCTAGTGCTTGACATGAATTATCCCGTTTAAGCCTTAGAAGTCTGTGAGGTTAAGTATTATCTCCATTTTCCCATGGAAAAGCCTGGGCACAGGGAGGTTAAATGAGGGTTACAAAGACCCTGCTATGCAGTAACTGGCTCGCCTGGTGTGTAAAAGCCCCTGATAATTGTTTTGAGTTCCCACCACCATCACCATTTAAGTTTGTGTCTTTTTTTTTTTTTTTTTGAGAGACAGGCTCTCACCCTGTCACCCTGCACTCTGAAGAGTCCAGTGGCACGTGCATAGCTCACTACAGCCTTGAACTTCTGGGCTCAAGCGTTTCTCCCACCTTAGCATCCATTGTAACTAGAACTACAGGCAAGTGCCCACCTAATTTTTTGTATTTTTTTGTAGAGACAGGATCTCGCCATGTTGCCCAGGCTGTTACTGAAATCTTGGCCTCAAGCAGTCCTCCCACCTCAGCCTCCCAAAGCACTGAGCCTCCAAACCTAGCCAAACTTGGGTCTTTGAAATATATTCTCAGTAGATGGTATAGTGTGAAAACCCATTCCATAGTTGTCTTTATTTGTTCACATGAACTTAAGGTAAGCCTGGGGGTTCAGTGTCCTTCATGATACCAACTGGTTGACCTCTTGTCCATTTCAGTTTTTGTTCCAGCAGCTGGGAATGTTGGTGTCCTTTGTGAAGAGCCACATCAGACCTTATATGGATGAAATAGTCACCCTCATGAGAGTGAGTAGAAGTTAATGCTTTGGCCTCTTCCATGTTTGGGTTGAGGAAAGCTCAGAAGCAAGTTTAAATGACAGACATTTTTTTCATGGATCTTTGTAGAGCTGTTACAGCCTTAGTACAGGAAATGGAACAAAGCCCACTGGATATTGAGGGGGAGGAAGGGCTGTTGCTCCAGGTTCCCAGGTATAAAACTACAGGGCACAAAGGCCGAAGAGAAATCCTGAAGTAATTGTTCTGCCAGAAATAGACTCTTGGGTTATTTGCCTCACAGACAACAAAGCAATTTCACTTTAATATCACAACGGTGCTTTTCTATTCTCATGAACGCCCTCTTCGTTACTGCTCATAAACCATGAAGGGATTGGGGGTTGGGTTTTCTTAGGGCTGTTAAATATGACTGACATGTGTTGGGCACCAAGGAACAAGGTGATGCTTTACCCTGCTACCTCCAAAACCATACATACCACCTTTTGACTGCAGTGGCACATGAGAAAAGGCTGAGGTCCCAGGATTTTATAACATGGATTAAGTAGGTGCCAGAAGACACCCCATTGGCAATATCATTTTTCCTTCTGTTCTATATAATTTAAATGTCTCTGAGAGGAAGGTTGCTTTGCAGGGATAGCATGTCCTCAAAGAATTGGAAGATTTCTGTTCTTTCACACCAGACCTTTGTAGTTAGTTTGGAGGAAACAGCAGGACTAAAATCAAAATGGCTGGTTTCAAATGGAACTTCCCAACACCTGGGTCTCAGAACTGATAAACCTCCCTACATGTATAAATAATTAAAAGCTGCTCTATTTCCTGACTCCTACCACAGAAGCCTCTGTACAAGGAAGATTTAGGCAGAATACTAAAGAGGCCAGTGGCTCGTCTTAGTGGGAGGAGGGGCAAGGGAAGAAGCAGTGTCCTCATGGGAGGAGGATGTAGTAATCTGTGACTTAATCCCCTCAAGAAGGCTAAACAAGGATACAATATGACCATATTATAGTCATAACATGTTGATGACCAAAACACAGGGAAGTGAGGCAGGGAGCCTCACACCTGCAAAATGCAGCTTCCATTTCACCCCAGATAGAGAAGGTGCAGCGGGGGCTCTTCCTATGACTGTTGATTCTGAGCATTTTAATGAGCTCCCCCGAGCCTGGGAAGAAAATAGTCTTTGTGAACAGTGATCCAGCTGACATCCCTTGGCAGGCTGCCTCTCTTCTTTGAGGTAGAGAAGCCCCTTTGAGGAGCTGATGATAATGCAGCTGGGAGGTAGGTGGGCCTTCTCTAAAGAAGGCAGAGTGGGGTTCAAGTGAATGAACATCAGACAAACTCTGGAGGCTCTGAAATCTGTGGTGTTTCTTTGGCAACATTTTTAACCTAGAAAACACAGCTCTTTCAGAGAGAATACTTCTCTCCAAGTAGAGAGAAAGGAAGTTTTACCAGCATCTTCTAGTATGGTTTTACTTTCTAAACCATTATGCTTTTAAGATACCTTTTAAATAAAATACTGTATCTCTCTATAAAGCCTTTCGTCTGAGGAATTATTGTTTTATGGACTTCTACTTTGAACTATTTAGAGGCTGCAAGAATATTAACATTCATGTGTTGCCATGATTAGTAGGGTTTCTGTTACCATTAAATCTCCTACTCCAGAACTCTTAAAGATGGTGATAGGCAGCTGTCTTTTTGAGTTGATTTGAAATAATAGCTTTTCCTGGAGTTAGAGGCTTGGACTAATTTGCTTTGCAACACTGAGGCAGGATCTGTGGCCAGGTGGCCAAGTTTTTATTTTAGTAACTTGTGTGGAAAATAACCATGTGGGTGTAGAAAGGGGCTCATTTTGTGGCATTGTTCAGGCCTGATGGATAGATTTTTGGGAGGGGACAGATGTCAGATGCTATCTATTAATAGCAAAATCTAAATCCAGAAAAGCCCGGAAATCTTTGTAATCCTGGAGTCACCCTCTGGTAGAGATCAGGTGATACCAAAGTAAGGTCCACGTCCACCCTGGACCACTTCAGAGCTTTTCGAGTGACTTAGTAATCTGTTCATTCTAGAATATTCCAGATGCTCTGATTGATAGATTCTGGGGATACAGAGATAGAGGTTTCTTGTCCTTCAGTAGCCTACAATCTAGAGGGAGGATGGCAAAGCAAAGGAAGTCTTACAACTGCTATCGCTATCGAAGGGAGTGCGAAGAATCCAAGTGGATCATGGAGAAGAAAGCCTGCGTGGGAGAAGTGAGGCTAGAGCCAGGTCTAGAAAGACAGGGCGTAGCTGAGCAAGAAGTGGGATTCTAGGCAGAGGAAGCAGCATGAGCAAAGCCCAGAGGACTCAGGTAGCCTCCTGCATCTGGGGAAATGCAATTGAGTTTGTCCAGTATGGCTGCAACACAAGACACAAGAAGGGCCCAGCGGGAGGAGGGGAGTGAGGACTTGATCTCGGCACAGACCATGCTCACTACAGTTTTGCTTTTCTGGCCATCTTGATTCCTTGGTTCATATATCAACAGAAAGGGACCTGACTCAGCTCCTCTAACTTTTCTCTCTTTGTAGGAATTCTGGGTCATGAACACGTCAATTCAGAGCACGATCATTCTTCTCATTGAGCAAATTGTGGTAGCTCTTGGGGGTGAATTTAAGCTCTACCTGCCCCAGCTGATCCCACACATGTTGCGTGTCTTCATGCATGACAACAGCCCAGGCCGCATCGTCTCTATCAAGGTGAGTAGCCTATGTCATCTTCCAGAGAGATTTTCTGCTTCCCTCTGAATCCCTGGGTGATCAGCTAAAAGCTGAGACCTCGTTCTGAGTGACAGATTGATGCCCACTCCATAAGACAGAATCCCAAGAATACTAATACCCAATGTGTGCAGTTTACAGAATGTCTATAATCCTCTCTTGATTATCCTTATGTCTTTCAATAGATTAATCTTGGCAAATGTTTTATCCCAGACTAATTTTCTTTATTATCCAGCAGTGGGTTCCTTATCAACTCAAATAAGCACAGAGAAAGCAAAGTAATATGTAAGCAAATAAAATGAGGGGGAGAAAGTGCTACCAAAAGGATATAGTTCAAGGCCATTTAATAAAGGCTTTTCCCAGTCCCCTCAGAACTTTGAATTATCCGTACCACCACCTGCTGCGTGTCCTTAGATACTTGGGACCTGACTATTCATCACCATGCTTTTGCTCCCTTTTGCAGTTATTGGCTGCAATCCAGCTGTTTGGCGCCAACCTGGATGACTACCTACATTTACTGCTGCCTCCTATTGTGAAGTTGTTTGATGCCCCTGAAGCTCCACTGCCATCTCGAAAGTGAGCACCTCCCCTTTTGGATTAGCAATCATTAAGCTTTTAATGTTTTGTTGAAAATGTTTGTTTCTTAAGTTCCCAGGCCATCTTTCTATTTTTTTGTTATTTCAACTCGCATTATTTTAGTCTAGAAATATCCCAGGTTTATGGAAATCTTAACTGTCCCTATCCCATTGGAATAAATGTTGGATCCATGTCATCCAAAATACCTTAGAAGCCATTCATTCCCATCCCTTTTGTGCTGATTGTTAAGCTCACCCTCAGTCACGTCTCTTCCTTGGAGATTGTATGTTAGCAGTTACTGTATGTTAGCCATTGTTGTAGGGCAGCGCTAGAGACTGTGGACCGCCTGACGGAGTCCCTGGATTTCACTGATTATGCCTCCCGGATCATTCACCCTATTGTTCGAACACTGGACCAGAGCCCAGAACTGCGCTCCACAGCCATGGACACGCTATCTTCACTTGTTTTTCAACTAGGGAAGAAGGTAAGATGGGAGTCTGGACAGATAGGTGCTCTTCTGCCTTATTTGGAAAGAAGACTGTCTGTGAGCCACTCATACTTTGTCTGATGCCAGCCACCATCAGAGAACATGGAATTATTTGCTTTTTTTTTTTTTTCATGTGTTCAGCAAACATTTATTGAGCAACCTATGTGAGCTAAGTGCCGTTCTGGGGATAACAGGGTAAAAAGAATAAAGTCCTTGCTCTCATAGAGCTTCCATCCTAATGAAGCAAAGCAAATAAACAGTTTGTTTCTTAAGAGTGATGGGTTGAAGTGAAGTGCTCTTTATTTAGGGTAGACAGAGAAGACCTCTGATCAGTTGACACTTAAGCAGAGACCTAGATAAAATAAAGGCTCAGTTGCAAAGAATTGGATGCAAGGAGAAGACATAGCAAGTGCTAAGGTTGAGGCGGCAGCTTGCTCAAAGAGTTCAGGGCACAGCAGGAGAGCAGTGTGACCTCAGAGGAGCGAGCAACGGGGAAGTGCTTGGAGTTAAGGTGACAGAGATAAGGCAGAATAGTAGAGACTAGATTTGTAGGCCTGTGGCTCTCAAAGTATAATTCCTGGACAAGCAATATCAGTATCTACATACCTGAGAACTTGTTAGAAATGCAGATTCTTGAGCTAGGCACAGTGACTCACACCCCTCATTCCAGCAATGTGGTATGCTGAGGCAAGAGGATTGCTTGAGATCAGGAGTTGGAGACCAGCTCCAGATGTAGCAAGACCCTGTCTCCACAAAAAAAAATTTTTTAATTAGCCAGGCATAGGGACATGTGCCTGTAGTCCCAGCTACTCAGGAGGCTAAGGCAGAGGGATCACTTGAGCCCAGGAGTTCCAGACTGCAGTGACCCCCATAATTGTGCCATTGCACTCCAGCCTGGGCAACAGCAAGACCTCATCTCACCTGAGACCTGCTAAATCAGATGCTCTAACTGTGAAGCCCAGCAATCTCTGGTTTCATGAGCTGTCCAGGTGATTCTGATGCCCACTAAAATATGCAGATCACCATTGTGGGCCATTGTAAGTACTTCAGCTTTTACTCTGAGCAAGACTGGAAGTTTTTGGTGGACTTTGAACACAGGAAAAATAAGATCTGACTTAATATTTTTAAATGATAACTGTCAATGCCATGTGGGAAAATAGGCTGTGGGGGCAAGGGCAGAAGCAAGATGTCTCAAGAGGCCACCATCATAAACCAGATGATGGGGACTTAGACTAGGATTATGGCAGGAGATGGGAAGAAGGATTCTTCTGAATATCACAGAGCTAGTCATAAACCCAGAAGAAATGGTCATAATGTAGTTGTATAATATGTTTTCCTCTACTTTTTTTCCACTCTCCAAAATGATAGTTTCTGATCTCTTCCCCCTCCTGTTTCAGTACCAAATTTTCATTCCAATGGTGAATAAAGTTCTGGTGCGACACCGAATCAATCATCAGCGCTATGATGTGCTCATCTGCAGAATTGTCAAGGTGAACTATACTTCCTTTCTGTTCTGAAGTCCCTGTTGTCTTTACTACTTGATATTCTTGTAATCTTGGTTATGGGAGTTTATGTAGCTTTTTAGCTCTAAACTAGGGATTGGCAAACTTTCTTGCAGTTTTCTAGGCTATGTGGTCTCTTTTGCAACTCCTCAGCTCTGCCTCTACAGCCTGCGAGCAGCCACACACGATGTGTAAACAATGAGCCTGGCTGCATTCCACTAAAACTTTATTTATGGACACCTAAATTTGATTCTCTCAATTTCTGTGTGTTGCAAAATATCAGTCTTCTTTTGATTTTTTATTTACCCCCAACCATTTAAAAGTATAAAAACCCTTCTTAGCTCTTGGGCTGTATAAAAACAGGCAGGGGGCTGGGTGTGGTGGTTTATGCCTTGGGAGGCCAAGGCAGGTGGATCGCTTGAGCCCAGGAGTTTGAGACCAGCCTGAGCAACATGGTAAAACTCCGTCTGTACAAAAAATACAAAAAATTAGCTGGTCATGATGGCGGATACCTGTGGTCCCAGCTACTGAGGAGGCTGAAGTGGGAGGATCACCTGAGGCTTCTGTGAGCTGTGATTGCGCCAGTGCACTCCAGCCTGGGTGGCAGAGTGAGACCCTATCTCAAAGGCTAGGCACAGTGGCTCACGCCTGTAATCCCAGAACTCTGAGAGACTGAGGCAGGAGGATCACCTGAGGTCAGGAGTTCGAGACCAGCCTGGCCAACATGGCGAAACCCCATCTCCATTAAAAATACAAAAATTAGCTAGGCGTGGTGGTGCGTACCTGTAGTCCCAACTACTCAGGAGGCTCAGGCAAGAGAATTGCTTGAACGCAGGAGGCAGAGATTGCAGTGAGCTGAGATTGTGCCGCTGCACTCCAGCCTGGGAGACAGAGCTAGACTCTGTCTCAAAAAAATAAATAAATAATAGGTTAGATTAGATAGATAGGCAGGTAGGGAGTGGCACAAATAAATAAATGAATGGATAATTCTTTTTAAAAAGTTTTAAAAAGCCAGGGGATGAGGGCTGTTTGCTGCCTTTACTCCAAACACTTTTATCGCTTTTCCCATTGCCGACAATCGTTTATCTTTGCTAGTTGCATGGTTGCTTGCTCGTACTACTAAGTCAGTGCTTGTCATTAACTGGGAGTGACTAGCAAAGACTGTCTACAGTTGGGGAGTCAGCCCATCTGTGGTTCATTTTGTCCATACATGCGACTTTTTACTTCTTATTGAAATCCTGGCTCTACCAGGTCTGCACCTCCCAAAATATAAGGATATTTCCTAAACCAGAAGCATCTAGTAGAGTTGTAGGGGTTTCCTATAAATCTCTGGTTGCAGGGATACACACTTGCTGATGAAGAGGAGGATCCTTTGATTTACCAGCATCGAATGCTTAGGAGTGGCCAAGGGGATGCATTGGCTAGTGGACCAGTGGAAACAGGACCCATGAAGAAACTGCACGTCAGCACCATCAATCTCCAAAAGGTAAGTCCATTGTTTCAGGGGACTGGGAAAGGAGAGCTCTGCTCTTCTCACTTACTCAAAACTTTCAGCTGTTTAAACCAACCAAAAACCGGCCCAGGTGTTGTTTCCAGAAATCTAGATACCATGAACTTAGATCATTTTGTCTTTTTACAGGTGTCTGAATTGTAATTTTGTTTTGAATAGAGAAAAAGTAGAGAACGAAATGTCCTTTTGTGCTCCCTTGGAATATGAATGGTAGAACCTTTTGTTGCAAATACATTCTCATTTTTTACATTAAGGGAACAAAGCTAGTGAGCCCCCTAGTTGGCAGTGAGGCTGATGAAGGCGCTTTAAAACAGTGCTTTTCAAACTTCTCAAACTCATTGGGCTTACCAGTTGCTGGGAATCTTGTAAAAATGCTTATTCTGATGTTGGCAGTCTGATTTGGGGCCTGATACTCTACATTTCTGACAAGCTGCTAGCTAATGTGATGGTGCAGGCCCGTGGACCATACCTTGAGTAGTGAGGTTTTAGATCTTTCCAAGTGATTACTGAATTATCTCTGCTGGCCAAAGCCTAAGATACCAGCTTTTCACCATGTATGCCTCCAGCCATCCACCTAAAAACAGGCAGTTTCAAAGCATCTCTAGTGAATCAGAGCAGAATAATCATAATTACTTCACCGACTTTTTTTTTTTGTTTGTTTGAGACAGAGTCTCGCTCTGTCACCCAGGCTAGAGTGCAGTGGCCAGATCTCAGCTCACTGCAAGCTCCGCCCCCCGGGTTTATGCCATTCTCCTGCCTCAGCCTCCCAAGTAGCTGGGACTACAGGCGCCCGCCACCTCGCCCGGCTATTTTTTTGTATTTTTTAGTAGAGACGGGGTTTCACCGTATTAGCCAGGATGGTCTCGATCTCCTGATCTCGTGATCCGCCCGTCTCGGCCTCCCAAAGTGCTGGGATTACAGGCTTGAGCCACCGCGCCCGGCCTACTTCACCGACTTTTAAATAAATATACCACATCGAGTATTTTCCACATTTTGCATTAGTTCTTCATGTTTCTGGTGACTGTAAGCAACTTCCAGTTTCGATTTCAGTGTTATTTTTCATCTATTAGCCAGCTCACTCCATGTGCAGCAGCAGATAGAGATGAAGAACTGGGCAAGATTGTCCTAGATGACTTGTTCACTTCTTTTGGCAAAGCACATGAAGATTTGAACGCAGTTCTTTGTGCGTGTGTGCGGGCTCAGGCCCAGCTTTGGAACACTGGGGGTTTATTACTGTTGTTTCAGAGTCTTTACTCACAAGAACAGCTTCAAGTGACTACTGCTAAGAAACGTTTGCTGGGTTAAGATGGAGGTAGTAAAATATTCCTTGGTCAGGAGTGATGTTGCTTTCCCTTTGGGGATTTTGTAACTGCTAATCTGAGACTTTAGGAGGAAGAAAAAGATTATCAATCACCTGGCATTCCCAGGCAGTCATTGAGGACACCCTACTGACACCTCACACTGGAGGGAGGGGCCAGGCAGGAGGCCAAATGTACATTTCCACCCAGATGTTTTCATCCTGACTAGGTTCAGAATGTCCTTCCAACCAGGCAGCTGTCCACCCTGCTTTAGAGCTTTGTTCTCTCTGTTTTAGGAAATTCCTCACTAATCTAGTTTGCTTCCAGGAAGTTTTGCTTTCTACCCAGACTTGGAAAAAATAAGCATAATCTTGCCAGATAGACAAAAGAAAGACTCTTAATTTATCTCACCTGAGAAAGTAGATCAAGTTCAAAACTCTGGACAAAATCCTCTGCAGCTGCCTCTCAGATCTAGTTCATTGGAAAGTAAATTGTGAGAGCTGGGCGTGGTGGTCATGCCTGTAATCCCAGTAATTTGGCAGGCCAGAATCACTTGAAGAGTCACTTGAAGCAGGAGTTTGAGACCAGCCTGGGCAACATAGGAAAACACCATCTCTGTAACAAAAATGAAAAATGAAAAAAAAATGAAAAAAATTAACTCCAACCTGGGCAACAGAGTAAGACCCTGTCTCAAAAAAAAAAAAAGGAATTGAAAAAAATTTAAAAATTAGCTGGGCAGAGTAGCACCTGCCTATAGTCCCAGCTACTTGGGAGACTGAGGCAGGAGGTTCACTTGAGCCCATGAGTTCCAGGGTGCAGTGAGCCATGATTGCACCACTGCACTCCAGCCGAGACGACAGAGCAAGATTCTCTTTAAAAAAAAAAAAAAGAGGAGGTAGGGGGCCAGGTGCAGTGGCTCATGCTTGTAATTCCAACACTTTGGGAAGCCAAGGCAGGAGGATTACTCGAGCCCAAGAGTTCAAGACCAGCTGGGGCAACATGGCAAAATCCCCCTCTACAAAAAATACAAAAATTAGCTGGGCTTGGTGGTGCATGCCTGTTGTCCCAGCTACTCAGGAGGCTAAGGTGGGTGGATCTCTTGAGTCTGGGAGGTCAAGGCTGCAGTAAGCAGTGATCATACCACTTCACCTCTCCAGCACAGGCAACAGAGCAAGACCCTGTCTCACCAAAAAAAAAAAAAAAAAAAAGGGCAGCAGAACTCACTGTTCAGAAGTAAATTGTGCCTCCTTATAGTCACGTAATAATAAGTAGGGATGGGTATATTTATCAGTCTTAACCAACTTTCAGAGTAACAATTTGCCACCTCAGTCACCATTTTATTGGTTATGATAATACAGGATTTATGTGATACAGAAAACATAAAAACCATTTATATATACCTCTAGAACGCCTTCCAGAATTTTCAGCAGCTTTACTGTCTGTCTTATGATAATCTGTTTGGGCTTACCTTCACCATGAGTAAGCTGGCATTCTATGAACAGGCACCAGCATCACCAGATGAGGTGATCAGCAGTGGGTGGATGGCAAGAGGAAGCAGCTCGTGTTNAAAAAAAAAAAAAAAAAAAGGGCAGCAGAACTCACTGTTCAGAAGTAAATTGTGCCTCCTTATAGTCACGTAATAATAAGTAGGGATTGGTATATTTATCAGTCTTAACCAACTTTCAGAGTAACAATTTGCCACCTCAGTCACCATTTTATTGGTTATGATAATACAGGATTTATGTGATACAGAAAACATAAAACCATTTATATATACCTCTAGAACGCCTTCCAGAATTTTCAGCAGCTTTACTGTCTGTCTTATGATAATCTGTTTGGGCTTACCTTCACCATGAGTAAGCTGGCATTCTATGAACAGGCACCAGCATCACCAGATGAGGTGATCAGCAGTGGGTGGATGGCAAGAGGAAGCAGCTCGTGTTTACACAGTTATTATAGAACCCAGAGAATTGAGAGGTGATAATGTTTTACAGAGCAGGAGGAAAGGGCCACATGGGGGTCTTGGCCTAACCCAGAGAATTGAGAGATGATAATGTTTTACAGAGCAGGGGGAAAGAGCCACATGGGGGACTTGGCCTAGTTGATAAATTAAGCTATGATTTTTTTGAAAACATATTTACTGCCATTTATCAAGTAATAGTAACAACTAACATTTATTGAGTGCTTTCCATGTGTCGAGCACTGTGGTGGAACACTTTATATTAACTCATTTAATCTTCATGATAACCCCATGAGTTAGGTGCTGTCATTGCTGTCCCACTCTATAGATGTGGACTGTGAGGCACTGACAGGTTAAGTAATTTGCCCAGTGTCAACTAGCGTCAATGATGGAGCTGGGATTTGAGCTAGATAGCATGACTCCAGAGCCCACTCTCTTAACCACTGTGTTGAATTGTCTCTGCCTTACCCAGGCCCAACCATTTCATTAGAGGGAAAAAGAAACTAGTAATACTTCCTTGGTTATGTCCAGCTTTTAACAATTGCTATATAATATAATACAGCTACACACAAACCCATCTTGTAGGGAAGAAGCCAGATATCTGCGGGCAGGAAAGGACTGGATGTTCCCATTTTGCTCAACAGAAAAAGGTCTAAAAGTCAAGTCAAGTCTTTGGTCTCTAGTCCCCTCTTCCTTCTCATTCAGGGGTTCTCATTGTATGGTCAGTGGTATTATTTAGTTTGTGTCTTGTAATATTTCTACTTCAGTTTTTGACATAAAGTGATAGTTTGTTTAATTCTATTCATCAGTAACTCTTTAGAAGCAACAGCAGATCTCTAGTATATCCCAGGAAGGTGACGGTTGAGTCCTTGATGGCATGGCACATGGGGTCTTTTCACTTACTGGACCACTTCACTAGTCCAAAGTTTGAGACCTTCTGCTCTGACTTACATGATTTCCCCCATTTAGGGAGGATTGATCTGTCCTGCTGGAAAAATCTTTGAAGAACGTATTTTAAAAGTTAGGGATTTAGTGTAGTTAGGGCAAGGCCAGTTCAAATAGGTGTCGTTTTGACAATAATAACAGTCATTTTTTGCTCATTTATTCCAGCTAAGTCATTTAGATACATTATCCCTAGATGAGGCACTCTGAGGCTCAGCTGCAAAATACAAGTAATTTGCCCAGGATGTTAACAGCTGCTGAGTGGCAGAGCCAGGATCCCAGGCAGGTGTTTCTAACTTTAGAGAAATAAGCAAATAGTACTAACTTTGTGCCAAGCACTGTTACAAATTCATTACATTTATTAACTTAAAAACCCCAGGAAGCAGAAACTATAATCCTCATTTTACAAATGAGAAAACTGAGGCACAGAGGAGTTAAGTGACTTGCCAGAGATCAGAGAGCCAATTATGTTATAGAACTGGGATTTGAACTCAAGCCATCGAGTCGAGTGTGGCTGTTGCCCACTACACTGTACTGACCTCTCCAAAACCTCAGCCTTTCCACCCACCTGCGTAAGCTGCCCCTGGTAGTAACTCTTGATGTCTGGAGAGTTCAGAGTTTTGAGAGAAGTTGGAGGGGATAGAGTAGAAATTAAATCTGTTCAACCCTTTTTTCTTGTTCTACCACAGTGCCACGTGCTTTGGGCTCACTGCTCACCTGGTTGCAACATGATTCGCTATGGTGTAAACCTGAACCTTTTCCCTCTTCTTGCGTGACTCTTCATTGTGAGATGACTTGGTGTTCTAATGTAGGGGATGCAGCTCCCTTCATGCCCTGCTGGAGCCCATTAGGCTTTGTTGAACGCACTCAAGTGTGGCAGTCCCATGTATTATGGTTCTGTAGAACTCTCTCTTTTGCTGTAGTCAGAGTCCAGCACAACGAAGTTGTGAAACAGGCTTTTTCCACAGTGTGGTATGTTCCGGAGTTGCTGCTCTTGCTTTATGGCTTTTAATTAAATATTAGTCTTTTGTATTTGCACTCTAGGGGAATTTTTTCATGAAAGATGGACTTTATAAATCTAAAAGTAGAATAATCATTAAATAGATGAGGACTTTTTTCAATTGGCCCTTGAAGCTGATTGTTTTCCATTGTCACCTGTGGAATCACAGGCCTGGGGTGCTGCCCGGAGGGTCTCCAAAGATGACTGGCTGGAATGGCTGAGACGGCTGAGCCTGGAGCTGCTGAAGGACTCATCATCGCCCTCCCTGCGCTCCTGCTGGGCCCTGGCACAGGCCTACAACCCAATGGCCAGGTATAGTGCGTCAGGGTGGGTGGAGAAGATCAGCACATAGAAAACGATATACACAAATTAGTTTTTATTAGAAGTAATAATCAAGGGGCCGGTATTTTAATTTTCTAATTTTGTGGGATGCAAAGAAAGAAAAACACAAAGTCAACAAGCTCATACTGTAGCATCTATCTTAACCTTGCTAGTAGACCACAAATTCCTTTTTCTAGTACCTTTACGTCTAACATTTTAATTACAAAGTTACTTATAACTCTAAAAGCAATTGTGTAATAGTTTAATGTAACCTATTTTCAGTAACAATGGTATTCTAATTATTGCTGTTTGTTACAAATATGACAGAAAAAAAAATGGTCTGAAACAATAAAAGTTATTTATTTTACTCCTGAATCTGCAATTTGGGAGGACTTTTGGGACAGCTTGCCTCTGCTCCACATGGTGTCAGTGGAGATGGTTTGACTGGGGCAGGATGGAGGATCCGCACTCAAGGCTGGCTTGTGTGTCTGGCAAAGCGCAGGTGACTCTCGACTAGGGACCCAGCTCTGGCTGGGGGCCTTGGTTCCTCTCCATGGGTTGCTTGGGCCATCTCACAGAAGGTGACTGGCTTCAGGAGTGAGTGTCCCAAGAGAACGAGGTAGTGGAAGAGCATGGTGTTTTTATGACCTAAGTCATAAAGAGGCTTGGAAGTCATGAAGAGTCACTTTTGCCTGACTCTGTTGCTCAAGGCAGCCACAAAGGTGCACTCAGGCTCAAGGGAAGAAAACATGGACACCCACCTCTTGATAGAGGAGAAGTAATATTCTCACAGAGTGTATGGGACAGGAGCCACTGTTGCAGACATCTTTGGAAAATAGAATTTGCCAGAATTTTTTTTTTCTTTTTTTGAGACAGTCTTGTTCTGTTGCTCAGGCTAGAGTACAGTGGCACAATTGTGGCTCACTGCAACCTCTGCCTCCTGGTTCAAGCGATTCTCCTGCCTCAGCCTCCCAAGTAGCTGGGATTACAGGCTTGTACCACCACGCCTAGCTAAGTTTTGTATTTTTAGTAGAGACGGTGTTTCGCCATGTTGGCCAGGCTGGTCTTGAACTCCTGGCCTCAAGTGATCTGCTCACCTTGGCCTTTCAAAGTGCTGGGATTATAGGCGTGAGTCACTTGGCTAAAATTTTTTTTATTGATACATAATAGATGTACGTATATTTTCAAAGTACATGTGATATTTCGATTCATGTAATGTGTAATAAGCAAATCAGGATAATTGGGATATTCATCACTTTAGACGTTTATCTTTTTTTGTTGCTGTTTGGTTGGTTTTTTTGTTTTCATGTTTGTTTTTGTTTTTGAGATGGAGTCTTGCTCTATCACTCAGGCTGGAGTGCAGTGGCACGATTGTGGCTCACGGCAACCTCTGCCTCCCGGGTTCAAGCAGTTCTCCTGCCTCAGCCTCCCAAGTAGCTGGGACTACAGGCGTCCGCCACCATGCCTGGCTAATTTTTGTAATTTTAGTAGAGATGGAGTTTCACCATGTTGACCACGCTGGTCTTGAACTCCTGACCTCAAGTGATCTACCCGCCTTGGCCTCCTGGAGTGCTGGGATTACAGGCATGACCCACTGTGCCCCGCCTGGTTTTCGTTTTGTTTTGAAATAGGATCTCTGCTGCCCGAGCTGGAGTACAGTGGCACAATCTCGGCTCACTGCAGCCTCAACCTCCTGGGCTCAAAGTGATCCTCCACATCAGCCTCCTGAGGAGCTGGGACTGCAGACATGCACCAGGCCCAGCTAATTTTATTTTTTGTGAAGATGAGATCTCACTGTGTTGCCCAGGCTGATCTCAAACTCCTGAACTCGAGCAGTCGTCCTGCCTCAGCCTCCCAAAGTGCTGTGATTTATAGGCATGAGTCATCACCATTTTTTTTTTTTAATTTTTAAAATTTTTTATAGATTTTGGGGTACAAGTGCAGATTTGTCACATGGATATGTTGCATAGTGGTGAAGTCTGGGCTTTTAGTAGGACCATCACCTGAATAATAGTGTACATCATACCCATCAGGTAATTTCTCATCCCTCAATCCCGCCAAAAAATATATCGTTTTAAATAGTAAATCTTTTTTTTTTTTTTTTTTTTGAGATGGAGTGTTGCTCTGTTGCCCAGGCTGGAATGCAGTGGCACGATCTCGGCTTGCCACAACCTCTGCCTCTTGGGTTCAAGCCATTCTCCTGCCTCAGCCTCCCAAGTGGCTGGGATTACAGGTGTGTGCCACCACACCCGGCCAAATTTTTGTACTTTTAGTAGAGACAGGGTTTCACCATGTTAGCCAGGATGGTGTCGATCTCCTGACCTTGCAATCCACCCACCTCAGCCTCCCAAAGTGCTGGGATTACAGGCATGAGCCACTGTGCCCGACCTAAATAGTAAATCTTAAACAGCCATTTAAAATTTGGTTTACAGTCTGTGCATGGTGGCTCCTGCCTGTAATCTCAGCACTCTGGGAGAATCACTTGAGGCCAAGAGTTCAAGACCTGCCTGGGCAACCTAGCGAGACTCTATCTCTACAAAAATAAAAAATTAGCCAAGCGTGGTGGCATGCACCTGTAATCCTAGCTACTCAGGAGGCTGAGATGGGAGGATTGGGGGGATTGCTTGAGCCCAGGAGTTTGGAGGCTGCAGAGAGCCACAGTCATGCCACTGCTTTCCAGCCTGGATGGCAGAGCAAGACTGCATCTCAAAAAAAATTTTTTTTTGGTTTATAAAACTTTTAATGCATGTGAAAGATTTATGATATAATGTAAATAAATAAAATGGAATGCAAAGTTGAAAATTAAATGTCAATAGGATAAAGATTAGAAAGTAATATAGCAACGGTTATCTTTAGGGAAGGCTTAAGGAGTGATTATTTTCTTTTTTATTCTCTTCCTTATTTTTTAGATGTTTCTGCATTGGACATTAATTATTTATAATGAGGCATAAAATGGTGATTTAATTAATAAGCAGCCCTTTGCATTGGCAAGAAGCAGAAAGCAAGGCGTTTTACTTCATTTTTGTCAGCACAGCTGGTTTGCTGTTATGATGTATATTTAGCAGTAGTGATGGCCCCTGAGACTATTGGTTTGATGCCATGATTTTCTTCCTCTAATTTCTTTCAAGTATTTTTTAATGCTTTAAAATAGTTTCTAGGACTTTCCTGTTTCTGTAGTGTGGAGATACCGTATGCTCAGCCGATGTTTTTATTATTCTTCTTTTCGCTCAGGTCACCTCTGAGCACAGTGTTATCCACAAGAGGCTTGTGATACCCACATAATGTTTTATCCCCTTAGTCCCAAGTACGTTCATTCAGGATCCAGTGTGGCCTCTGACCTAGATCAGGAAAACTTTTTTTATGTCTTTAGAGATGAAGGTCTTGCTTATTTCCCTGGCTGGTCTTGAACTGCTAATCTCAAGAGATCCTCCTGCCTCAGTCTCCCAAGTTGCCTGGATGACCAGTGACTGTAATTACCTGGCTCCAAAAACTTATTTTTAAATTTATAACAGACTTTTTTTGGTCTTCATTTTATCCTTTGGATTTCAAATTTTGTTTTTTCTATCAAATTACAAAATTATACGCATTGGTCTGACTTACTTAACCTGTTAATATGTAACAGAAAATAGGTATAGGCTGGGCGCAGTGGCTCACGCCTGTAATCTAGCACTTTGGGAGGCCCGGGTGGGTGGATCACGAGGTCAGGAGATCGAGACCATCCTGGCTAACACGGTGAAACCCTGCCTGTACTAAAAATACAAAAATATTAGCCAGGCGTGGTGGCGGGCACCTGTAGTCCCAGCTGCTGGGGAGGCTGAGGCAGGAGAATGGCGTGAACCCAGGAGGCGGAGCTTGCAGTGAGCTGAGATCGTGCCACTGCACTCCAGCCTGGGCGACACAGCAAGACTCCATCTCAAAAAAAAAAAAAGGAAGAAAGTAGGTATAGAGGCATCAAATGCTAAATCTATCCATTGTAGGTATATCCTGTTGTTTCCCACTCCCTTCCCTACACAGTCACCAGAACAGTAGGGAGGATAGGATTGATGTAAGATGTAAGGGATGGCAAATGTGTCCATCATGTGGTACTATGGTAATGTAAAGTAGTCGTAGTAATCTTTGAAATGGAACCTCTGGTTCCATGTCTTTGTGAGGCCCCACCTGTTGGCTTAGAAAATCTTTTAGAACTTACAGATTTGGATCCTATTTGCTAACACTTCTAGTCCTGTTGTCATTTTTTATGACCATCCAACTAAGGGTTCTGGTTATATTTTGAAAGCAATTGCAGATGCTGCCTTTGACATTTCTGACCTTAAGAATTGAGACATTGTCCCAGAAACATCCCAAGAATCATTTAACGATTATTGTTTTCCACATTTGTTAATGCCAACTTCTATGTCAGAAGTCCCCATTCTATTCATTTCCCATTTCCTCCAGTGAAGAGAAATGATGCAAAAACTGCCAAGAAATATTCCTTTGGAGAAAAGTTACTTTGCTCTGCTCTTCTCCCCGCCCTGCCACTTGCCCCCCAAGTCCCTGCATATCATAGTGTCTGTACCTGTAGTGTAAGATTCAGTAGACACTAACCATATGTGGTTAATTTAGTTAAAAATAAATAAAATGTAAAATTCAGTTCCTTGGCCACACTTGCCACAGTTCAAGTGCTTTAATCATCAGTGGCTACCATATTGGACAGGAAAGTTCTTTTGGACAGCACTGGTCTGTATAACCAAAATCAGTGATACCAAAAGCGAATTGATAGGTGTGACTGTGAGGCAGCAGGCAGAGGCATGGGAGGTCTCTCCATTTTCCACCTTCTCTGCCTTCAGGGATCTCTTCAATGCTGCATTTGTGTCCTGCTGGTCTGAATTGAATGAAGATCAACAGGATGAGCTCATCAGAAGCATCGAGTTGGCCCTCACCTCACAAGACATCGCTGAAGTCACACAAACCCTCTTAAACTTGGCTGAATTCATGGAACACAGTGACAAGGTGAGACTTTTCCCCATTGTCCAGATGGAGGCTGACAGGGAACCAGCTGGTGGGAGGAGAGAAGCATCCACACAGCCTTCTCTTGTTTGTGCCCCATCTGCCATTTTCCTATGCTGTGAGGTTTTGCTCTCCTCCAGGGCCCCCTGCCACTGAGAGATGACAATGGCATTGTTCTGCTGGGTGAAAGAGCTGCCAAGTGCCGAGCATATGCCAAAGCACTACACTACAAAGAACTGGAGTTCCAGAAAGGCCCCACCCCTGCCATTCTAGAATCTCTCATCAGGTAGGCCATAAACCCTTTTTAATTGCCGCCTTCATGCAAAATGACCTCTCTTCTCCCACTGCCTGGTGCCACTTCACTGGAGTCACTTGGAGACTTCTGCTCCGTGAAATCTGCCTCTGGGTCTGGCCAGCACGTTTAAATGACATGTTGCAGATGGCTCTCCCCAGGAATCTAGCCATGATTGTCATTTCTGTTGACCCTTATCACCTGGGCTCCTGTTGTTTTCCAGCCTGTCCTTTCTTGTTCCAATGAAATTAGTTGAGAAGCAATTCTGTGGCCATGGCAGCCTAGGAAGATAGGTTTTATGTCTGGGTTAGATAGTGCTGTCTAGAGCTGGAGTAGAATGTGTTGGTTCCTGGGCTTCAGAGGGTACCCAAGGGCACAGTGGGGTTTTATCAACTAAATGTATTGATGCCTGCATCTTCCTCCTATGGTGTTTTGTGAATATAAAAGGCAGAGCATAATCTGAAATCTAATGGTCTTTTCTCTGATGTGATTAGGTTCGCTCCTCTGTTAAGACAGTTTTCAGTCTTCTGGGTGTGGAAAAAATAGGTTGTTTAATAAATTTTCTGCTGTTAGGAAATTACAAGCAGCACGAAACATTAGCTCCAGCTCCTAAAGAATCGTTCACTTCCCCTAATGATTATCAGAGAATATCAACTCTGGGATCTCATTATCTTCATGTGAATGCTAACATGGTCTTTCATCTCACTGCAGATAGTTCAGAAAAAATCATCCAGCTAATAAGTTCCTTCACCGTGGCTAATAGAGCCTGCTGTGTGTGGTGCCTACTTTGCTTGAGAGGGTGATCAAACAGCCAAGTCCTTTCCTAGCTGTGCTTTTGAGAAGATATTTAAGAGTTCCTTTAACACTTTAAAAGTTAGCAAAAGATAGAAATAGAATCCTGTTTTGCCCAAATAAATTGGACTTGGAGAAAATGTTGATTTCTGAAATACCATGTAGGAACAATTAAAAATATTCCGTCCTCTGAGGCATGCTTCAGTTTCAAATCAGACACAGTAAATGTGAAAATCCACATTTCTTCCTTCCATCTCTGGCTTAGGTAATGTGCTCTCACATGATAACTAATAGAAAATATGGTAACTAAGTATGATCACTGTAAGGTCAGATAACTCATTTTGCATATTAATTTCCTTGCTCACCTGTTTGAGACCTATTTGAAACTTTCCTAATTCCACCCTTAATTTTTCCCCATATTTGAGACAATCATAAAAACTTAAAAGTTATGCAGATTTGTAGCAGAAAGATGTAGTTAGAGGCCTGGAAAAGGGCTCTAGAAGGTTATTTAGCTTTGTAAGCAAATATAATTGAAAGCAAGTCCTCAGAATTCCCTGGAGATTGATCTTGTCCTTTGTTTAAAACACTGTTCCAGGCCAGGTGGGGTAGCTCACACCTGTAATCCCAGCACTTTGGGAGGCCAAGGTGGGTGGATCACTTGATGTCAGGAGTTCGAGACCAGCCTGGCTAACATGGTGAAACCCCATCTCTACTAAAAATACAAAAATTAGCTGGGCGTGGTGGCGCACATCTATAATCCCAGCTACTTGGGAGGCTGAGGCAGGAGAATTGCTTGAACCCAGGAGGTGGAGGTTGCAGTGAGCCAAGATCATGCCACTGTACTCTAGCCTGGATGACAGAGCGAGATTCTGTCTCAATGAATGAATGAATGAAGGAATGAATGAATGCTGTTTCTGGAGCAAGCCATTGTGCTTGGCTCTTTGGGTGTCCTCAGCTAAGTCAGCTCAGCTTGCATTTCCGCCTCCCTTCTGCTGGTCTCCTGTATCTTCCCATTACCTTTCTTTTTTTGCTTACGTTTGCAGTTTTTACTTCTGGTTTTGTAAAGCTGCTTTTCCTAAGCCCGGTTGTGGTGGTATACTGTCGTCTGTACTGAAGGAAGTTTTAAGAAACAACCTTAGACAAAGTTGCTGTTAAGGAAGTTGCTCACAGCACTACCCTAGTTCTGTGGGTGAGCCTCATGGAAATTCTTCTCAGGGGTCTTTTCCCACTGTTGTTTGTATGTCCCTGAGCCACTACTTTGATCTGGCCTTGGAGACATCGCTTTGCAGTAAGGGATTGAATTCCTTTCCTCACAGTGGCTACTGGAGAGCTTGAAGCTAAATTCCTGGTCTACCTCCAACAAATTACAGACATCTTACCTGTTTTTACTACTAACTCTCTCCCAACCCCTACAGACTTTGTTTTTATTTTTCCTACTCTTTATTTTCCCTTCACCAATTTGTCTGCTTTTTTAGAGTTTGTTTTAGTATACATGTTTGAGTCAACTTCCCTAAATTCTTTTTGAAACAGTTAGGGTAGCCTTACACAAAAACATCTTTGTGCAGCTATTTATTTATTTTTATTTTTATTATTATTTTTTAAGATGCAGTCTCGCTCTGTCGCCAGGCTGGAGTGCAGTGGTGCAATCTTGGCTCACTGCAACCTCCGCCTCCTGGATTCAAGCAATTCTCCTGCCTCAGCTTCCTAAGTAGCTGAAACTACAGGTGTGTGCCACCATGCCCAGCTAATTTTTGTATTTTTAGTAGAAAGGGGGTTTCACCATGTAGGCCAGGATGGTCTCGCTCTCTTGACCTTGTAATCCACCCGCCTTGGCCTCCCAAAGTGCTGGGATTACAGGCGTGAGCCACCGCGCCCGGCCTTGTGCAGCTATTTCTTACTTTTTTGTCTTTGCTTTAAAAAACCATGTTCTGTTGGCAGTATTGTTCTCTTGTTACTAGTTCAATCTGTCTTGCAACCTATTGACTTTTTTACCTATCTGCTACAGGGCAAATTAAATCCCAGATGTAATCCCAAACCAGGGCTGACACTGAGATATAGTATAAACTACTCCCATCTCCTTAAAGCTCACACATCAGTAAATATATTTGCTTTCTTGGGGACAGAGTATTGAGTGGTTATTTGATTATTAGAAAACACACACACACGACTTTTACTTGGTTAGCCCCGAGCATTAGGGTAAGGTCTGCTGGCCTGCTTTTGCTTCTCTATCCTAAGTAGAATAGAGGGTCTGATAAGGTTGGATGCCTTCACCGCCCAGCCCCTGATGTGTAATCCCCTTTATGAAAAATTGTCCTGGTTGCTACTGCCCTTTTGTCCCTCACCTGTTCCCTTTTGGCTTCTGCTCCCCACTTGGTTGCCCTGAACACCAAAACAAACCCCAGGCCTCTATCACTGCTCACCCTCTGATTTAAATTTAACTTTTTATCCTGCTCTAAGTGGTAATGGTAAGAATTTAAAAAGAAAATACTCAAGTTTTGAAAGTGTTTATTGTAGAAGGAAAAGAAACATTAAATGTTTAAAACAAAACCACAATATTTTATTTTTACAAAGCAAGATGCTTATATACAGCATTCGTTATTAACTATGTAATACCATCTACCTTCAGTTTTCAGCCATTTCTTATAGACAAAATTTAAAAGGAAGCCCCTTGAGCTTGTTTCTTACAAAGTAAATAAAAATAGGTATACCTGTATTAACTATGAATATTTTAAGGCAGTTTTGTGCCAGCATTCATGAGAGACTGTGTCCACCTCCTGCTGGTGCTTCATACCTTTTCAGTGCTGTACCTGACCAAGACGAGCAGGGGCAGTGCTCAGTCTGATCGCCAGACCCAGTGCCCTGGAGTTTCCTCCTCGCAAGTCCAGCCTGGGTCAGTTCACCTACAGCCGAACAATTTTTGTGTTTTAAAATAATGTGTAGACTCCATATATTAATTTCACTGGATTTAAAAATAGAAATACCCATCTCCCACCTGCCTCCTTCACTCCTTTCTCTAACACTCAAAGGCCTCTCCTTTGAGAATCAAAATAATATGGTTCTTTTTAGCAAAGGGGTTTGTGTTTTGCCCTCATGTAGCCTAAGCGTTAAAGAAGATAGATAAAGCGATCTCAAAATTATTTTCTTTCACAGACAAATCATATGGAAAAGACAAGCTACTGCTATGTCAGGGATCTTGGGCAGAGAGACCCCACTCAGTCTACCCCCTTGAGAAGGATGTGGCAGGACCCAGTGGGTTTAAATGGTTCATCCTGTTTACTGTAACATCCTTGGTACATATGATTTTATTGTGCTTCTTGGAGACTTATTCTTTCTTTGGAGATTATAGGCTGTTTCTCAACCGTACCCTTTCTAACACTCTCTTCCTGTCCTCATCTGCCCTCATCCAATCTCCAAGTGTCTCAGTTTCTGCATCCGTGCTCCACGGCAGCCTCCTTTTAAGGCTTAAAGTCTTCTGGGCGGATTTTCATCTCCACCCGTTTCAGGGAGTAGGTAGATCCATGCCAGCCGTACCAGGTGATGCCATCCAGGTGCTTGTTGTGCTCGCCCAGGCGGTAGTACACTCCATTGAGGTTGGAGTCTGTGCAACAGTTGTACCAGTAGCCACCTGGCATGAGAAACAGACCCAGTGCTAGTAAGTTGACTGTGACAGACCAGACATCAGGTAAGGAGTTAGAGCCAGCATTAGGAAGAATACCAAAGCCGGAACATCAACTGTACAGTTATAATTCACTCTTTCTCCTCAAGTGGGATTATGGGCTTGCACCTGAACTTCTCGTTTCCGGTCCCCCCAAGTCTCACCTTTGCGGAGCTGTGCACACTTGTCCAAGCAGTTGTCATTGTCCTTGTCCTTGGTGCTGAAGGCTGTGTTGTTATGATACTGGAGGGCGTCGTTCCCCACATTGCCAGTGTAGTTCCCCAGGAAGAGGCGATAGCTGTTGAGTTCATTGCCCAGAACAAAGTGGCTATACTCAGCGTAGCGCAGGTTGCCCTCCCAGTCCTGTCAGGAGGAGCAGAGCCTTAAAGAAAGTGCAGCAGGCTCCATTTCATGCTGTCTCTGTACCCCTTCTCTCCTGACAGCCCCGTAGCCAAACATCTTTTTATAGATGTGAATCTAATAAGACTTTATTACTTGTTTACCTCCAGTTTACTGCGTTAACCTGGGAATCAGAAAGGAAGGCTCGAACTTCTTTCCTGATTCACCATAGGGCCTTGATTAGTCTCTCTATATTCCTCACTTTCCTGACTATAAGGTGTAGCTGTGTTTTTGCTGAATCCCACACAGAGCTGCTGTAAGAGAAACGTGAGGATATAGTGAGTGCTTTAAGACCTTCAGCAAGGGTCCCCAACCAGTATCAGTAAGATTTGTACCTAAAGGACCTCATGCTCAGCCAGAGCAGAGACTAGTGTTCGGCACAGCTGACTGTTGGATTTGCTCTACTCTGGCCTGGGTCTCGCCTCTTCCTGTCCCACCTGCAGCCCCACTTTTTTGGCGGGGTCGGGGGGTTGGGAGATGCAGAAAGGAAAAATACCTATTTTTCCTCAACTCTATTATAACTTGCAGGAAAACCATCACAATGAATATACAGATTTGTCTTGAATCAGAATAGGAATGGCACCCTCAGAGTCGTACGCAGTCATGTGTGGTGGCACTGGTCCAGTCATGGGGCCCCGGCCTTGTGCTTACCTCCATCTCTACACGCAGCCGGGTTGGCTGTCTGGAGAGCCGGTGGATGTGTTCATTCCCCAGCCAGAAGTCCCCACGGATGCTGCCAAAGCCCTGCTTGTACTGCTTCCAGTCCTGGTAGAAGGAGACAAGGCCACTTTTTCGTCTCTGGATGATGGTCCAGCCTCCACCTGAAGTCTCCATGTCACAGAACACCTGGAGCAGAGGGGATACTCTGGTGAGGGACTTGCAGGACAGGAGGCAGGAGCAAGAGGGCAGACTTCCCAACCTGTTCCTGTCCCTGCAGAGCCAGTAGATGCCTGCACTCCCACAGTCACACTGGCTCACTCGGGCAGTGATGCTGCCCCACTGCTGGTGAGCTGGGGCGGATGGTACACTGCTCTGGAAGAACGATCCAAATTGGGCCCAGGGGTGAGTGCACATGAAGCTTGAAGGGAAAAATCCAGATACTTTTTTTTTTTTTGAGGCAGAGTTTCACTCTTGTTGCCCAGGCTAGAGTGCAGTGGTGCAATCTCAGCTCACTGCAACCTCCACCTCCTGGGTTCCAGTGATTCTCCTGCCTCAGCCTCCCTAGTAGCTGGGACCAGAGGTTCCTGTCACCACACCCAACTAATTTTTGTATTTTTAGTAGAGACGGGATTTCAGCATGTTGGCCAGGCTGGTCTCAAACTCCTGACCTCAGGTGATTGATCCACCCACCTCGCCTCCCAAAGTGCTGGGATTACAGGTGTGAGCCACCATGCCTGGCTGAAAATCCAGATACTTTTGATGCTGCCTTCGTGTTTTCTTTTCTCTTCCCTCAAGGAATAGCTGTTCTAAGACATGGCAAGAGATTTAAACTAAGTTATGTGGTGGTTATAAGAATTATCTGATCTATGTTAGAAGGCTTGGTGTTTGATAGTGATTTGAAGGGGCCAAACAGATGCCTGGGTTTGGAGTGCAGGGCATAAACTTAACTGTTTGCATAGCTCTCTGGTATTTGGTGTGTTTGCTTGTGTTTTGAGTTTTCCTTTCTTTCTTTCTTTTTTTTTTTTTTCTTTAATTGAAATGGAGTCTCACTCTGTCTCCCAGACTGTAGTGCAGTGGCGTGATCTCAGCTCACTGCAACCTCTGCCTCCTGAGTTCAAGCGATCCCCCTGCATAGCTGGGATTACAGGCGTCCGCCACCATGCCTGGCTAATTTTTTTGTATTTTTAGTAGAGACGGGGTTTCACCATGTTGGCCAGGCTGCTCTTAAACTCCTGACCTGAAGTGATCCACCCGCCTCGGCCTCCCATAGTTCTGGGATTACAGACGTGAGCCACTTTGCCGGGACAAATTTTCCTTTCTTTAAATTGTGAATGGTCCTGTTATTGCAGTCCCCTTGAGGGGGTGAAGGACAGGTATTAGGGTGTGGCCAATGACTGTAATGACCTCACCTCCAGTTCAGGGCTGCCCAGGAAGTCATCAGGAGGAAGCTTATACACTCCAGAGATGCGGTAGTTCTTCTGGTAGAGGGAAGAGCAGTCGTAGATGGCGTCTACAAGAGAACAAACCACAGAGTGAACATTTAGATCCGGGGCTCCATCTGAGTTGAATGTTTAGAAACTGAGCCTTTATTTCTACCCTGAGATTCGCACTGGTGTTAATTACCCATCAGTGTCTGCATTTGGGAGAGGTGGATATCAGGAGATCCAGAGGGGGTGTATTTTGGCTTCACTGGTGGTGGAGCAGAGGGTTAGGGAAGCCCTTCACCTGGATAGCATTAGTGGGGTGTTCCAACAGGTGGTTTCAGGTTAACTCTGAAATAAATTATTCTGCTATAGCTAGGCCATGAATTCTAGAAATGTTACAGTGTATGAGGGCCACGTAACAGATACTCCTGTCAGATAGATTGAGACTTCTTAGACAGCTGCCTGTATAACAAATCGGTCGTGAGTATCTCATAGAGTCTGGTTTTGTTGATGTTTCCTGGTTGGTTGTTTATGTTGTTGTTCAGAGGTGGTGGCTACTGCCACCTGCGACCATAATTAAGGGAGATAGAGTTTATTATATATTTTCCCCTTCCATCCAGCTAGAACCTCAAAACTCTCAGAAGAAGCTTTGAGGCCTTCCCCCCAGGAAGTTTTGTTAAAACAAGGAAATAAGAGCATCAGACAGGCCAGTTTTTTTACTCTAGGGCCGTGGAGCTGCTACTTTATGCAGGATTTAGGCTCTGTATTCTAAATATCAAAGAGCACTGTGGAAGAGACAGCCTTTTCTGATAGGATTCAGAGAGTGCAGCCTTTAATATCCAAGAGAAACTTCCTGCTTGCTCTGTCTCGGGGTGCTTTTCTTGGTGACCACTGCACTGGGACCTTAGAGAAGAGCACCAAGATGGCAGATGGGAGTTGTCCAAGGTGCTTAGGTTATCTTGCAAAGCACCTTGGGAAAGGGAGGCAGAGTACATATGCCTTCCCCATCACTGTTCTTCATTTCCTCTTAGTGGTGAAAGCACCAGCTTACTGCTTCCTCTAAGGGGCTACCTTCTTATAGAATATACGAGTAACTGAGCACTTGGTCATAGAGAAGAAAAATAAAGAATGATGTCCTGGGCAAGAAGAGCAAGAGGCCTGGTGGGAGAGCTGCACTTGACCCCAAGAACCTCCTTGTGGGATGGCGAGAAAGCCTTCTGTTTGGATGAGCAGGAAGTGGCACAGTCAGATTCCTCTGTCTGGCCTGGTTTTCCACATGTCTGGTTTCATCCCACAGACCAAATCAGTACTCACTTGTCTGGAAAATGGCCTGAGAATACCTTTCTAATCCCAAGCTGAGGGCCAGGAAGTCCATGCTTAGAAAGTGATTCGTACATGTTGGTTCAGGTAACAATTTTCAAGCTTGGTTTCATGTTAAAACTTTTTCTTAATTTGAGCTGAGGGCAACCATTGACTTAGTCAATAGAAGCTGATCATGTCTTTGTTCTTCATATAGTTTATAATGGGACCAATGGTTTTTATATCAGCAAGAAATGACATGTCTATCGGATGTGCTCCTTACGACTAATATTTTCCTGATAATTTCAGAAAACCAAATTTTTAATCTCTAAACCATAAATTCATGTTGACCCACCTGAGCTGAGTTAACCAGAAATAAAAGTTGTTTTGCAAAAGAAAGATTAAATTTATCTTATTTTGGCCTATTAAAATCTATATTTCAGCATTGCATTTAAAAAGTCCTGTATTAGGAGAAATTCATTTAAGACCATGGAAAAAAGTAGACGTGTCACAATTGAGGAACCTTAAGGAGCCATATCCTTCCTGAACACAAAGGGACTCTTCACATGGCTACGTGTCTCTACACTTAACTCTGAGCCAATGAGAAGAGTTATGTTTACAGAGAGAGGACACAAAATTCCACTAATGCTCATTCCCGGTAGATCTTAGGAATACCAGAGAACTGTTTCTGGCAAAACTTTGCTTCCAGAGGAACAGCTGTTACAGTTTGGTGCTTCCTTGGAATTTCTTGAGATATAGCCTGCAGCTATTGGTGAGGAAGAAGCAGAGTTACACCAATCAGGAAGACTTGAACCCTGCTTCTAAGACTTGCTGGGTGACTTTGGGCAAACCATGTAATGTCTCAGCACTCCAAGATGGTAGGCTGAAACATTGTGTGGATAAAAGAGACCTGTGAAGGTGTGAGGTAAACTTACACAGCATTAGCAGTCAAAGGAAATACTGCATAAGCCTTTACTAAAGGGAAAGTACACCCCCAAAAGGGGCCCCGGTAGTGGTTCTGATGACCAGGATATGTAGAAGCAGTGCTGTAGGTGGTGAGGCACTCCACGCTCCCGCAGGGGACTCGTCTCCTTACCTGCGGAGGTCTGAGTGACCGTCTGTGCTGCCTGCAGCTGCATGATGTCTATTTGGTTGTTCATCTCGGAGTACTTGCTCTCGGCATCTGTGAGCCGCGACTCCATGCGCTTGCTGTTGCTCTCCAGCTCCATCACCTGCATGACCACGCTGACCCAGTCCCTTTCCTGCTTCTTGTTCAGTTCACTCAGCAGGCTGCTGAGGTTGGCGACTTGGGCCTTGAGCTCCTTCACCTCCTCACAGCAGGTGGCCGCTTTGAGCTGTGCTGGTGTCTTGCGCTTAGAGGGCTTCTGCAGCCATGCTGGGTGGCTGACAAAGGCCACGATGAAAATGCAGAGCCAGGTCACAGCTGAGAGAGGCTTTTTCAGCATCTTTTGTGGGTTTGGGTGAGGAAGGCTCTTCCTTCAGGGGAGCCTGGAGGTCTGCAAAGCTGCAGCAGGCTGACTGAACCTTACGCTTTCACTCTGAGGGCCTCGCCACTTTGTTGTTTTCTCTCTTTTCCTTGCTCTTTGCTAGCCTTTCTCAAAGCTTGAGTCTGACAGGGGAGCTGAATGGATAGCCTATAGCTTTCCTTCCCAAGCCCGAATGCTCCACAAGTCAGCATCTTAAATATTGTTTGCTGCCTGTACCTCCACCCCCACCATGGCCGCACCGGGCTTTAGCCCCTCCCAGCTCATCTGGGAGGGTCAGGTGCCTGTTGGGTGAAGTCAGCAGCAACTTAGGCCAGAGGAGGGGAGGAGGGAGACGGGGCGAGTCTTTCTTTCCTTGCCTGTGCAGTCTCTGGGCTAAGACAAGAGGACTGTGAATTTGTGTGTTTCCAGTTTCGCCTATTAGATTATGCCCCTGCCAGCCATTGGCTCAACTCTATCAGCAAGCAGGGCAGGGTCAGAGGAATTTCCAAATTCTGTTCAAAAGGTTATATAACCATGGTGTGAGCATTAAGGTAGGCAAAAGAGACGCTACTCACCCAGGGAGGCCTGTTAATGTAATCCATGCTGTTTATACGAGGATCTGGTATATTGTGACATTGTGCTGAATATGCTTTTAACTAGGTTGATTATTCCCGTCTCTGATCATCATTTAGTATTTTATAAAATCCTTGCTCAACCTGGATCTAACACTCTCTCACATTTGAAATCTTCCAACTTAGAAAAGTTCTAGAAATAGAAGAATAGAGTAAATATCTTAGGAAGCCAGAAAAGAACTTTGTAGCCACAGGGTTTGGACAGTTGTCTTTTTACATGCTTTCTCCTCCAACAAAGAGAGGGCCAGTATTAGCATCTCACACTTGACATTTTGCAAGGAGGTGTCAGAAGATAGGAAAACTCCGCAGTGCCAGTTGTGGTTCTGGGATTGGTCACCCATGCTTCTGTCGGGTGTTAGGCAGGACAGAGAACAGGCCCATCCTTGGCCCGTGGCTCAAACTTGGAAAATATATTAAAATATAGAGAAAAAAAGAATCCCTATCACCTAATAAATCCATATCTACAGTCTCATTTCCCTCTTTCTATGCTGGTATGGTTTGCAATTTGAAATTATTCCTCCTCTATTTGTGTATGACTTTGTATCTAAAAAACATGAATATTGTAATTTTTCATGTACTATATATGAATGACACTGCTCTTTTGAAAACAAATGTGAAAAACATGGAATTTCAGCAAACATCCTTAAAATAAGCTTTTCACTGAGAATCTATACAAAGGTTCCTCTGTCCTTAAAACAGTAACTCTGTCTTTGGAACATACAATTGCCATTTCCATGTTATGGAGCCACTCAAGCAGTTACTTGTACTGTTGTAGTCAGCGTGGGTCCTTCCCATATAAGCCTGATGCCTGACAGCTCTCCTCCCATGCCATAATCCCCCAGAGCTCTTTTCCAGTCAGGGCTTCTAGCTCCTCAGGAAGTAATTTCTGTTCAGGCAGCTGGAGTTACTGAACAATTTTTTTTTTTCTCGGAATCAAAAAGCGGTAGAGGATCAGGTGGATCAGAGTTTGTTTTCTCACATCCCCAGCCTCCTTTGCCTGCTAAAGGGTAAGGATGTTACTGATACCCTTATAGCAACTTGGCATTTTAATCAAAAGATTCCGTTGAGAATTGGCGCTGTATGCCAGTCTCTGCTCTCTTTTTGCAAATGTCTAGCCAGGCTGGGCACCGCAGCCTTAGCTCCATAGCATTCATTTCACTAAGGAGAATCTGGCCCCAAATGTTAGCATCCTACAAGGTCTGCTAAAAAGGGGGATCTTCAAGTGGATCTCTGGCCATCAAATGACACTGAGCCTAAACCACATGCCACAGAAGTGCTTTGCACCATACAGTCATGTATAGCAGGGGTCCCTAATCCCCAGGCTGCAGACCTGTACTTGTCCGTGGCCTGTTAGGAACAGGGCCACACAGCAGGAGGTGAGAGACAGGTGAGCGAGCATTACCGCCCGCGCTCCACCTCCTGTCAGATCAGTGGCAGCATTAGATCCTTACAGGAGTGTGAACCCTGTTGTGAACTGCGCAACTGAGGGATCTAGGTTGCACGCTCCTTGTGAGAATCTTCAGTACTGCCTGAAGATCTGAAGTGGAACAGTTTCACCCTGAAACCATCCCCCATTCCCCACCCCCGCCCTGGTCCATGGAAAAACTGTGTTCCACGAAACCAGTCCTTGGTGCCAAAAAGATTGAAGACCACTGATGCATAGCATCCCGTGTGACCCTGCTGCCTTGGAACTCCCATATAACAGTGCAGCAGAGAAAGCACAAAAGCACAGTGGAACTTTGTGGAGTTCCATCCTGCTTCTGTTTATTCTTCCCAGTAGCTCACCCAAACAGGAAAGTGTTATGAATTGATTCTTCTATCTGGGCAGAAAATGAATTAATCATTCTTATTTGCACCTCATGTAACAGTCCCTTTTAGGAAAGGTAGGAGTAGTTCATAAGTTTGGATCAGAAGCATCTAGCCTTTAGCATGAGTGTCTGGTCTTTGACATTTATTTTCTGGAAACTTATTTCTAACATAAGGCAATACTTGAAGACAGAAGACAGAAGCTCTTGAATTGCATAAGCTACCCAAATGTCAATACTCACCCCCCTCCAGTTTTGAGGAAAAGTAGCTAATTAAGGATATTTCTCATGCCAGAAGATTATCTGTTTTCTAAAACATTCGCAACCTTATGATGTCCTAGATTCTGAATATCTAAATGAAGGAAAAATAAGTCCTTGTTTTGAGCACAGCTAAGCCAGTAGAGAAAACCATGAAGGATGTGGAGGACTAAAATGGCATTGCCTTCTCTGAAAGAGGCTTTTAAGCCCTTTTTCTGCCTTTCAGTGAGCAGAGTGACCATAAAAATGGGAATTAACTGAGAAAATCTGGAAAACCTGGGTTGGATACTATTTAGATTTTCCTTTTCTCCATTTTGCTGGTGTTGAAAGAGGACTAGCTTGGTGCTCCTGGAAAAGATGTTTATGAAAATTAAGCTTACCCCATCCTGGCTAACATGGTGAAACCCCGTCTCTACTAAAAATACAAAAAACTAGCCGGGCGACCTGGCGGGCGCCTGTAGTCCCAGCTACTCGGGAGGCTGAGGCAGGAGAATGGCGGGAACCCGGGAGGCGGAGCTTGCAGTGAGCTGAGATCCGGCCACTACACTCCAGCCTGGGCGGCAGAGCGAGACTCCGTCTCAAAAAAAAAAAAGAAAAGAAAAAAAAAGAAAATTAAGCTTATGTTCTTAATGAAAAATGTCAGTGAGGTTGTACTCAAACTGGAGATTCTCAAAGAATCAGTGTGTTCGGGCCGCACTGCCATAGGCTGGCACCAAGGTAGTCTGAGTGTCACAGGGCAGGGGAGCACCTAGGGGTGGTCTCTCCTTCTGTCCAGAGAGGATCATCAGATCTCATTTGCTTGAAAATACCCCATTGGAGAGACTGCTCCCCACTCTCAGCTTGTGGAATGAATACATCTCAAAAGAAGCTGCCTTGCTGTTAGTTTTAATTGTGTACCTCGAAGGAATATTTCACTTCTTCTGAAGTCTTTAAATGAACCACAGCCTGCCATACTCTATACAACCATTGAATCTCTGCCTTTCTTTTTCTTTCTTTCTTTCTTTTTTTTTTTTTTTTTTTTTTTTTTTTGAGACGGAGTCTTACTCTGTTGTCCAGGCTGGAGTGCAGTGGTGCAATCTTGGCTCACTGCAAGCTCCTCCTTCCGGGTTCACACCAATTCTCTTGCCTCAACCTCCCAACTAGTTGGGACTACAGGTACCTGCCACCACACCCAGCTAATTTTTTGTATTTTTAGTAGAGGCGGGGTTTCACCGTGTTAGCCAGGATAGTCTTGATCTCCTGATCTGGTGATCCACCCGCCTCGGCCTCCCAAAGTGCTGGGATTACAGGCATGAGTCACCACACCCGGCCAGATATCTGCCTTTCTGACACTCCATCCCATTCCTATCTCAACTGAAAGCCCAAGTCCATCACAGAAAATAATTCCATCTTTTCCCTAAGCTTTCTAATTTGCCACTTCTACCAAAGAATGTGTCCTGAACCTATTAGAAGTCTTTTATCTCAGGCCTTCTCTTGGAGGCCTGTTTTGTTTTGTTTTGTTTTGTTTTGTGACAGGGTTTCACTCTGTTCAGGCTGGAGTGCAATGGGGCAACCATGGCTCACTGCAGCCTCAACCTCCCAGTCTCAAGTGATCCTTCCACCTTAGCTTCCCGAGTAGCTGGGACTGCAGGTGTGCATCACCACACCCAGCTATCTTTTTTTCTTTCTTTTCTTTTCTTTCTTTCCGTTTTTTTTTTTTTTTTTTTTTTTTTTGTAATGATGGGGGTCTCACTGTGTTGCCAGGGTCTTGAACTCCTGGGCTCAAGTGATCCTCCAGCCTCAGCCTCTCAAAGTGCTAGGATTACAGGCATGAGCCAGCACACCTGGCCAGAGTCCATTTTAAATTATGGAATATAGCAAAAAAAAAGTCTCTCTCTGATTTCCGTCAGGACTTTATAGCTCTGTTAGCCACCATTCAAGTTGCGGAATCCAGTGATAATGCTGGCCCAGCGTCCAGCAGTCTAGACAGCTGAACTGACAGTGTGACATGTTAGGATGGGAGACACAGAGGACAAGGAGGGCCTCCCAGAGAAGTGATACCTAGGTTTTAAAGAAAAAGGAGGAAATAGCCAGGAAGGGGAGAGGAAGTTGTGAGCAAAGGTGCAGCTATGTGAAAGACTTGGACTAGTGGGAGAATGTAAGCATTCTTGGCCTAAGGGTCAAGGGGAAGAAGAATGGCAGCAGAAGCTAGAGGTGGAGGGGGGCCATGCCCAGGGAGCCCAGGTGAGGAGCGGGACTGATCCTCTGTAGACATGGGAAGGAATCCTAGAGGTTTTTCTCTCTTGTTCCATTGTTTTCCTGAGTTCCACCAGGAAACTGGCCTTTGTAATTGTCAAACAAGTTTTTTTTTTTTTTTAGAGACATAGTCTCATTCTGTTACCCACCCTGGAGTGCAGTAGTACAATCATATAGTTCGCTGAAGCCTGGAACTCGTGAGCTGAAGCAGTCTTCCTGCCTGAGCATCCAAAGTAGCTGGGAATACAGGTGCACACCAACACGCCTGCCTGTTTTTTCAATTTTTTTGTAGAGACGGAGTCTCACTATGTTGAGGTTGGTGTGGAACTCCTGGCCTCAAGAGATCCTCTCATCTCAGCCTCCCAAAGTGCTAGGATTACGGGCTTGAGCCACCACACACAGCCTGAACAAGATTTTTTCACTGCAGATTAATGATTTAGAACGTGAGAATTTCTTAAAATTGTAATGCATTCATATTAAATACGCTGATGGGGTGATTTGGCATTAGGATTAAGGAGGTAGTACATGCAGTACTTGAGTTCTTAGGCCTAGAAGCAGACAAATCTGGATTCTAATCCCTCCCTAGCATTTGGTTGCTGTGTGGCCATGGGCAGATTACTTCTCTGAGTTTGCCAACCTGTGAAATGGAGATAAAAATCGAAACTGTCTCATGCCACAGAGTTTTCATGAGAATTAAAGTAAATAAAGCAAAGGGTTAAATAACTTAGGTATTTTGGGATAAGGAAAATAAATTTGGAGGAGTTACACTCTACATACCAAGATTTATCATAAAGCTACAGTGAGTAAGGCAGTACAGTATTGACATAGGATGAACAAATGGAACAGAATTAAATGTCTGGAAACAGACCCACATATATAGAGATACTTACTTTATGTATGTATTTATGTATTTATTCCTTTCCTGTCAAGCCATGTGATATAGACACTTGATATGTGATAAGGCAGCACCACAGAATGGTGAGGAAAGGACTGCTAAGTCAGCTCGATAGCCTTATGGGGGAAGAAAAATTTTTTTTTCCCCTCAGTGATCCTTTTTCTGCAAGAAAAGGGTGTTGATCATTACCTCACACCACACACAAAAGCTCAAGTCCAGGAGATTTAAATTCTTAAGTGTGAACAGTAAAACAATAAAACTTATAGAGGATAACATAGGAGATTAGGTGATTAGCTTCTTGAGATAAGCAAAGATTTCTTAAACAAGATACAAAAAACACCAGTCATAAAGGAAAGTATTAAGAAATGCAATAAAAGTAGTCATTCTATTCATTGGAAGACACAATGAAGAGAATGAAAAGGCAAGAAATATTTCTGTTATCTTCAGTATTGTATATGTATTATAGCCAGAGTGTATAAAGAACTCTTATCAAACAATAAGGGGGAAAAAGCACAATTAAAAGCCTGGTAAAAGAAGCCAGGTGCAGTGGCATGTACCTATAGTCTGAGCTACTCGGGAGGTTGAGGTGGAAGAATTGCTCGAGCCCAAGAATTGGAAACCAGCCTAAGCAACATAGACTCTGTCTCAAAAAGAAAAAAATAAAATATTGACAAAAGATGTGAACAGGCACTTAGTTCACAAAGATATCCAAAAGGCTTATAAATATATGAAAAGCTACCCCATCTCATTAGTCATTATGGAAATAAAAATTTAAATCATAATAAAATGCCACTGCACACCAACCAGAAGGGCTGAAATGGAAAAGACTGAAAATAACAAATGTTGACAGAGATGTGAAGCAATTGGGCTTTTCATGTCCTATTGGTAGAAATGTAAATTGGTAAAGCCACTTTGGAAAACAATCTCAGTATCTTATAAAGCTGAACATATCCTTACATGTAACTCAACAATTCTGCTGTAGATATTTTACAACAGAGGTACAAGCACACATGCTCCAGAAGACATGGACAAGAGTGTCTGTGTAATACCCCTTGTAATAGCCAAACACTGAGAACAAGCCAAATGTTCATCTGCAGTAAGAAAGATAAATGGTGGTGTACTCACACTGGGAAATACTGTTCAGCAATAGAAAGGAAAAGTTGTTGTGATGTGCAGCAGCCTGGGTGCATCTCACAAACATAATGTTGAATGTTTATATAATAAAGCTCAAAAAATGAGCAAACAACCCCATTGTGTTAGAAGTCAGAGTAGGGTTTACAAACCTCTGGGGACACAGAGGGGAGCAGTGATTGGGAGGGGGCTCAGTGCTTCTGAGCTGCTGGCAGTGAGTTGTGTTCTGTTTCTGGTCTGGGTGGTAGTTACAAAGGTGTCTTCACTTTATGATCATTCATCAGACTGTACACTTAGGTGTTATATTCTCCTATATGTATGTATACTTGAGTTAGGATGTTTGTGTAAAGATAGATAATGCACAAAGAACACTTGAACTAGTATCTGACACAGTCAGTGTCTAGCAAATATCAAGTAGTAGTAGTATACCAAGTAGTAGTATTGTATTATTTAGAACACAATTGTTGTCTCATCGTAAAAGTCTTTGCCGACTACCCTAGTCTAACATAAATCCCCATGTTTTTTCTCTAAGCACTCTGTTCTCTTCATGGTATTTGCCACAAAAGCACTTATTTCAGTTTGTACCTTTTTTTTGTTTGTTTTTTGAGACGGAGTTTTGCTCTTGTTGCCCAGGCTGGAGTGCAATGGTGCGATCTCAGCTCACTGCAACCTCCGCCTCCCGGGTTCAAGCAATTCTCCTGCCTCAGTCTCCTGAGTACCTGGGATTACAGGCATGCGTCACCATGCCTTACTAATTTTGTATTTTAGTAGAGACGGGGTTTCTCCATGTTAGTCAGGCTGGTCTTGAACTCCCGACCTCAGGTGATCCACCTGCCTCGGCCTCCCAAAGTGCTGGGATTACAGGCGTGAGCCACCGCGCCCGGCCTCGGTTTGTACTTTTTTGTGTATCTACTTCTCTAAACGGTAAGCTCTGTGAATGCAAAGAATATATTTGTCTTATTTTCCACAGTACCTCTAGTATCTAGTACTTAGCATAAAGCCTAAGACAGAATACATACTAAATTAGAACTTGTCAAATGAAATGATGAATTCCAAACAGAAGGTTCTCTTGCCCCTAAATATCTATTATGGAGACTTACAGTCTCTTTCCATGGACGTTTCCAGTGTTTCACTGTGGTTAGGTCTTCATTGTAGGGCATCACATTCTGTACTGCATGGGGCCAGTTTTCCTTCTTTAGGTCTTAGTCATAGAATCAAAGAAAGTGAAAACTGGGAGAGGTGAGATCCTTTGTTTCAACCCTCTTTTTAATTTTTATTTTGTTTGTTCATTTATTTTGAGATGGAGTCTCGCTCTGTCGCCCAGGCTTGAGTATAGTGGTGGGATCTCAGCTCAGTGCAACCTCTGCCTCCTGGATTCAAGCAGTTCTCCTGCCTCAGCCTCCCGAGTAGCTGGAATTACAGGTGCCCACCACTACATCCAGCTTCAACCCCATTTTTTAAATCAATAACTTGAGGTAGCTTCCTTATTGTATAATATATTGTATACATATTCCTAGACATCACCAGTCTGTGTCTCATCACTCTTTTTTACTTATGAAGACAATGAACAAGAGGACCACAGAGTATCTGGGATCAGGTTTTATCCCTCTCCTGCTTATTCCGGAAGCCTGTGTAAATGACATATCTGATTACTTCAACCTGCACTGGCCCAAGGGGCCACATGCAACAGCTAATGTTGACAAAATGAAGGAAGTAACATGTCCCCATAAAAACTGCCTTATTTCGGGTAGGCAAGGTGGCTCACCCCTGTAATCCCAGCACTTTGGGAGGCTAAGACGGGTGGATCACAAGGTCAAAATATTGAGACCATCCTGGCCAACATGGTGAAACCCTGTCTCTATTAAAAATACAAAAAATAGCTGGGTGTGGTGGCACACTCCTGTAGTCCCAGCTACTTGGGAGGCTGAGGCCAGAGAATCGTTTGAACACGGGAGGCGGAGGTTTCAGTGAGCCGAGATCGCACCACTGCACTCCAGCCTGGCGACAGAGCGAGACTCCGTCTCAAAAAAAAAAAAAAACTGCCTTATTTCTGGGCAGCCGTAGTCCCCATATTTTATCCCCAGTAACCTAACAAAGCTTATCTGTCCCCAAAGGGGAATCAAATGTCCATTATATTGCAATTTCAGTAAATCACCCTTAGCTAGAGACAAGACCTTGTCAGGGGTTGCAGGACAAGATCACATGTCCACCCCCCAAGCTGCTCTCTGAATTACAGAGCTTCTCTTTGGGTTAGACACCTCCACCCTGACTTAGGCACTACAAACTGGAAAACAGGCCTGGTCATTCTTTAAGAATGTTAGAGGATTTGTGCCAGTTATGCCTGAGCAACCAATTAATGGCAAGGGTGACTGAGTTTTACAGTCTGCAGGCAAGGGACTAAATGGCAAAGAAAATCCACTCTTTGTCTTAATTCTAAACACATGTTACCAAGGTGTCAATATTGTGTTGCTTGAAAGTATGAGTCCTGCTTTTACAGTTGTTTCCTGGCTTCCAGAAAAGGTATGCGGTCCTTTTCTTTTTCTGTACCTCTGCTGGGAGAAAAGGCAGTCAGTCCACAGAGGTGAGGTTTTGCTCACAGCAAAACATATTCCAGGTCGGGTGCAGTGGCTCACTCCTGTAATCCCAGCACTTTGGGAGGCCAAGACAGGAGGATTGCTTGAAGCCAGGAATTCAAGACCAGCCTTGGTAACATAGCAAGACCCTGTCTCTATAAAAAATTGAGTGGGGCATGATGGCATGCGCCTGTGGTCTCAGCTACTCAGGAGGCCAGGGCAGGAGGATCCCTTGAGTCTGGGAATTTGAGGCTGCAGTGAGCTATGATCACACCACTGTACTCCAGCGTGGGCAACAGAATAAGACCCTATCTCAAAACAAACAAAAAACCACATTCCAAACTTCTGGGTTCGTGCTGACTTCAGAAGGGCCAGTGTGCCTCTAGGAATCTGTGCCCTTTGTAGAAAAGCTCCACGCAGCAAAGAGTTGGAAAATAGAGCAAAAGTAGAAGCAGATTGTATCTTTTGCTGTAGCCCATCTTTTTTTTTTTTTTTTTTTTTAATTGCCTTTTAGATTCAGCCCGAGAGGCCAGATCTCTCACCAGTCATCAGTAGAGCATGCATTTACTTCCAGCTGCTGTCAAGACTTCCCACAGGGTCACTGTAATAGCTTGCCTTTGTAGAGTGTCTTACGAACCCCGGGGAAGGTTCTTCAGTGGAGAAATCTCGCCATCAGTGAGGAATTGTAAGAAGAGAAGAGTTCTGGGGTTTCTCCTAAAGCTGGCCAAAAAGACAGAGGGGCTTTTGTTACAAAACCAGACCCTTCTAAGTAAGGGGAGAAACTTGCTGTGTTTCAGTGGTATCCCTAAACTCATCTACAGAAGCTAGCTTATCCTTCGGACTACTTGCAGATTTAATGGAACTGCTCTTATGCTGACTTAGAGAAACTGCTTCTGGTTTTTATATAACACTGGGGGAGGGAAAGAAACTGCTGGCAGTTACACTGTGTCCCAGTGCTGTGAAACCTTGAATTATACGCTGCATCCCAATTTCAGAGATGTTAAGGTGTGAAAAAAATGTGTGTCTTAGAACTAATTAAATCTAGTAGGTGCTGGACTCTGTCTCATGGCCACCTCTGACTGTTCATCCAGTGACAATAGGATGTATCCAGTAGGGGCACCACTGGTCTCTCCAAACAGTTTTGTACTTTTCACTGGCTGTGAATCCTGGTAATCCAGTTATAGAGTGCCACAGTTCTCTTCCATAAGGCTTCCATTACCAAGAAGGTAGGCATGGTTTTTTCTTTTCCCTGAACCCAGAATGGGCATCATTATTCCTACACTGTGGCCCAGCCTCTTAATAGAGTGGAAGACCAGTTCACATCTGCTTCTACAATTAAATGTGAAGAGTTAGAAGCTGCCAGATCACTAGGTGCCAGCTCGTTTAAGTTTTATTTCCCAACTTTATCCACATAGTGGACTGAGTCAGAGTTCTTGGACATTCAGAAGCCAAGAAATCAGGACTTTACCCAAAATATCAACTCAGTTTTGAGTCAAGAGGGATGAACATTAGCTTTGGAGTCACTCTATCAGCCTACCCCTTTTGTCCTTTTCCCCATCCTTTTCCTGACTGCTGCTTCTTTCTGATAGTCTCTCTCAAAACTCTTCATTTCTCTCTGGATGTGAAGAAGCAGAAAGGGGGAGAAGAACCTGCAGGCATCACCAGAAAAGGAGCAGTGCTCATTGTTGTAGAATAAAAAGATAATGGCCAATTTGTCAAGAAGTGTTGACAAGAAAGATAAAGTTGAAAGTAATTAACTGGCTGACATGCTGGGAGCGATGTGCCTGCCAATAGCTCCCTAAATCAGCCAGAGCCTTGGAAATGTGACAGCCATTCATCATTTTTACAACACGCCTCTGACAGGCTCCTCGGTTGCAAACCCAGCCAGCGAAAGTTGTGTGCTTTGACATTCTGGGGTTGTGCACCTCTCTCTGCCTTATTCTGGGTTGTGCTAAGGTACCTGGGCCCTACATCCAACCAGGAGATGCCAGGAGACGGTGAGTCAAATGGGCCAGCTTGCCAGCTCATCGCTGGGCAGTATTTCTCTCCGGGGCTGGGCACTAGGATTCCCAGAGCTGACTTTGTAAACTTCTGCAGGACAGTTCCCTTAGCATAGAGAGTGCTGAATGTGAGCTCATCAGCAGCACTCCTGGGGACCTGGTATTATAACAAGTGCTGCTGCTAACCAGCCATGGGATCTTTCAGTGGGAGGAAATGGGTATGCAGCCAGTAAAAGCAATTATGAAGACTGAATGGAGTGGAAATGTGAAAAGGCAGCATACAAAATTGTATATATGCTTTTATCACCAATATGTATAAAATATGCATTTATGCAGAATATGCACAGGTAAAAGTGTCTTGGAAAGGTGATTATATTATAATCAATTTCTCCATTTTTTTCTGTTTAAAAAGTGATACTTCCGGCCGGGCGCGGTGGCTTACGCCTGTAATCCTAGCACTTTGGGAGGCCGAGGTGGGCGGATCACCTGAGGTCAATAGTTTGAGACCAGCCTGACAAACATGGAGAAACCTCGTCTCTATTCAAAATACAAAATTAACCGGACGTGGTGGCGCATGCTTGTAATCCCAGCTGCTTGGGAGGCTGAGGCAGGAGAATCGCTTGAATCCAGGAAGCGGAGGTTGCGGTGAGCCGAAATCGTGCCATTGCACTCTAGCCTGGGCAACAGCGGCGAAACTCCGTCTCAAAAACAAAAACAAAAAAAAAACAACAACAAAAAAAAGTGATACTTCCACTCACCAATCTTGAAAAGATACTTTTTTGCACACGCGCCCCCTCCTCCCCATGCATTTCCTAATAACAACTGTTAACTATTCTACCCTCTTTATTCCAAGGGCTCACACCTTCTCACATACAGATTTAGCGTGTCCTTAGGTACTATTACAGACAAACCATTTAAACTGTGACCAGACAGAAAGAAGGATGAAGACATAGTAAGAATTGTTGTTATTCTTGGGCCACTCTGAGCCTGAGACATCAGGAATCTTTTGTTTTGTTTTTGGAGACAGGGTCTCTCTCTGTCACCCAGTCTGGAGTGCAGTGGTGCAATTGTAGCCCACTGCAGCCTCACACTCATGGGCTCAAGCGTTCTTCCCGCCTTAGTCTCCCAAATAGCTGGGACTGCAGGCACAGATCACCTCACCCAGCTAATTTTTAAATTTTTTGTAGATTTGAAGTCTTGTCCGGGCTGGTCTTGAATTCCTGTCCTCAAGCAATCATCCTGTCTCAGCCTTCCAAGGTAGTGGGATTACAGGCATGAGCCACCGCGCCTAGCCAAGGAAACCTATTTTGACTGTCTGAAGCTGGCCACCTCTGTTGCACCAAACCTGTTTTATCTTGGTGCGTTAGGTCCCTACGAGCTCCAAGGGCACCAAATGCCCCAGCTTTGAAACCTTGTAACAGGCCAGCCTTCTCTTAATATGTAAAGTTCTTTTTCCTGAGTTCTGGCCCTGCCAGACCCAGAGGTTCTGTGTTCATCATCTGATTCTGGCTTTGTCTCCCTCACTCCCCTCCTGTCTGCGTTCTAGCAGCCCTCCCGGCCTTCTGCCCTTTCACTTTTCAGATGTTTTCATTTTGCCTCTGTCTGCATTGCTGTCCTTTCACCTCTAGATTAGTCTGTTCATTCTTGAGTTCCCCAGACCATTCTCCTGTTCCCAGATTCCCAAAGCAGCTTCCTGATAAAGACATCAGGGCCTAGCCAACCCCAGATCTTCCTGGCCCTAGAAGGAATCAGATTATTTGGTTTTTAATCCTGTGTTGGGCACAGAGCTAAGCCTCAGTGCTAGGAGTAAGTGACAGGAGGATCTCAAGCAGTTACCACTCTGTGAGAGAAACTGCTTGATACAGTGGTTAGGACCCAAAGCAGTGTTCAGGGTGGCCTCAGTGTGGCTGGTTAGGCCACTTCAGTCAGACCTGTCACAGCCCCATCAGCTGTGATGCATGTGTCACCAGCCTGGGGCCAGGGGAATTCAGAGAATTCTTATTTGACAGGAACCCAATGAAACGCAGACTGTAGTCTGCACTAGAAATAGACAGGAGAAAGAAGGCCCACGGGCATCTGGGAAGCCAGTGGGTGTGTTCTCATACATTCCTGATGGGAGCACTGGGGAAGCCTGAGTGTTCCCCCAGATGTGCCTGCAGATGCTCCTTGCTGCCTGAGGACTTTCTGACAGGCGCGGCCGTGTGTGGAAGAGTCTTGCATCACTTCGCTCTGAACAGCCCAGAGGTCACACGGCACCAAGGCTGAGGGATGAGGGCGATAACCAAGTGGGCCACGCAAGGAGGTACTACCAGGCCAAGTTACTGTGGACTCAACATCTGTCCAGAAGCCTGTGGAGCCATGACTGAGGACACTTCCAGAGACAGTGTTCTCCAGGTTTCTCTTCAGGTGGCAGGAAAGGCGTTTAGACTGCTTTGCTGTGGGTCAGCATTAATTCCTTGAGCAGTTAATGACCCACGCTTTCGGTCAATCTCATCCTCCTCCAATAAAAGGCAGTGAGGGGGCTGGGCACAGTGGCTCATGCCTGTAATCCCAGCACTTTGGGTGGCTGAGGCAGTTAGATCATTTGAGGTCAGGAGTTCAAGACCAGCCTGGCCAACATGGTGAAAACACATCTCTATACTAAAAATACAAAAATTAGCTGGGCGGTAGTGGCACACACCTGTAATCCCAGCTGCTCAAGAGTCTGAGGCACGAAAATCCTTAAGCCTGGGAGGCAGAGTTTGCGCTGAACCGAGATTGCGCCACTGCATTCCAGTCTGGGCGACAGAGTAAGACCCTATCTCAAAAAAAACAAAGCCGCTAGGGAGAGCCTGAAAGGAAAGGGCTGTGGGGAGGCAGCAGGCCCCATTGCCCATGTGAGCTGCTCTACTGTCACTCCTGACAGGGCCTCTGCTGGGGGAAGCGCCTGCACAGCCGAATCACCCGCTGCTCAGCTCACACGCTTGCCCTGCCTTGGGAACGAGGTTTCTGGATAGTGGGGTTAAGATGCTTGGCGTAATGGTGTAATGTTTGCTATGGGAAGGCAGCAAGGCAATTTCTTAGTATTAGTTCTGCTCAGCTCTAGAAAATGTTTTCCTTAATTGCCAAGAACTTTCCCAACTCTGTTCAAAACTCGAATTTCATTAAAGGAGGCTCTGCAATTCAGCCTCCTTGAATCAAAATTCAATCTTGGGCTGGGGTGGGGAGAGTGAAGAATGAATGAGAATGAGTATGTCTGTACAGTGGCCTCCTGCTCCTGATACCCAGATTCACCATGTTCTCCTTTCTACCTCTCTTCATTGTCTTCCTAACTCCAGGTTCAGTTGTGGGCTCTGGGTTCTATTATGCGGATAGGCAGTTTCTGTTTGTTCTGCAGATTCACAACTGTATGATAGCAACTGGATGTTATCATTGGAAAATGGAGTAGAATACCAACATACTGCACACCCGTGTTAGGGAGGCAGTGGGAATCACTAGTTTAGAAAATTCTTGGGACTCAGTGCTCTTTTCCTTTGGCCTCAGTGTGTGTCAAAAGGAAATGGGAAATCTGGTTGACCTGTCATTTCTGCACACTGTTGTAGGCACGTTGCTGGCAAGCCTCAGTCTCTCTAAACTTGTTTGTGTTCAGATCTTTTCCACCAAACCAGCATCAGCAGGGTCTGGTTTGTGGTGTTAAGTATTCCTCTTCTGTTGGACTGGGGCTTTGAACAGTTTGCCCTTTATAAGCCTGAAGCATTAATAGGGAAAGACTGAGGGGCACACAAGGGGGTGTTTATAGAATGGGCTTTATAAAACTCCCAGCTGCCCTGTAAAACAAGAGTTTCTCACTAAGGGGGCTTTTGAGCAAAGGCGATTTCTTCACAGGAGCCGAACATACAGTCTCTCCCTTCAGTCTCATAAAAACCACATCTCAGTAGAAAAGGGACATAATTCAAAGGACAGCTTTGTATCACCCAGGTAGGCAGGAGACCTGGGACTTAGTAGCTGTGAACTCCTGCGTTTTCACAGAGGCTTGCTTGTCCTGCACTTTGCAGCCTGAACTATAAGCCTGGCTGTCTTTGAAAAGCCTGCTGTGGTGGCTTGCTGGAGGCATATTAGTAGCTTCTGGAAGGAAATAAAAAATGTGAGATGGGAGCTTGGGAGTAAGAGAGGAATGTTAGTGAGGAAGTTAAAATGAAGGCACAGGAGGGCTCCCTTCACCTGCACAATGAGTTCTAGAGAGAGAGTTAATGGAAACATCCCATCCATTGCTCATGCTCATTCATTTTACACCTCATTCCTGGGTGCCTACTGATGCCAAGAGGAGAAAGCTAAGACACTGCCCCATCCCTCCCATTGCAGAGCTTGCAGTATACCCTTCATTATTACTTAAGATACTTTTTTTTCTTTACCTCAACATGGCCCTAAAGATACTTTTCAGTGGTAACATTTTAAAGAGAAAGTCACCTTTTAAAAAGGAAAAGCAACAGCCTGTGACCTACTGGGCCATGTTTTCTTCATATATAAAATGAGAATATTAATAATAGTTTCACAGGGTCAAAATAATACATAGAAACATAAGTGCAGTGCCTGGCACATATGGTGAGCTCCCTTTTTTGTGTGTGTGTGTGACAGAGTCATGCTCTGTCGCCCAGGCTGGAGTGCAGTGGCACGATCTCGGCTCACTGCAAGCTCCACCTCCCAGGTTCATGTCATTCTTCTGCCTCAGCCTCCCCAGTAGCTGAGACTACAGGTGCACACCACTGTACCCGGCTAATTTTTTGTATTTTTTAGTAGAGACGGGGTTTCACCGCATTAGCCAGGATGGTCTCCATCTCCTGACCTCGTGATCCATCTGCCTCAGCCTCCCAAAGTGCAGGGATTACAGGCGTGAGCCACCGCACCTGGCCTCTCTTCTTACTTTGGTATCTTCTTGCTGTATCTTTTTGTTGCCTCCCATGATGGAGTGCCAGAAGGCATGGAGGAAGAAGAAAAAATTAAGATCCCAAACAAGATAACAGACTCTTGATCACCAGGATTAATAAGCCTGCTCACTTCACTGTCCAGAGCATCCACATCCATAATTAGTATTCTCCAGCAGCCTTAGAGGCGTGCATGGGAACTCCTCAGAAGGAAATAAGAGAAATGTAGCTTAGGGAGAAAGTCCTATAGGAAATTAAAGTGGAAAAGGGGGAAGAGGAAATACATACACAGGGTAATAGCATCTGGTTTGCTAAAAATCTCTTTATTCTTTGAACAATCAAGAGAGTAGGTGTGGCTGGGCGTGGTGGCTCATGCCTATAATCCTAACAATTTGGGAGGCTGAGACAGGCAGATCACTTGAGCTCAGGAGTTTGAGACCAGCCTGGGCAACATGGCAAAACCTCATTTCTACTAAAAACACACACACACACACACAAAAAGCTGGGTGTGGTGGTGTAGGCCTTTGAGAGCTGAGGTGGGAGGATTGCATGAGTCCAGGAGGTGGAGGTTGCAATGAGCTGAGATCACACCATTGCATCCCAGCTTGGATGACAGAGCCAGACCCTGTCGTGAAAAAGAGAGTGGGCCAGGCAAGGTGGCTCACATCTGTAATCCCAGCACTTTGGGAGACCAAGGCAGACAGATCACCTGAGGTCAGGAGTTTGAGACCAGCCTGACCAACATGGCAAAACCCCATCTCTACTAAAAATACAAAAAATAGCCAGGTGTGGTGGTGGGCACCTGTAATCCCAGCTACTTGGGAGGCTGAGACAGGAGAATCGCTTGAACCCAGGAGGCAGAAGTTGCAGTGAACTGAGATTGCGCCATTGCACTCTAGCCTGGGCGACAGAGTGAGACTCCATCTCACAAAAAAAAAAGAGAGTGGATATGGACAGTGTCCTTCTTACCTTCAGGTTCTCACATCAGAGAGAAATTAATTTCTCAGAATGAGAGTGTTAATTTTTCATGAGTTTAGTCAAAGTTGTAATTTTTTTTTTTTTTTAGACGGTGTCTTGCTTTTGTCACTCAGGCTAGAGTGCAGTGTGCGATCGATCTCGGCTCACTGCAACTTCCGCCTCCTGGGTTCAAGCGATTCTCCTGCCTTAACCTCCCGAGTAGCTGCAATTACATGCATCCGCCACCATGCTCGGCTAATTTTTGTATTTTTAGTAGAGATGGCATTTCACCATGTTGGCCAGGCTGGTCTCGAGCTCCTGACCTCATGATCTGCCCGCCTTAGCCTCCCAAAGTGCTGAGATTACAGGCGTGAGCCACTGTGCCTGGCCCAAAGTTGTAATTTTTATTTTTATTTTATTTTTTTTTTTGAGACAGAGTCTCACTGTCACCCAGGTTGGAGTGCAATGGCGTGATCTCGGCTCACTGCAAGCTCCACCTCCTGGGTTCATGCCATTC
>NW_016808946.1:1646649-1690108 GCF_001698545.2 Rhinopithecus bieti | reverse complement strand
TTTTTTTTTTTTTTTTTTTTTTTTAGGCAAGGCAAAAAAACTATTTACAAGCCAATGTGAAGGAGGGAGCGAGGTTCACCGGTCTCCGGCGGTGGAGGCCGACGAAGTCGCCCCGGCGTTCTCGGGCGAGGTTCCTGGGTCCCGCAGGAGGAGGGGCCGAGGAAGTTCGCTCCGGCGTTCTCGGACGAGGTTCCTGGGTCCCGCCTACGAGGAGGGGCCGAGGAAGTTCACTCCGGCGCACCTGGCTAATTTCTGTATTTTTAGTAGAGACGGGGCTTCACCATGTTGGCCAGGCTGGTCTCAAACTCCTGACCTCAGGTGATCCTCCTACCTTGGCCTCCCAAAACTCTGGGATTACAGGCATGAGCCACCATGCCTGGCCTGGACTCTCTCTTAAAGGAGTTAGGGCCGTATGTTTTTACATGTTTAATTTGCAAAGCTATGCTGGTCAGTCCTTAGAGGTCGTATATCAAGGCTGTAGCTATATATTAAGGTAATATTTATTTCTCCTTTGAGGTCCCTAATCACTACTTCCTAATTTTGATCAGTTTGTGGTAAACTCATTTTTTATGCACTGTAATAATTGGAAAGGTGGATTAGGAAAAGACTTGTGTTTGTTTTGTTTTGTTGTTTTGTCCTCAGAATGAGTCAAGCTTTGGTAATGTTAAAATTTAAAAATAGGCTGGAGGCCAGGTGCAGTGTCTCACACCTGTCATCCCAGCACTTTGGGAGGCTGAGGCCAGAGGATTGCTTGAGCGAGGAGATTGAGGCTGCAGTGAGCCATGATTGTGCTACTAACTTCAGCCTGGATGACAGAGCAAGACCCTGTCTCTTTAAAAAAGAAAGAAGAAAAGAAAAGAGAATGTTTTCCAGAGCACAAGATTGAAGACAGTTGTTAGAACTCCTGGATTTTTTTTTTTTTTTTTTTAATAGAGATGGGGTCTCGCTCTGTTGCCCAGGCTGGTTTCAAACTCCTGAGCTCAAGCAATCCTCCTGCCTCAGCCTCTCAAAGTGCTGGGATTACAGGCATGAACCACTGCGCCCAGCCACTGGCTTGCTTTTTTTCCTGTTTTCTTATGCTTCCAAAATCTTTATTTGGCTTCAAGGAACTAGATAATCCCAAATCTACAGCTATTAATATTATTAGTACAGTTTTCCCAGCCCCATGTGATTGGGCACAAAGCCCAGTACCTGACTTATGGGGGCCAAGAGGCACTGGGAACTGCTTCCCGATGAACCTACAGTGGAGTAGGTTCCTTTAGACTTGCTTTTCATTCTCAGCTTAGAAAAACTCATATAGGGCTTCCTAAAAGAAACCATCATGCCATGGTTTCACTCTGAAATTAAAAACATCTCCGAATTTTGTAGCAGGCTAACTTATGGAGCATATTCTGGCTCATTGCCTTGCTTAGTACCGGCTCAAGAAGCACCAGCCCCATAGCTTCCCCAACAAATCTGGAGCGTAGAACCTAGATACTGGACACTCAAACAGTTCTACTCAGGAAACATTTGGAATTCACAGTGATGACTTCCTAGTCCTAACTTAAGTCTCCACCATAGGTGTATGTTATTCCTGCAGACAAGCATATAACTGTGTTTTAGCAGCTTTTAAGCTTGGACAAACACAGGTGAAGGACCTGCTTAGCAATTTCATGTTCATTGTTTAATTCCCTGAAGAACCCTCTGAAGGAGGAGGTGGTATTAGCCCTGTTTCATAGATAAGGAATTTACATTCAAAAAAGATGACTTAAACATGTCCTACTGTGTACCCAAAAAAATTGAAAATTAAAATGTTTAAAATGACTTATTTATGATCACACAGTTTTATGAGTGGCAGAATTAGACCTCCAGAAAGTTAAACCCAAATTTTGATCCTTTTGTATTCATTTATGTATGATGATTGGGTTTTTACCATCACATGTGGTGAGATGTGTCTCCCTCAAGCTTGTTATCACGTCAGCATGTGATCAGTCTGATCATGGGGGAAAACCCTGTCTTCTGACTCCAAATCCAAGGCTGCTTCACCCCCAACTTGTCCTTAACAAAGAGGCATAAGGTGCTTCATTTACTGTGGGGACTGTCCCGATTCCTGTGGGCCTTGGGGAAAATACCTGCCTTTCCTGGGCTTTAGCTTCCCCGTTACTGAAACAGATCTGATAACACCTCTCCCTTCCCACTCTCTTAGGGATGCATGAGGTCAAAGAAGTGATGGATTGGAAAGGTTATTTGAAAACACTTTGTAAACATGAGGCATTAGATTATTACTTTCACAAATGTTAGCTTCTTTAGATTTCTGGGCAATTTCCTTTGGTTTTATTGGAAGAAATGTGGCAGAATTTGGATTTTTAAAATAATATTTATAACAGCAATTTCTTGCCATATTACCACATTGAACTCAAATCCTGGAATTTCCCAAACCACTTAAAAATTAATTCTGGTCAAGTAGACAGTTTGTACTCAAAGCATTAAACTGGATCCTTGCTCATTAAACCAGTCTAGACTCCCAGGTTGATGTGTCACATTTTGCTCCCTGCCTTTAAACAGATATAATCACTGTGGTCTTGTGAATTTCTCAAGCGAGCTCCTTCACCCTCCCATCTTTTCCCTTCCTTCCATACCTCAGGCTTATATTTAGTGTTGAGCTTAGTTGCTTAAGTTCCTACAGGAACAAGGATCTAAGCCCCCATGGCTCTTCTGCTTTCAAGGCCTCCTAGCAGCCTGTGATGAACCAACTCCAGGCACCAGGCCTCCCAGTGGTACTGCCCAGTTGTCCCAGTGTGGTAACAGTCCTCCAGCCTAAAGATGGCATCAGCAGAGCAGGGTGTCATTAGTGAAAAGCTTCTCTACAGTAGAGGCCAGTTCAAGTAACTCTAGATGCGGTCCCTTGGCAGCCTTCTGCAAAGGGTGGAAGGGAACAGCCCCTGAAGAGGGTCTTGGGAGGCATCTGAATTTGAAGGGGGTGGGCTCTGTCAAAACAGTCAGCATGGCTGCATTGCCACAGCTCCCAAGGTTCTGTCATTGACGTGCACCACGTTATTTCTACTACTGAAGGCAACTGATGAGAAGTTAAGACTTAAAAGTTCAGAGGAGCCAGGTGCTGTGGTGTATGCCTGTAATACCAGCTGCTCAGGAGGCTGAGGCAGGAGGATCACTTGAGCCTAGGAGTTCGAGACCAGCCTAGACAACATAGCGAGACCTTGTCTCAAAACAAAAAAGTTCAGAGGAGTCTCATATGATTGTGTACTACAACAAGGATAATTTCATATCCAAGGTTTCTGGTGTTTTCAGAAACAGACACATGTTGCCTGCCTGCCAGCATCTGAAAGGAAACCAGTCTATGCTCTTAAAGGAAGGGCCATAGAGCAGCAAAGATGAGTGTTCCCATTACTGACCCCCAAAATCAGGGGAGGAGACCAAAAACCTCTTTCAGATGAAACAATTTTTTGTTTGTTTGTTTTTTGAGGCGGAGTCTCACTCTGTCGCCCAGGCTGGAGTGCAATGGCCGGATCTCAGCTCACTGCAAGCTCTGCCTCCCGGGTTCACGCCATTCTCCTGCCTCACCCTTCCGAGTAGCTGGGACTACAGGCGCCCGCCACCTCGCCCGGCTAGTTTTTTGAATTTTTTAGTAGAGACGGGGTTTCACCGTGTTAGCCAGGATGGTCTCAATCTCCTGACCTCATGATCCGCCCGTCTCGGCCTCCCAAAGTGCTGGGATTACAGGCTTAACAGATGAAACAATTTAAACTGAGCTTTCTGGATGGTAATAGATAATTGATACTCTTCCAACATCTGCAAGACATTGTCCTCGAAGTGCTGGTGAACCATCTGCCCACAAATGACCCCCACATCTCCCACCCTCAGACCTGTTGAGTGTAACTACCTTTTCCCTTTGTTTTCTCAGCATTAATAATAAGCTACAGCAGCCGGAGGCAGCGGCCGGAGTGTTAGAATATGCCATGAAACACTTTGGAGAGCTGGTAAGCACCTCATTCTTTTTGGAAAAGCAGGAGGTAGAGACTTGGCTAGGGAGGTATAGGCCCTGACCTTCAGAAAGTTACTTTCCTTTTCTGTTTTTTCTCCAATTCATACCAGTCTGATGCTGACTTACCTATCTTCAGGATGAAAGAGATAAATTTTGTCTGTAGGGACTCTATTTCAGCTGAGATAAATCATGAGGGTGGATTTGAATACGCAGTAAGCACTGATTTTATCAAACTCTTAGTATGTCCCTGGCCCTTTGCTAAGTGTTTATATGCTTCATCTCATTTGGTCCTCACAACAGTGCTATAAAGTGGTTACTGCTGTCATCACATTTTACAGATGAGGAGACTGTGGTCCCAGCAGGTTAAGAACCGGTCTGAGCTGACAAAGTGATTAAATGGCAGAACCAGGACTTGAACCAGGGCAGTCTGACATTAGAGCCAAGGCATTTGCCCCTGATCTGAGTTATCTTTGTGGGAGCTTGCATTGTGTCTAGGCCATGGTTAATCTTCATTAGATACTTAGGAAGACACCATGGCCAGGTCTTTAGAAAATATATGCTATAAGGCCGGGTGCAGGGGCTCATGCCTGCAATCCCAGCACTTTGGGAGGCCAACGCAGGCAGATCACCTGAGATTGGGAGTTCAAGACCAGCCTGACCAACGTGGAGAAACCCCGTCTCTACTAAAAATACAAAATTAGCTGGGTATGGTGGTGCATGCCTGTAATCCCAGCTACTCGGGAGGCTGAGACAGGAGAATCTCTTGAAACTGGGAAGCAGAGGTTGCAGTGAGCTGAGATCACGCCATTGCCTGGGCAACAAGAGTGGAACTCCATCTCAAAATAAATAAATAAATAAATAAATAAATAAATAAATAAAATGCATGCTATAATTGATATCTGACATTGAGGGATTTTTGTGTTCATTATTGCTTACATAGCTGCTTCCATACTGCCATCTTTGGCCTACCAGTATTTAAAATGTTTCTGTTATTCTTTGTGGTCTTGGCAGGGCATTTGATAACTTCTAAGATATATAAAGCATCAACTTAATCAACTTAGCATTGAATTCCTGTAAGGTCAAGAAGCTCTAGGTCCATATATTTGATGAGGAACCTTTTATTAGTCATGTAGGTCGCTTACTGTGGTTTGCCTTGATCAGGAGCCCAGGATGTTAAAGTGAGAAAAATTGTGACTATTTAACAGGCTTTTGTTTGATCATCCAGCATTTTGCCTCACAGAACAGCTAGTAAATTAGAATGAAACTTTTAAGGGAATCTTTTGCCACCTTTAGCACATATTATCTTTTTTCTTTTTCTTTTTTTTCCAGACAGACTTTTGTTCTTGTTGCCCAGGCTGGAGTGCAATGGCACAATCTCGGCTCACTGCAACCTCTGCCTCCTGGGTTCAAGCAATTTTTCTGCCTCAGCCTCCCTAGTAGCTGGGATTACAGGCATGCGCCACCACGCCCAGCTAATTTTGTATTTTTAGTAGAGACAGGGTTTCTCCATGTTGATCAAGCTGGTCTCAAACTCCCGACCTCAGGTGATCCTCCCACCTCGGCCTCCCAAAGTACTGGTATTACAGGCGTGAGCCACCATGCCCAGCCTTAGCATGTATTATCTGTAACTAGACTAAGACAACATTTCTCCAGATGATGGCAAAGTAAAAGAACTGTGTCTCATCCAACCTTGCCACAATCCTTGTTTGCAGAGAGAAGTAAGTAGGGCAAGGGGGCACTTAATGTACTCCACCTAGATCAAGATGTTCTCTCCTTTGATATCCTTAGAGCTTAGATGCCAGTAAGTGCTGATTGAGACAAGGACTCCGCAGACATCTGGTATTCAGGTGATCTGCCAGCAGATGGTTTATACCCCATACTCAGAATGCCAGACTTCAATGAAAGTTTCTCCATCTTCAGGTTCCAAAGGTGGCCATTAGCTCCCGGATTATTGCTAAACCCGTGGTGGATTTTCTGTTATATTTAGGTAGCTGAATCATATTAAGCTTGACAATGGTTTGCTTTTTCTTGGCAGAGCCGGTGCTTTCTCAGCACAATTTATGTAACAGCAATCTCATTAGAATTTTGTGTGATTCATTGCTTAAACCTTATAGTTTCTGCAATCTATTACAATTCAAAATATCCTGCCCTCTAATTGACCCACTCCATATGCTGCCCCCTCTCCCCTCTGCTTGTTCATGCTGAGTGTATGCCACACATTAGTCACCAGCTCTTTTTTTTTTTCTTTTCTACCCAGTATAGAAATTTGAAATGAGAAATTTACCAGTGCTTTTAAATTTTACGCTGTTTTTGTAGTCTGTCTTTTCTGAGTTTTCTATTTTGTATTTAGGCATAATAGGTATTATTTTGGACAGGCTTGAAAAATGAAGTTGAGATTGTTTGCCTTACATGGAGCCAGATATGCCCATTTTGACAAATTCCACTGATGTTGGGCGAAGACTTCATGGCAGCAAAATTAGTCTAGGAGCAGCAGAGGGCACCGGCTCTGCCAGAAAGAACCAGACCGGGAGAAATAGGTACAAGGGAACAATCTCCAGCATAAATGACCTCTTTTCAGAGGTTCAAGAAGAAAAGGTGATTTTAGACAGCTTAGCGGAGTAGTTGTTAGTCTACATACTGCACAAACATCAGTTTTATTTAGAAAGGGGAAGAGGGTAATGGGAGAGACTAGTGTGGGCCCTGCATTATATCATACAAATTTCACTGCAGAATCATATTGTTGTTAAAGAAATCCCTAGAGAGCCACTACCCTTGCCTGTGCAAAAATAGTCATTTATTGAGCTGATGATGAAGCAGCCCAGGAGAGAAACTGAGATGGAGGGCACATAAAATAGTTTCCTGATCATTTAGAGAGTCATAGTCTGTAACTTTCAGACTGTAGCACCTCCTACTCACGTGGACAACACCCAGTTTCAGCGTGGCACACCATCTGCTAGGGTAATGCAATCCCTCCTTTGGCCCCTGACACTGGTAAACCTGCCAAGCACTGAGCAGGAGAGAACATTAGATGGGAGACTCTAGAAGAATAGGGGAAAGACTTTCCAAAACATTTTAAATGGTGGTGTTATATTTTAAATTATTATTTCCTGAAAGTTTAAAAATGCATTAAGAAATGCAGAGAATCAAGAGCTTTAAAAAAGTGAGTTGTTCTCCTCCAGCAAACATGCAGATGAGGCCTGGTCTTTCTGGCCCCATCAGGAAAGCAGCTGCCATCCCTGTCAAGTAGCCCAGTGTCAGCACTCCAGCAGATCGGAGCGATGGCGCCTTTGCAGCAGCTCTGGTGCTGTGGTCGGCGTTTTCTGCTAACCCTAAATGATTTCCCCTGTCCTCATGTCCCCACATCCTGGTGTGTTCTGATGACCCATGTGTCTGGGAAGGAAATAATAGGGGAGGAGTATGGCCTGACATCTGCTCTCAGATAATCCCAGGATCATTCTCTCCATGTGCCAAGGAACCAGCATTTCCACCTTCCCCAAACAGCACTCCTCCAGATTGTCTGAAGTTCTTTTTAATCCAAGCCCAGACATAACTGATAGGTGACGTGTCATGCATACAACATTTCCATGGAAAGAGAGTATGTGGATTAAAAAATGTGATCCCTTCTCTTCACCTCACAGCAGTCTTCTTTCTTTCCCATGCGACAGGAGATCCAGGCTACCTGGTATGAGAAACTGCATGAGTGGGAGGATGCCCTGGTGGCCTATGACAAGAAAATGGACACCAACAAGGATGACCCAGAGCTGATGCTGGGCCGCATGCGCTGCCTTGAGGCCCTGGGGGAATGGTGAGCTTCCTAGGATGATGGCATGTGTGGCTGCCAGAGACTTTGTCACTTTGATCTTTGGATTTGAAAGGAAGGCTTCCCCCAAATGGAGTTCTCACTTCAGACTCATTTTGTTCCACTTGATACTTCTCAGAAATCATCTTTCACTTTTGGTGTTTTTCTCTCTCCATTCTATCTCAGCTACTAAGTAGCAAGGCCTTCACTTAAACTTTACAATGCTCTAGGACAGGACAGCCTTGGGGGTGCTCCTGGGATTTACTTCTTCTATGTACTCTCCTGATCTTTACTGACCCAGTGAAGAGGTCATATTCTTACTTGGCAACCTTGATTTTTTAAATTAGCTCTTGCAAATGCTTTTAGGAAAGAAGAACAGTGACTACCCTCTTCAGGTGCTTCATCTATGTCAGATGCTTACTGTGTGTCCAGCACTATGCCAGGCTCCAAGGAAACAGAAGACACAAGAAAATAGGCCTTTCCTTTGAGGTTGATGAGACAGGCACATCAACAGAGGGTTATTATAGCCTGAGAGGATGTTGATAATGGTATGAGCCACGCTACCTTGAAAGCCCAAAGGAGGAAGCAGGGTGATCTTGCCGTACTTCCTGGAGGAAGGACTGAGAGTTAGGAGACAGGTAAAGGAGAAGGGAGGGGGGAAACAGGTACTCCAGGTGAAAGCAACAATAATGTGTAACTGAGAACATTTGGCTAGGTTTTGATTTGGAGAGTTGCTTGGGAATGTTGAAGGAAAAAAATGGCCTCCATTCTGTTTCCAGCAACAAGTGCAACTTTTAAAAAATAGTTAAAATAAAATGCTATATTATCATTGTTAAACTCTTTAACTGCAGTTTTAAATGACTAAAACAGGCCAGGTGCAGTGGCTCACGCCTGTAATCCCAGCCCTTTGGGAGGCTGAGGCAGGCAGATCATTTGAGGTCAGGAGTTTGAGACCAGCCTGGCCAACATGGCGAAACCCCGTCTCCACTAAAAATAAAAAATTAGTTGGACGTGGTGATGCAGGCCTGTAATCCCAGCTACTCGGGAGGCTGAGGCAGGAGGATCACTTGAACCTGGGAGGCGGAGGTTGCATTGGGCTGAGATTGCACTGCACTCCAGAGCGAGACTCTGTCTCAAAAAAATAAATAAAATAAATAAAAAATAAACGACTAAAAGTGCCATGCTACCTCCCGACTAGTGGATTATCCCAACTTTCTCTGGAACATGATACTTAGGGTCCACTGTTCCTTCATTCAGCCAGTAACTATCAAGTGTGTATTCATTGCCAGTATCTATGCCAGGCCCTAGGGACACAGCTGTGAGCAAGACAGTCACAGCCCCTGCATTTCCAGCTTACAAGACAGACAACCAGGCTGTTGTAATACATTGTGATACCATCAGTAAAGAAGCCCAGGGGGCTGTGGGTAATAGGAAGCACCCTAGTCAGCCTTGGAAGATATCAGGAGGAAATGATATCTAAGTTGGACCTGTACAGTGAGGAGCACAGTATGGGGGATTTTTAATAGGCCTTTTTGTTCAGATTCTTCTCTGTGACCCGTCTTCAGAAATAAGGATGTTTGTTTCCTCCAGGTATAGGGAAGGCACTTCTCACAGGAGGGCCTTATGACCTCCTTCAGGGGAGAGGCAAAATATTTTTCCTAGATGTTATGACCTGCTTCAGGGGATAAGGGCAGGGGGTAGTCAGAGTAATTTTTTTTTTTCTGCCATTTTCTTAAAATATTCAGTATGCTAAGGTACCATATTTCAGGGTAGTATATTCTGACCCCCATCACAAGGATGTACATTGACGGTAATGTGCTGTTTATACCATTTTGCACTCTGCTGTTTTCGCTTAAGTCTAGGCCACTGTTCCGTATCAGCATCTACAGAGCTACTGCCTCATTTTTTTAATAGCTCCGTGATGTTTTATCATATCAATAAATCGAGTCTATTTAATATAGGCAAACTTTTGTTTGTTTAGACATTTCCTACCTTGGAAAGTTTAAGAATATTGGACAAAATCAAAGTAAGCCTTCTAAAAGAATGATCTTTCACTACATGTAGTCTTTCTGTACTACCTTAGCCTCCCTCATAGCTGGGACTACAGGCACATACCACACAGTTGGCTAATTTTTTTTATTTTTTGTAGAGACAGGATCTCACAATGCAGGTTTTGAACTCCTGGGGTTCAAGTGATCCTCCCTCTTTGGCCTTCCAAAGTGCTAGGATTACAGGTGTGAGCCACTGTGTGCAGCCTTTTTTTTTTTTTTTAAAGAGGCAGGACTTTAATCTGTCTCTCAGTGGAGTGCAGTGGTGTGATTATAGCTCACTATGGTCTTGAACTCCTGGACTCAAGCAATCCTCCCACCTCAGCCTCTTGAGTAGAAGGAACTACAGAAATGCACCACCATGCCTGGCTAATTTTTTTAAATTATTAAAATTATTTTTTGTAGAGATAGAGTCTCACCATGTTGCAAAGGTTGGCCGTTATTTCTTAATATAAAGTTATTACTACATCCCCAAGATAGAAGATGTTATAATGTTTTGCATAAAAATTTAATGTTAGTGAATTTAGCCTTAGGCATTGGATCATTTATATAGAGAGAGATAATACTCTAAAATTATTTGAAAGTGGCTTGTCTGATTTAACCATCATTAAGAAGATTCAAAAGTGTTATTTATTTTTATAAATTAACATTAAAAGGCTGGGTGTGGTGGCTCACACCTGTAATCCCAAAACTTTGGGAGGCTAAGGCGGGCGGATTGCTTGAGCCCAGAGGTTTGACACTAGTCTGGGCAACGATGACCACAACAAAATCTCCATATTCATTTACCTCAAATTGAGGAAGCATATCCTTTCAAATCTGCTTTATTCATTTATGTAACTAAAGCTGCTGTTGTTGTTGTTGTTGTTTTTAGTCCAACAAGTATCTAAAACTGTATTGTCCAATATGGTAGCCTCTAGCCATATGTGGCTTTTTTTTTTCCTTTTTGAGATGGAGTCTCACTCTGTCACCCAGGCTGGAGTGCAGTACTGTGATTTCAGCTCACTGCAACCTTCACCTCCCAGGGTCAAGTGATTTTCCTGCCCCAGTCTCCCGAGTAGCTGGGATTACAGGCGTGCACCACCACTCCCGGCTAATGTTTGTATTTTTAGTAGAGATGGGGTTTCGCCATATTGGCCAGGCTGGTCTCAAACTCCCGACCTCAAGAAACCCGCCTGCCTCAGCCTGCCAAAGTTCTGGGATTACAGGTGTGAGCCACTGCATCCAGGCTTACGGCTATTTTTAAATTAAATAAAATGTGAAATTCAGTTCCTCAGTCATACCACATTTTAGGTGTTCAGTAGCCACATGTGGCCGGTGGCTGCTATATTGGACAGTGCACATAGATAACTTTTCCATCATCACAGAAAGCTCTACTGGACAGCACTGATCTAAGGCAAAAGAAAAGTATGTTAATAAGAATTAGCCACATTATTTCAAAAACAGTTTTTCTACTTTCAGATCAGCTGTCATACAATCATATCTTGTTATGGGAAAGATAAAATGAGATGGAAGTGTTCTTAAAATTCAACTCTAATCAATTCCTAAAATACTTAAGTGTTTGACTGTTGCCATTGGATTTACATATAAATATCACAGCCTGGCATTCAAAGTCTTTCCTATTGTGGCACCAGCCCGCTTGTTCAGCACATTTCTCAATGAACCCTTCTCTCATAATCTGAGCTCTGGCCAAATTATTCACTTTTCTCCAAATCCCACATTAATTTGTTCCGTTCTTTGGATTGCCCTCTTCTTCTGCTCCTTTTTCTACTTTTGAAATCCTCAGCACTGTTTCTTCCTTCTCGAAACCTCTCCTGGCCCCTTCCGCTTCCACTCCTCTCCTTTCACATTAAAGAGGACCACTTTTCCTAGCTGGGTTAGTAGGAACAGATTGGATGCATTGGAAGAGACTTGAGATGTGGTTTCCTGCAGTTCCTTTGTGTTACAGTTGAAGAAACAGAGGCTCACAGAAGTTGAGATGACCACGCTGAGTGATACCGATCTCCTGATGTTGCCGTTCTCAGTCCCAAATACCTCTGATCTCTTGGGTTCTTTCGAGTTTTATAATTACCTATAAAGCATAAGTGGCTAGTAATGCTGACCAAAGGATTTAAGAATGTGGGAGACTAAAAGAAATTTTAAAATGAGATGAAAGAAGCAGAATATTTTTCCTGATCATATGCAGGTTTCTGATACGGTTTATTCAGTCAACTCTAGAGTGCAATTTCTGAATTTATTTTGTGCGTATATCCTGAACATGCCTAAGGCACATGTTCATCAGAGGTGGCATCCGGAATGATCTGGAGTTACCAGTGAGCAGAGACCCTTCCCGTTTTCCCCTTGCTTGTCTGCCTCCAGGAGGCTGTGAGAGCTAGGCAATCCCCACCCCCTGCCCTGCCCAGCCCTGTGGTGCGGACAGCCACACCTGCAGCCAAAGTGAACTAAAGTGAACCCCCTCCTCACACTGTTCCCACACAGCCTCTAGTCATTGAGAACAGATTCTTCGGGAGTGAGATCATAGGCCTTCAACCCTAAGAGGAGCCATGGAGCCATTCCAAATGAAAGAATACTTCCTAAGCTTTTTGTTCGTTTTAAATCTTCAGGGACCATGCTAATCTTCTCTGTATCGTTCCAATTTTGTATCATTCCAATTTTAGTATATGTGCTGCACTTTCTGCGTTTTTTGCCCCAACACTAGGTGAGAAAATCAAAGTCCCAGAGGGTGCACCTTTTACCCAGTCCTCCCTGTGTATAGTAAAAGATACCAGAAAACAACAGCTATCCTAGTTGTTGCCCCATAAACAGTCTCGTGTTTTTTATTTATTTGGTTTTGCCCCCCACCCAACCGCCTTTGAGAGGCAGGACTCAGTATATTCTGCATTATTTTTTGTAACAAATGTTTGTGGAAGAGCAGAGCTGTTGTCTGTATACTGACCAGGTTCTGACAGCTGTTCCCACACAGCTACATGGTGAAGTCAGTGCGAGGTTCACTGCTAGGGCTTGCCTTTCTGAGTTGCTGTTCCTGCGTTGCTCCCTGCTTTGTCTCTTGTAACAGTTTGTGGGATTTCAGCACTGAGCTTGCTTCCTGCTCTAGATGGAAAAAAAAAAAATTACATCCTTGGTCCTGTGGCACAGAATCAGCAGTAGAGGAAGGCTGAGTTAGGAGGGACAGCTTGCATGGAGGATGCATTCATCCAAGTTGCTTGTGTTCACCAGCTGTAAATTTTGAATTATAGAATTGAAGGACCATTTGGAGATCATGCAGCTTTCTCTCCTACCTCTAGTCAGGATCCTTATAAAAATATGCTGTGCAGATGAGCTGTGCCTCTGCTCTAAGCCAGTGGTTCTCAAACTGTGGCCCCTGGTCCAGCAACTTTGGCGTCATATAGAAACTTGTTACAAATGCACATTCTCAGCCCCTACCCCAACACTAGTGAGTCAGAAATTCAGAGAGTGGAGCCCTCCAGGGAATTCTGATACACTTCGTTTGAGAACTGCTACTCTAAGGGAACCCATAGCAGGGCCCAGGAGTGAAGATTTTTAAGTCTCAGTGGCAGGAAACCAACACAGAGGTTTATCCTACTCCCATAGTGGAGCTTCAGTAAATGTATAGGGCATCATGGCCACCAGTTCTTCTTTTCAGTCTCAGCTCTGTATTGAGCCAGAGTGCTTGTGTCCCTGGTTCCCTTGATCATGTGCCAGAGAGACGACAAAGTTAATATCCGCCGTACTGCAATGCTGGATAATGGCCCTGAGTACCTCTCCACAGTCAGCTTCTTGGTGAGCTCAGCCTAGATTCCTTCTGCAGGGATTGACTTCAGCCTCTTTATCCCCGCCCTCCTCCACCACCTTAGAGTAGAGAGCAGCTCATGTTCCATGAGGCTTCTGACCTGGGCCGCTTAGAACTTGTGCCCTTCCTCGTGACTACACCTCCAGTGCCAAGTTAAATCATCCTGCAGCATGTCTTTCAGAAAGCAGGAAAAATTAAGGAGTCTCCTAGCTGCATCTTGAAACTCATATGAAATCAGGGGCTCGGATTTGCATAATAGCAGAGTTTATTTCTTTTCATTGAGAAGCGAAACATGAGAGGGAGTTTCAACAGTCAATAGCAAGACTTTATTCTAGGGCTTCTGCATTCTCTTTGTTTGTTGGGGTGTCTTAAGCACCATTTATATCTCAATATCTCATAATCCTCCTTCACATTCAGTTAATTGTGCAAAATTCTGAGAATAAGCAGCATCTAGCTTTCTGGTAGATGTAACCATTGTAGAGCCTTTCTTCTGTACAGATTCATTTCATCTGGGTTTCATTTCAGACTGAAACCATTTGTATAATACTTTTAGGAGCCAGTTCTCCCTATAGCTTTGAGCCCAAAATGAATGTCCAGATGCGTCTCTTCAGATTGCTTTCTCTGTAGGCCTGCCAAAGGGAAAGAGCCCAGAATTCTTTGGCATAGGAGAGAAGTTATTTAATATTTATGAAGGGAGCCAGATGTTCAGGACATTTCATATCACAGAGTTAGACATGGTTCCTATCCTTGATAAACTCACCCAGACAAATTATGAGCACCAGGTCATAGAAACAACAAATAGCCCATTCATTATCTATTATGTGACCTGGTAGAATGTGCTTTTTTATTAAAGGTGTCCAGTTCCTGTGTAGTCCTCAACTAATCCAAGGGGCAGGAGAGGAAGATTGGTAGTTTAAGGAGATTTGGATTAATCTGACTGTATAATTCATTTCCTTCAGGGGTCAACTCCACCAGCAGTGCTGTGAAAAGTGGACCCTGGTTAATGATGAGACCCAAGCCAAGATGGCCCGGATGGCTGCTGCAGCTGCATGGGGTTTAGGTAAAGCTTCCCTCACAGGCACCCCATCAAGAATGGGGTGAGTGAGGCTAGGGGCTCGCATCAGAAGAGTAAGGCGCTGGCTCTAGGTGGAGATCCAGGTCTGTGGAAGTGTAAAAACGGTCTCTATCCACCTACTTCTACACCTTCCATCTGTCCTTTCTACCTGATGATTTTTATGAACTTGTTGGACCTTGGGAAAATTGGATCTTCGTGGGAAGGCCAAGGAAAAGAGTGCACAAAATCAAAATTGAGATTTAGTGGGAACTTAGCACACTCACACAGAATACTGATGCCAGATGCTTTTCCCCGTACACCAAGCCATTGTCAGCAGACACCAACGGGGTGTCAGGTAGTTTATTTCTGACACTGTCTACTTGGAAATAGCATCAGATCCCACAGGTTAAGGGCTCATCCCAAAATACTGCCCCACTTCAGATGCCAATCACAAGTTCCAGGTTGTGACTTGTGTTTCTCACTGACCAGCTGTAAATCAGAGTTCCCATAACTCTACTCCACAGGTGTGATAATTTGGTAGGACAGCGCACAGAACAAAAGGAAACACTTTTACTTACATGTACTGGTTTCTTATAAAGGGTATTATACAAGATACAGATGAACAGGTACAATGAGGGAAGGTCTAGAAGGGTCTGGAGTGCAGAAGTTTATGTCCTGTGTGGTACTGGGGTTTACCATCACCCTCCCAGCACCTTCATCAACCTGGAAGCTCATTGTTCAAGAGTTTTTATTGCCTTTAATTTTCAACCTCTTCACCTTTCCTAGATGTCAGTGGACAGGGCTGAAAGTTCAAACCTGGTAATTACTTGGTCTTTCTGGTAACCAGCCCCATCCTGGAAGGGGAGAAGGAGGGAGAGACAATGTTAGGCAAAGTTTAAGTCACATGCTACTTAGCGAACCAATCTCTTTGGCAATAGGCTTGGATATTCTGCAAGGTTAGTGGGGTCCTACACCCACACATTCAGCAGGGTACTAGGGTATGCATCTCTCTGTCTCCATTTACCTTTTCAGTTGAAAGCAGAAACAAGAGATGAGGAGACTGGGTGTGGTGACTCACACCTGTAATCCCAGCACTCCGTGAGGCTTGGGTGGAGGATCACTTGAGCCCGGGAGTTTGAGACCAGCCTGGGCAATATAGTGACACTCCATCTCTACCAATTTTATATGTGTGTGTATATACACACACACACACATTTTTTTTTTTTTTTTTTTTTTTTTTTGAGATGGGGTCTCACTCTGTCGCCCAGGCTAGAGTGCAGTGGCACGATCTTGGTTCACTGCAACCTCCCGGGTTCAAGCAATTCTCTGCCTCAGCCCTCCGAGTAGCTGGGATTCCAGGCAGCACTACCACACCCAGCTAATTTTTGTATTTTTAGTAGAGACAGGGTTTCACCATGTTGGCCAGGCTGCTTGAACTCCTGATCTCGTGATCCATCTGCCTCGGCCTCCCAAAGTGCTGGAAACACAGGCGTGAGCCACTGCGGGTGGCCCTAATTTTTTTGTTTTAAAGAGAGATGAGGAGAACTCTCTTTAGGTTCCTGCGTCCAGCTATGCCTAAAGTCATCTCTGTAGTTGACCTTCTCAATAAATTTTTTCTTAAACTATTCTACCTTATCAGCATAATCAGTAGGGGCTCACTATGAATAATAATGAACACTCCTATCACTCAGGAAATGCAAAGGGTTTTTGTTAGCTCTATACCAGGCACTAGGGACAAAGACCAAACATATTTCGTCTTATACCACAGTAGGATTTGACTTTGGTTGCCTAAAGCAAGATAATGATTTATTTTCCTCTCTTATAAATGAAATCTAGAGGTAGGCATTTCCAGACTAGTATTTTGGCTCTATTATCATTAGCCTTTTTCCAGATTGCTGCTTTGCACGCTCAGCCCGTGCCTCCATTTTAAAGTTCACATGATCCAGCATGGTTGCTGGAGTTCCCCATGTCATGTTTTTATCCCAAGCAGGAGTAAAGGGAGAAGACAGTTGTCTATCTCCTTTTATTCATATTTCTTAACTTATAGTTTAGAACTTTCCCAATATATATAACAGTGAAGATTATAGTATAATAAACCCCCATCTGCCCGTCACCTTTTCCAGCAATTACAAGCATTTTCACCATTTATTGTCTCTATTCTCCTCTTTGCTGCCCAATTCTTACTCACCTCACTCCTACTCCCAGCATATTTTAAAACAGAGATTTACTTTCAATCCCTGCAGACATGTCAATTTCCGACACTGGGCTCCAGCTAAGAGGATTATCAATATCTGTTCCAGAGATGGTCTTGATAAGAAGGGAAAGGATATGTAGAACGTCCCTGGTGAAAAGCTTCACCTGTGGAGCCCAGAGGAAAGTTACATAACCTTCTACCTCCATTCTCTTCTTCTGTCCCTCTTGAGTCACAGAGCTTATACCCTTTCCTTTCATGAGCTCTGGGCTAGATCCGGAACATTTTTCAAAAACAAATTGCTTCCTGAGGAGTCATCGTCAGCTATTTGCTTGTGCCCAGAGGCATAGAGAATGGATGAGCTGATGGTCTGGAGTGAGAGGCAGGAAAATGCCTTGTAAAATTGGCAGCCCTGCAGTTTGCAGCTAATGAAGCTGATATCTTTTCTGCAGATGGTCTTGGAAATCCTGGCATTTGATACATACTCACCCCACCAGGAGAAGTAAATACCTCTTCCCGGATGCAGCCATTTCCCCAGTCTAACATGACACAGAGACCACTGTGCTGTGACCTAGCCCGGCTTTTTGTTATAATGGAGTTGCTTACAATATTTATCTCCTCCCTCCTGAGGCAAAGATGTTGCCACAATGAAATGGGCAAGCTATGTGTCTAATCCTGTCCCCTATCATCTGTGTAATGGCTATTTTCAATTGTTTAGAGGAAAATGTAATTTCCCAACATACCATTGAACTGTGAGCTGCCTCACTAGTAGGGAAGAAAGCAATTTTGTTTCACCTGGAGAAACCTGAGAGCGTTCTCTAGGATAATGAGGTGCTGCATTCAGCCCACTTGATGTGCAGACTTCACACTCATGCACTTCCCCCCTCATCTGTCAAGATGCTCCCTGGGCAACCATGGAGTCCTGTGTTTAGGAGAGAGATGTGGCTTTTCTTTTTGTTAAGTCAACCTGCGTAGTGTGTCTAGGGGCTCTGCAGGATTTTGGTACATGAGGCTCAAGTGCATTTGTCTTGTTTGTATCCCAAGCTAAAGGAAAGTAACAATGGTAAGACCTATTTGAGATGCTGCCTTTAGCGCAACCAGCCAACCCCCTTGATGCTTTGTGTGTGTGTGTGTGTGTGTGTAGGTCAGTGGGACAGCATGGAAGAATACACCTGTATGATCCCTCGGGACACCCATGATGGGGCATTTTATAGAGCTGTGCTGGCACTGCATCAGGACCTCTTCTCCTTGGCACAACAGGTAAAAACCTGCATGCACCCGGATCTCTCAGCAAGGAAAAGATTGTAGTGCTTCTGAGCACACGGTGCTTCAGTAAAGAAGCTATTATACTTCAGGTCTGATGTTTACTTGGCTTTGTGAGTGCATTTGAATGGTTTTGATGCATTGCACTCAGAAAACTGCCAGCAGGTCTGCTGGGGCTACCTTTTGTTCTGAGGGGGACAAATGTGTTCTGGAAGCTGCTGCCTCAGTTGCTTTTGGAGTTAGCTTGTTGGGTCATCGTTACATCTCTTGTTGTAGAGAGAAGCTGTATTTCACCAAAAGATAGGAGTCAGAGAGCCAGCAGTCTCACTGTGCGGCAGAAATCAGTCACAAGGGTCTTCTGGCCATGCAGGCATGTCACACATTGATTACCTTCCGAGGAAGCTAGTACTTATTTGCAAATAGTGTGCTGACTTGCAGAATGAAATAATGAAGTAATCCCATCCACCCTGTCAGACACGAGACTAAATGAAGTGCCCGGGTAAATGATCTGAGCACTTAAGGCATTGGGACACTATAATTAACCTTAAACATTCAAAAACAGGAAAAGCTCTGCATGAGGGATTTTTAATTGATGGCACAGAGGAAACTCAAACTGCAGTGCTGTGGCATCCTCCAGGCTCTCATCTGTGTGATGAGAACCAAGATCTTGGTTGTCTCTGTCAGAGACACAAGAGCTCCCGTTCACATGCACAGGACTGGGCATCTCTGCCAATTTCAGAGGCACTCCCCTAATAAGGACAGAGGGTGCTTGGAAGCCAGAGCTACCACCTGGGGCCATTGAAGTGTGTGCAGAATCTATTTTCGTAAACATGCCCAGCAAGGAAAAGTTAAAAGAGGGTAGATCCCCAGGCTGGGCACAGTGGCTCACACCTGTAATCCCAGCACTTTGGTAGGCCAAGGTGGATGAATCACTTGAGACCAGGAATTCGAGACCAGCCTGCCCAACATGGCGAAACCCTATCTCTACTAAAAATACAAAAATTAGCTGGGCATGGTGGTGGGCATCTGTAATCCCAGCATCCCAGCTACTTGGGAGGCTGAGGCAGGAGAATTGCTTGAACCTGGGAGGTGGAGACTGCAGTGAGCCAAGATCACGCCACTGCACTCCAGTCTGGGTGATAGAGTGAGACAGTGTCTCAGAAAAAAAAAGGTGGATCCCCAATTATGTCCTCTTGAGATGCAAGAACCCATGATTCAGTTTTACAGCCCTCATTCCCATGCCCTTGCCACCTAAGATTGTGTGTGTTACCTTAGATAGATGTTAAAGTTTTGGATGCCATGCATTTCTCTCTTTGATGAGAAATTGGATAATACCTCCTCTCAAGCCATTCACTTCTGGGAAAATGCCTTTCTTCAGCAAATTTCTCTCTTTGTCCCTGGAATTTAAGTGAGACAGATAACTTCTGTAGCTAGTTGGGGTGCCCTAAAATAACCCTAAGCTCCCAAGTCCAGAGCTCAGTCCCAAGAGTTGTTTCTCTTCTAGTGCATTGACAAGGCCAGGGACCTGCTGGATGCTGAATTAACTGCGATGGCAGGAGAGAGTTACAGTCGGGCATATGGGGTAAGTGTCAACTATTCTGCACATTGTCATTTTTGAGGCTTATTTCCATACTTTTTTCAGAATGGGCTATTGAGAACTCACAGGCTGTTGGAAACATGCCTGTTTTCTCTGATCGGCAGATACCCTGACACCAGAAGGAATGATTTAAATCCTGTCTTTTGGATTGTTTGTGCAGTAATTAGTTTGGAATGTGATTTGCTTCCATCAGGCCATGGTTTCTTGCCACATGCTGTCCGAGCTGGAGGAGGTTATCCAGTACAAACTTGTCCCCGAGCGACGAGAGATCATCCGCCAGATCTGGTGGGAGAGACTGCAGGTGAGCTTGGTAGAAAGCCCCCGTTCACCCGCCTACCCCTGCCCCTTCCAGGACCTGGGAGAGTGCCCCCCTCCACTCCCTCTCTTACTCAACTTGCTTTTCCTGCCTCCTCCACCAGTGTGTTGCTTGGCTTGCATACAAAGCAGAATACTCAAATGCTCCTCATCTAAGCTTAAGCTGTGAGAGAATGACCAATTTTCCTGTCTCTTCTTCCTCTCTCCTCTAGGAATTAAAAAAAAAAATGTTTTTTATTAAGTGACACCTGTGACCAGTTAGGAACCATAATCTCAAAATCAGTGGTTCTCAACTTTAGTGGCACAGTAGAATCACCTGGAAAGCTTTTTAAAGTCCTGATGCCCAGGCTGTTCCCCAGGCCAGTTAAATTTCTGGGGAGAGACTCAGGATCAGTATCTTTTCAGGTTCCCCCAGATGATTCCACAAGCCAAAGCTAAGAACCACTGTTCTAACTATACTTGCAGGCCACCCGCACTAGCTTTTCAAATGGGGTTGCCTTAGGTTCTCATTGGCCAACTCCTCCTGTTGATAGTTACTTAGGTCAGAGTCATCCTGTCGCCTGCATTGAGACTTTTTTCCACTGCAGTTTCCCCTTGTAGAGAAGCTTTCCCAAGTCCTCCATCAGTATTTTCATTATCACATTCTGATCATTTTAACATGAGGATCTGTCACTCCAGTTCTGGGAGTCAGGAGTCTTAAGTGTTCTGGGAAGGATGGCCAGTTCTCCCATTCCTTGAGTGGGTAGGATAGGAAGTTCATCAGCAAAAGAAAAAAAGAGAGAAAGCCTTTACCACTCCAGAAACCATTTGTCTCCCTGCCTATCATAATCCATCCCCCCAATTGTAAGCCATTTCCTCTCAGCTAGATCCCCACCTAATTCCAAATTCTCGCTTCAGACCAATCAAAGTTTGTGCTTCAGGCGTCTCAGTAAGCTGTGACAAAACCCTCTGACTCCAAACTACATTCCTGCCTAGGAAGCTCAGGGCACATTCCCCTGGAAAGGAGAGAGCAATGGGCACGGGGACATCTATGAATACAGTCATTTATGGCTCTGAAATGAGCACATACAGTTCTTTTACATGTTTTATTAGTAATTATGAAATGCCCAGTGAATGTTTTGATGGAAAATTGTCTCCTGGGCATCAGAAAGAATTCCACAAATAAGCATTTCCCACTTAATTTGTACACACCCCAGTTCTTTGAAATGCCTATAATAAAGAGTTTCTACAGCAGAGATCTGATGAACCTTCTGACAGTCTGACAAGTGGGACTTGATCCAAATGTAGACTTGGAGGGGAGGGGATGCATGGAATGAGTCCTGGGAAGAGAGATGCCTGTCTGACTTTACTGGGTCCAGGACACTGTTACCACCTTAAGCCTTCGTGACTTTCCTATCTTGAGGCAGCAAGATGCTTTTTGGCTTACAGGAGGCCAAATTATTTCAGCATCTGGGAGGACCTAACTATTGGTGAGAGGTAACAAAAAACCATCACTCAATGTACTTTTTTCTGTTATTTTAACTTTCTAAATCATTGTTGTCACACTTCATGGGATGGAAAATTGTGGTCCAAGACCTGAAAATAAAGCATTACATTTATAGTGGAAATTTGGCTCTTGTGGATGGCTTGCTGTCAAATGAAGTGCTGGGGCTAGAAAACTGCCATTTTGTGGTCAAATCATTTAAATTAAAATCCGCAGCCAGTATTATAGTAGTGGAAAAATACATGTTTGTTACTTTTCTTTGGAGTTGCACAATGCTTTTGATTCCTAAGACCCTCCCATAGGGCAGTTAGAGAGGTCAGCATTGCTGGCACTGGGTCTCTTCTTGCCTTGGGTTCTCCAGTCAGGCTCAGACTATATCTTATCATAGCTAAAAGCCTGAGATCATTGTTGCTAGACTTTTAAGTTTATGTCCATGGAGTTCAGCTCCATGGGTTCATGGAATTTACCATGAAGCAGTAGATCTCAAGAACTCCCCTTCTGAGTCTGACTTCTTATCAACAAGGGTGAAAAAGGAGTTCACTTGGCTGGGCATGGTGGCTCATGCCTATAATTCAAGCTCTTTGGGAGGCCGAGGTAGGCGGATCGCTTGAGGTCAGGAGTTCAAGACCAGGCTGGCCAACATGGCAAAACCTTGTATCTACTAAAAATACAAAAATTAGCCAGGCATGGTGGCATGCACCTGTAGTTCCAGCTACTCAGGAGGCTGAGGCAGGAGAATCGCTTGAACCCGGGAGGCAGAGGTTGCAGTGAGTCGAGATCGCACCACTGCACCCCAGCCTGGGCAACAAGAGCAATCCCACCTATGATCCCAGCACATTGGGAGGCTGAGGCGGGCAGATAGCTTAAGCCCAGGAGTTGGAGACCAGCCTTGGCAACATGGCAGAACTCCGTCTCTTCAAAAAATACAAAAATTAGTCAGATGTGGTGTGCGCCCATAGTCCCAGCTACTCAGGAAGTTGAGGTGGGAGGGTCGCTTGAACCTGGGAGGTTGAGGCTGCAGTGAGCCGTGATTGCACCAATGTACTCCAGCCTGAGTGACAGAGTGAGACCCTGTCAAAAAAAAGAAAGAAGAATAATTTCTAAGTGTAACTGAATGAAGCATTTCCCCTTCTGTGTATACTTTTTGATCTCAGACAAGTAGAAATGAAGAAGAAAGAATCTAAGATGCCAACATACAGGGTATCTCAACAGTCTCTTGTTTTTTCAGAAGTCTTAATGGAGGTTGAGGCTTTAATAACTTCAGAAATATAAATGCCACCAACTTAAAAACAATGTCACTTGAAAGTTATTTGAACTTATTTACATTTAATTCATTTTTGAACTTTGAATGATACATTTTAAATTTAATTTCTTTGTCAGTGATAGTCATCTTCAACCAGAAAGACTGAAACAAAATTTTAAAGATGTGTTATGTATTATATTCACCATTCACAAAATAAATTGAAATCAGTCATTTAATTTATTTAATCCTCGCCGTATCCCTATGAAACTGGTACTGTTTTTATTCCACTCTACAGATCTGTCAGAGGTTAAGTGATTTGCCCAAAGTCACATAGGTAGCAAGTGGCAGAGGCAGGATTCAAGCTCCAAACCCATGCTATACCATCTCTCAAACTGCTGAGAAGTCCCTAAGGGCAGGGGTTCCCATACCCGGGGCCGGGGACCGGTAGGTAGCCTGTTAGGAACCGGGAGGCACAGCAGGAGGTGAGGGATGGGCAAGCTCCACCTCCTGTCAGATCAGCAGCCACATTAGATTCTTATGGGAGCATGAACCCTATTATGAGCTGTGCATGCAAGGGATCTAGGTTGCACGCTCCTTATGAGAATCTAATGCCTGATGATCTGAGGTAGAATAGTCATCCGAAAACCATTCCCCCGCCCCCGCCCAATATGTGGAATAATTGTCTTCCACAAAACTAGTCCCTGGTGCCAAAAAGGTTGGGGACCACTGCCTAAGGGTATTTCACTTACAGTGCCCTTAACCTGAGAAAGCTTAGATTCTATCAGCAAATCTCCTCTGTGTTTCACAGTGGATTTGACTGTGACTTGCAGGGAAGTTAAAATGTATCAGAAGGCCAGGCACAGTGGCTCATGCCTGTAATCCCAGAACTTTGGGAGCTGAAGCAGGCAGATCACTTAAGGTCAGGAGTTCGAGACCAGCCTTGCCATCATGGTGAAACACCATCTCTATTAAAAATACAAGAAAAGGCTGGGCACGGTGGCTCACGCCTGTAATCCCAGCACTTTGGGAGGCTGAGACGGTTGGATCACAAGGTGAGGAGTTCAAGACCAGCCTGGCCAAGATACCGAAACCCCGTCTCTACTAAAAATAAAAAAAATTAGCCAGGCGTGATGGCGCATGCCTGTAATCCCAGCAACTCGGGAGGCTGAGGCAGGAGAATCACTTGAACCCAGGAGGCAGAGGTTGCAGTGAGCCAAGATTGCACCACTGCACTCCAGCCTGGGCGACAGAGCAAGACTCTGCCTCAAAAACAATGTATCAGAAGACATATCTGATCTTCACTTTTGAATGTTCCAGGGCTGCCAGCGTATCGTAGAGGACTGGCAGAAAATCCTTATGGTGCGGTCCCTTGTGGTCAGCCCTCATGAAGACATGAGAACCTGGCTCAAGTACGCAAGCCTGTGTGGCAAGAGTGGCAGACTGGTGAGTGACACCCACCTACCCACATGGGCAGGTAGGGCCCCATGGTGTCCCTGGGCTGTCCAGTTCTGTCTATAACCCAGTCTCTCTTATTTTTAAGGCTCTTGCTCATAAAACCTTAGTGTTGCTCCTGGGAGTTGATCCGTCTCGGCAACTTGACCATCCCCTGCCGACAGTTCACCCTCAGGTGACCTATGCCTACATGAAAAACATGTGGAAGAGCGCCCGCAAGGTCTGTATCCCAGTGCATCCAGAACAGACCACCTTCTCCAGAGTGCCCGCCTGATCTGCTTCTCTCTGTCCCTTTAAGGCCAGAAAAGAAGCAGTGTTTAAACCACCTACTCACAATGTCAGGGAGTTTCTTCCTGTTGTGCAGCTATTTGGCCTAATTTCATAAAGTGAATCATAGTTGAGGAGATACATGTATACCATTGATCAAACCAATGAATGTGATCACAGTTATATGTATTTGTATCTAGAAAGTGCTGGGACATAGAAAAGGCACACTTTCTACCCCTAAGAGAAGATAGGCTGTTTGGTACAAAAAAGAGCAGATTTGTGAATACACAGACTAGAACTTTCACAAGACCAATTTGGGTTTTTCAGACTTCTGGTCCCCTGTTCTGTCATCAGTTTGGATTCAAAAGGAATAACATGCAGGGTATAATGCTGAAACCAGGAGGGAAAGTTATCTTGAAGCCAATGTAGAATTCCTCTGACTTTATTTACAGACAGGCCCTTGGGAAATAGATGTGGCTCCTGGTTTGGGGGTTTTCTTCTTTAAACAATCTGCCTGGATGATGGTGAGGACTAATAACCAGTAGGCCCTGGAGGCAAAGTCAGCACCTGCTTTGGCTTCCCCTTCCTCCTCCTTACCAAAAGGAAGAGGGAGTCCCAACTAGCCTTCTCTCCCCATTGTGACCCCCACAGTGAGGTACCTGAGATGAGAGAGGAATAAAACCCACTGGAGCCTCTGCTGTGGGGAGATCTCATAAAATAAAAGTTGTGTTTCTGCGGAAGGCACACTTAGGAGATCTGGGGACTGGGTCTAGAAATTGACTAATTTTATACATGACTGACTCAGGGTGGCTGTGAATGCCACCCAGAGTGGGATCAGCCAGCCTGTACCCAGGCACCTGGTCTTTGGGATTTACTGCAGTACCAATGACCTAAGTTTCCTTCTTCAAATATGCAGCTTGGATATTTTGTTTGTTTTTGTTGTTTTGTTTTATTTTTCAGTCTCTCTGAGCCTCCCAGGCCAGAGCATTTCTGATTCAAAGCCTGACCTCCTCCAGGCAAATGAGAAAAACAGAAGGTGCTGGATCTGAGTATAGTCTGGTTTCCCTCCTATATATAGTCTCCAAGTCTTTGACTGTCTTGCCCAAGGCAGGCCGAAGAAGTCTTTTGGGTAATATCTCAAGCAAGGAGTGGCTTCTTTCAACGTAAGACCCCAGGCCAACTTCTCCATAGAATAGTCTTTCTTAGTAGCCCAAATTCTGGTGGAATTAAAAATTAGGAACCTATTTAAAGTAAAGTGCTGGGACTTCAAGCCCAGAACTAGAGATGTCATATCTTCATAGTTAAGGAGCTACCCAAAGAAAACTGACTACTTAATAATTGTGCTGCTGATCAAGACACTCACTGAGCCTTCCTTTCCTCCACTGTAAACAAGAATCATGCTCTGCCTTGCCTGAGGCAAAGGAAGTATTTGTGGGAAAAGCAGACCCTGTTATCCTGGAAGGCATCAGGCTATGGGTATATGTATCATGTTTTCCTAGATGAGACACTTCACAGAGTCCAGAGACAGGCTGGTCTTCTGTAAAATTTCACTGAGCCAAGGCCGTTGTTCTTGCCCACAAACCCACCCATGCAATCTAGAACCAGAATATTGTGCCTAACTAAAATCCTGCGGGCCTATGAGAAGCCCCTTCTTCCAAGTGACAGGTCCTGCATTTATAAGAGGGAAAGAATCACTTTTCCCTTTTTTCATTTCCTGGGGATGGAGAAAACAAATTTTAAATAGAAAATTTCCAATTCCTTGAAAATAAGTTGCCTTGTACTATACAGTAGAAAGATATTGGATTCTCTTATGCTGGATAAATGAAATATTGAGCTTCAAATCCAAGCTTAAAACCCAGCCTCCCCAGCTTTGGCAGTTTATATTTTGTTCAGCTCCGTATTAAGTCCACCAAAGAGTTTAAACCCAGTGTCTGGATTGTTAATGCAGGTAGCTTATGGGCTCTGAAAAGCACCTAGCGTCAGAGTTCCTGGTTTAGCTCCTACCTGCGTGATGTACGCAATGATCACACTGAGTTAGCACCTTTTTAGTGATGGATTTTTTTACTACTGCCTCCCAATTCTTTTTTTTTATATATACATATAATCAGATTTAAGCCAGGTGTGGTGGCTCACACCTATAATCCCAGCACTTTGGGAGGCTGAGGCAGGTGAATCACTTGAGGTCAGGAGTTCGAGACCAGCCTCGGCAACATGGTGAAGCACCATCTCTACTAAAAATGCAAAAATTAGCTGGGTGTGGTGGTGCACACCTGTACTCCCAGCTACTCGGGAAGTTGAGGCGGGAGAATTGCTTGAACCTGGGAGGCAGACTGCAATGAGCCAAGATCACGCCACTGCACTCCATCCTGGGTGACAAGAGCAAAACTCTGTCTCAAAAAATAAAACAAAAAATCAGATTTAAGATGGGTCAATGTAGTTCTCCTAGAAAAAAAAAATAAAGAGTGGTTCATACCTGTAATCCCAGCACTTTGGGAGGCCATGGTGGGAGGATTGCTTGAGCCCAGGAATTTGAGACCAACCTGGGCAACATAGCAAGACCTCATCTCTACCAAAAATTGAAATTAAAATTAACTGGACCGTGGTGGTGTGTGCCTGTAGTTTCAGCTACTGGGAGGCTGAAGTAGGAGGATCACTTGAGGAAAAGTGTTCAACTCTGCAGTTAGCTATCATTGTACCACTGTACTCCAGCCTGGGTAACAGAGTGAGAGACCCTGTCTCTAAAGAAATAAACAATTAAATTTTAAAAATTAAAATTAAAGGAAAATTTAGCACTTCCGAAGTGTGGGATACTAATGTAGTTCATTTTTCAAAGCTGGTGGTGAGTAATGGATCTCTGTGAAGACAGACGTCTAAGGGAGACAGGTGTTAAGTGTTGGAACATCTGTGTGCCTGCCCTGTCTTCATGCAGTGGATGAACTGCTTGATCAATTGTTTGTCATGTTATTCTGGCTCTGGGTTAACCCAATCTCTTCATGCCAATTAATTCCTTATATTGAAAAGCATCTGAGGATCGTCCTGGTCCCCAAGCTAGGGAGTTTCATTTTCTTCAAGACTGTCATCACTGACGTGTTTTTTTGTGGTGTGTGTGTGTGTGTGTGTGTTTTGACACAGTTTTGCTCGTCACCCAAGCTGGAGTGCAATGGTGTGATCTCGGCTCACTGCAACCTCTGCCTCCGGGTTCAAGCAATTCTCCTGCCTCAGCCTCTTGAGTAGCTGGGATTACAGGCAGCCACCACCACACCCAGCTAATTTTTGTATTTTTAGTAGAGATGGGGTTTCATCATATTGGCCAGGCTCATCTCGAACTCCTGACCTCAGGTGATCCACCCACTTTGGCCTCCCAAAGTGCTGAGATTACAGGCGTGAGCCACCACGCCAGCCTTTTTTTTTTTTTTTTTTTTTTTTCTTGAGACAGTCTCACTCTGTTGCCCAGGTTGGAATGCAGTGGCACGATCTTGACTCACTGCAACCTCCGCTTCCCGGGTTCAAGTAGTTCTCCTGCCTCAGCCTCCCAAATAGCTGGGATTACAGGTGCACCCCACCACACCTGGCTAATTTTTGTATTTTTAGTAGAGACAGGTTTTGACATGTTGGCCAGGCTGGTCTGGAACTCCTGACCTCAGGTGATCCGCCGGCCTCAGCCTCCCAAAGTGCTGAGCCACTGCACCTGGCTAACATGTTTTTATTTAAAACAAACAAAAATGCCTCTTATTTGATTTACCATAAGGAGAACTATTATTTATCTGAAGTCTTGATTTTTTCCTTCTTCTGCAGCACAGAACACATTGTCTCTTTTTCACATTCTCTCATATAATGTTTCCTTTCCCTGTGTTAACACATTTAGATTTTGCCGTTTTTCCATTTGAGCTTTTGATGTTTGTACATTCTATCTCCAGCCTTGCAGCCCTTTATTATTATTTTTGTTTCTATTTGTGGGTTTTTCCCCCCTCTAGAAAAAACAAAATATTTGTTTTTCCCTTTAAAAGTGATATGGACCCTACTTATCAAGATGCTGGTTCGACTGGATGTGGCGGGCTTGTACAGTAGTCCCAGATCTGTGATTCTGTCTCTGCTCTTCCTTAGTTCAACTGTCTGTTCCTGACTCACATGTCCTCTGCTTGCGTTGTATACAAGCCCGTAGTGTAAATAGATCTAGCTGCTTTAGGGTGCTCTGGAGATTTTGCCCCTAAGTCACCCTGCTCAACCAGATGTCTGCTGAGCTGATATCTTCTCCCTGTTTCATGTGAATGCATGAGGGTCTTCTCCCCAAATCTGTGTTCTTATTTGGGTGCTATATGATTTTTAAATCTATAGTTTTTGCTCTGCTGGACTGTCCAAGGTACCCTGGTGTTGTAAACAAATACCAAAGTTTTATTAGCCTGAAACAATTCCCAAAAGCCTAATATCCCCCAGGGTAACATATTGATAGTGAAGTAAGCAGTTGTTTCAAATTACTTCATAGGAATTTTTATATGGGGTAGCCAGGCATGAAACTGCCAAGGCTTATAAAACTGGTAATTATAGTTGGCAGAGGAGAGCCAAGACTTGAGTTGAATAAGTCATGAATATTTTTGAAAAGCCCAGCCTCTCCCAGCATCACGCCCTGGTCCTCTGTCCTATGGGGTCGTCATCCTGTGCTTTAGGGTATTCTCTTTGGAGAGGGGTTGACTCATGTGCCTATCAGATGAACAGTAGCTCCCTTCCTCTGAAGTTGGGCCACATGCCAAGTGGCTCTCTGTGCCTTTGTCCTGTTACAGATCGATGCCTTCCAGCACATGCAGCATTTTGTCCAGACCATGCAGCAACAGGCCCAGCATGCCATCGCTACTGAGGACCAGCAGCATAAGCAGGAACTGCACAAGCTCATGGCCCGGTGAGGTCCCTACTGACCTGGGGCAAGTCATATTTCAGCCCTGTCATCCCAGCAGCTTCTGCAGCAAGGAGGAGTTCAAGGCTTCTTGGGTGGCTGATTGCTGACATCTCTCTTTCCTTTTCCAGTAGGGATCCCAGGCAACCACCAAATCATGCTGCTCCAAAGTCTCTGCCACTTGCTTTCTTAAGTTCAGCAGCCCAAGAGCACCCATGTGCTGTTCTCTTGGCATCTGACTTTAGAGTTAGAGTCCTTGTTTTCAAATGTCAGATATGCTGCCTTTCTTTTTTGAGATGGTCTTGCTCTGTCACACAGGCTAGAATATGGCCTTGATCTCCTGGGCTTAAGCAATCCTCCCACATCAATTTCCCAAGTAGCTACAGGCACGTGTCACCACACTGGCTAGTTTTTTGTAGAAATAAGGTCTCTACAAACAACAGGCCTGCGTTTCCCCCTACAAGTTTAATGTTGCCCAGGCTGGTCTCAAACTCCTGGGCTCCAGCCAGCCTCCCTCCACGGTCTCCCAAAGTGCTGGGATTATAGGTGTGAGCCACTGTGCCACCCTATGCTGCAGATTTGATATTTCACTTCAGAGAAGTGACTTAACCTCTCTGTGCCTCAGTTATCAATATCAATGGGACAGTAATAGTTTCTATTTCCTAGGGTGGTATAAAGTAGTGTGAGGATTAATGCAAAGAGTACAATGTCAAGCATTTCGAGCAGCATTTGGAATATAGTAGCAGTCAGTAAATGTGGGCTAATCTCATTTCAATGAATGGAGGGGAAGGGAAAAGTAAGGGAGAAGCCATATAGCAATAAGAGAAGTAACTCTCGACAACTGTCACCCACAACAATTGGATTTGGGGTAGATAGGTCCATATAGACCTATCTGTACCAGGTACCTGGTTTATGCTGTCATTGAGAGACAAAGGTCAAGATGGAAAGATGGTATCTTAAAATTGTATTCCAGGCCGGGCGCGGTGGCTCACGCCTGTAATCCCAGCACTTTGGGAGGCCGAGGTGGGCGGATCACAAGGTCAGGAGATCGAGACCATCCTAGCTAAGACGGTGAAACCCCGTCTCTACTAAAAATACAAAACATTAACTGGGCATGGTGGTGGGCGCCTGTAGCCCCAGCTACTCCGGAGGCTGAGGCAGGAGAATGGCATGAACCCGGGAGGGGGAGCTTACAGTGAGCCGAGATCACGCCACTGCATTCCAGCCTGGGCAACAAAGCAAGACTCCGTCTCAAAAAAAAAATAATAATGTATTCCAAAAGCCCATCTCCTTTCTTCCATATGGCTGAAAATTTTGCTGACTCCTTCACATTGCCTCCTGAGAACAAGAGGAAATACTAGAAGGGCTTCAGTGTCCCCCTAACAATTCGTAGCCCTCTTACGAGGGCTGTTTTGAGGAGGGAGCATCATGGGGGCTTGTTTCTCTGCTTCCAGATGCTTCCTGAAACTTGGAGAGTGGCAGCTGAATCTACAGGGCATCAACGAGAGCACAATCCCCAAAGTGCTGCAGTACTACAGCGCTGCCACCGAGCACGACCGCAGCTGGTACAAGGTGATCAGAAGCAGGGCCGCCTGTGAGACCCAGCACCCTGGCTGGCTTGCTCATGTCCTCCTGTGTGCTCGTGGTTACAGCTGAGCTTCTGTGGAGCTAGGCTGATGCTGTTAATTTGCTTCTTGAGTCCCTGGAGTCTGTCAGTCACAGGCCCAGGGAGCCTGCGTTTCCCCCACAAGTTTAATTAATACAGAAAGATTATTGTGAGAAATACTTGTTACACCATTATTAGGTGTGTGGGGTGCTGGGGATTGCTGCTGTCTTATAGATTCTGAGCTGCTTGTTTTCCTGGGAGCATCTGGACACATGGTTAATCTCTGGAGCGTCATCTTCCCTTGGGTCATCTGTTCCTGGCTCAGCATTTTTCTGATTTCCATCCTTGCCTGCTCCTCAGCTAAGAACTTAACTTTCTTTATTTTTATTGGAAAGATCCAAGTAACATCCTGTTATGTTACAGGAAACTTTTGAAAGAGATAAACAGAATTAGAAAATTTATAAAAGATGCGATTGATGGAGGGGTGATTTTTGCAAGTATATATCTTTAGTGAGAACATACATTCTCATTTCTTTTTGAGAGGCTTCCTCGTAACTAGGTATGGCAGATATCATTGATGTCTTTCCAGTATCTCCTTGGCTTGCCAATACTTTGTGAATTAATCCCTCTGAAATCTAAACTTGCATCTGAGGACTGCAGAAGCACTTATAATATGGATCTTACCTTTGTTTAGGCATGCTTCATTCTGGTTTGCATGAATGTCCAAAGCTGGAAAATACATCCAGTAAACACTATTAGCTGGAAGCTTGTTAATCAGAATTGCATTCTAACCAGAGTTACTTTTCTTCATTTAGCTTTTAGGAAGTAAGCATATCACAAGAAAAAAGCTGGTTTCAGGAACTTTAGTTTTAGTTTTTAAAACCATTTCCTAATGTGGGTCCCTTTGGTTTTATAATGTGTTCTACCATCAACGTCATGGCCCTGTGTGCATGCCAGGACTGTTTGTCTGGTTCACCTTGACCCCAGGTCATTGCCAGGCACATAGCAAATATATAAGAGATGTTCGGTGAATAAATGAAGGTATGGAAAAACTGAAACCTGGGTCATTGTAGAATTCTTACCAAGTAAAGGTTAATTGTGATCAGTCTATTCTGCTTAGAAGAGAAAACGGACACACCTGTGTTCAAGGTTTTTGGCAAGGCATACAAACGAATTTCCTGATTATTCAGAAAGTTCAACTATTAATGGGTCACGTAGTGTCCTACTGTCACTGCAGAGTTACCGTGAGGGGAAGCAAACTCTGCCTCACACTCGCTAAACCAAGCAGTGGTACGCTGTAGAGTCATTGCCGCTCAGAACCCCAGAGAGAGAGTAGTATTCCTTTATCCAAATAAGCACCAAGAGTTCGTCCATCAAGCATTGAGCACTGGTTTTCTGTCAGGCCATGGGCTAGGTGTGGGGACCAGGTAGATGGGTGAGATTCTTTCTCCATCATGCTCCTATGCTCTTCATGTCTTCCTTTGTCCACTATCTGGTGACCTGTCAAGACTTTGCTCCCCTGAAATATTGTGATGACTGCTGCTTGCCCCCACTTCTGCTTGCCGCTTCTGCTCTCCCCTAAATGTACACTTTATATCCAGTGCAGCTCTGCTTTCTGGATATAAAGTGCCAGCCCCGTGCCTGCTCCAGGCATGCGTTGCTGGCCTCGCTCTCACTCCTCGCCTGCGTGTATCTCCTGCGCAGTCACTTCCATGGGCTTGTTTCCCATGAACTAATCTGTGCATCTCTGACCTTATTCTTCCCCCTTGCCAAGTAGTCCCCACCGCTGCTCTCTTGTTTCCGTCCTTGCCCTTCTGCAGCTCTCATCCAGACCTACCCCAAATCCCTCTTCTTGACAAAGCTTTCCAAATCCCTGTCCTTGCTACTCCCATTGCGCCTTGCAGAGTACCTAGGTCTTCAGGTTTGTGTGTGAGCTCCCCTAGGAGGCCAGGAGATCCCTTGAGGCAAGAGCTCTCTCCTGCTCCTCTTGCTGTGCCCTTCTCGCAGTGCAGTCACAACAGTACATTATATAGTTAGTGCTCCACAAAGTGAGTGGATCATGTTGAATTTAGTAAAACAGCCATTTCTGAGTGTCTCCTTGAAGTGTTTGCTTTATGGACACAGAGAAGAGGCAGGAGCAGCTGTTCCTCAGAATTTACCTTGCACTCCTCTGAGCCCTGCTGTTGGTCACAGCTCCGATGTCTGTCCTTGCCTTTCTCCCCAACCAGGCCTGGCATGCGTGGGCAGTGATGAACTTCGAAGCTGTGCTACACTACAAACATCAGAACCAAGCCCGCGACGAGAAGAAGAAACTGCGTCATGCCAGCGGGGCTAACATCACCAACACCACCACTGCCGCCACCACGGCCACTACTGCCACCACCACTGCCAGCACCGAGGGCAGCAACAGTGAGAGCGAGGCCGAGAGCACTGAGAACAGCCCCACCCCATCGCCGCTGCAGAAGAAGGTCACTGAGGTACCCTTCCCTTCTTCCTTATTAACAACCAACCAAGGTGCCAGGCTCTCTGAGAAATGGAACCGTTGTTAAGCTTAAAAGGAACCTGAGGCTGTATCTGAAGTGCCAGGTGGAGCTGGAAAATACTGCCTGTCTGCCATCCAGCACTGCCTGAGACAGGGCTTTGTGTGGATATTTGTGTTTGGGGAGTTGAGGCAGCCTCCACGCTGAAGAACAAGCTCCTTGTCAAGCTTCCCCGTGGATGAGCTCATTCTCTACATGCTGCACCTGTGTGTGGGTGGCTGTACACAGCTGCAGGTCCACTCTGAGGATGGGGCTTGGGAGGTCCATCCTCTGCCTTTTTCTCTCCACTTCCACTTCTTCCCCTTCTCCTTGGGCCGTCAGTTCAGAATGCACTAGGGCAGCTGGTAGGCCCAGAGATCAGAGTGTTCAGAGCCTCAGCCCCGCCTCCTCCCACCCGTTCAGGAAGCCACTGTCAGCCCCAGATAATAACAGTTATGATATAGTTGCCATTTATTGAGTCTTTGCTATGTGCCAGGTAATGATTAAAGCTTTTTCATGCATTAACCGATTTAATTGTTATAACCGCCCTTTGAAGTAGGTACTATTAGTATGCTGTTACGCCCATTTTACAGATGAGAAAGCTGAGGCAAGAGTGTCAGTAACACGTGTGTGTTCCAACAGGATCTGTCCAAAACCCTCCTGATGTACACGGTGCCTGCCGTCCAGGGCTTCTTCCGTTCCATCTCCTTGTCACGAGGCAACAACCTCCAGGATACACTCAGGTATCAGAGAAGGGGAGGATGCAACTCTGGTAGGCCATGTTAATGGCAGGACATAGAAGTCACACGTAAAAGTCCTCTTTCCCTTCCTGACCCTGATGAGGACACTCAAGATGGGTGTATGTGCCTTTTTTCTGCACTGCAGTTTGAAGAGTAACAGCTGACTGGGCCCCACCTGTGTGGGTGAAACCTACAGAGAGTGAGGAGGAGAAGTGGAGCGAGAACTCTCCATGTGTGGTTTATTATGTAGGGACTATTAACCCATTTGTTAATCACAGTATTTCTTTTTTTCTGACCACCCGTTTCCTGTTGAAGTCACAGTATTTCTAAAATCCCTCAGCAACTTGGAGAGGTCTAAACAAACGACCCAAATCAGTCAGTCCAGAGGGTAAAGGTGACAAGGTCCATGTCCTCCTTCATTGGAGGATCTCCAGCCAGCTAAGAGGCAGGTGTCCCTGTTGCCTCTGCCCTACAGCGACTCTTATTTATGTGCAGACTTGTGGCTCTCTAAAGGTTATCCTGGCTCGTCTGTTTGATGTCTGCGTACGTGCTGTGGTGACCCCTCGGTGACCTGGGATGAAATGCTCATTTGCTCAGGGTGATTCTTGTGGTGTTCAGTCAAGAGCACTGCCACCCATCACAGACACCTGCTCCCATGGGAGAGCAAACACATTTGAGAGTCACTGGTTGGAGTCCCTGCCAGATCTCTTCTCGGGAGCCTTAAAGATTAAAAACAGACAGGCAAAAACTGGGAAACGCAATTTTCTATGACTTTCTTTTTCAGAGTTCTCACCTTATGGTTTGATTATGGTCACTGGCCAGATGTTAATGAGGCCTTAGTGGAGGGGGTGAAAGCCATCCAGATTGATACCTGGCTACAGGTGAGGACACTTGGTTACAGGTAAGGGTGGCCCCGATTCTCTCTTCTGGAAGGGGTGAGCCATCCAGATTGATACCTGGCTACAGGTGAGGATACTCGGTTACAGGTGAAGGTGGCTCCAAGTCTGTCTCCTGTGTGTCTCCTCACACAAGCATGCTCTGTTCAGCGTTGCAAGGCAGCATGTGTTAATACAGTGCTAAGGAAGTAGGGCTCAGTCCCAGGGTCAAGGGTCCATATTTTCTTTATTTTCTTTTAGAAACTAAAGGGAAGGGAATGAACCATTTCAGAGTGTCAACCAAAACAAGTGACAATAATTGATCTTTGCCTAGAAGAATAACTAGTTGTTTCAAGTCTCATATGCTACATACTGTGTCTTTTTGAATACCAGGTTATACCTCAGCTCATTGCAAGAATTGATACTCCCAGACCCTTGGTGGGACGTCTCATTCACCAGCTTCTCACAGACATTGGTCGGTACCACCCCCAGGTACGTGGAGACCCTGAGCAGTTTCTCTTCTAACCACTGGTTTGGTGGTCAGCCTTTCCAAAGGCTACCCTGGAGACACAAGCACAGGAACTAGGAGTCATGTGTTCCATCCTGGCCCAGGAGGGTCTGTCCAGCCAGCCGTCCCAGAGGGCCCGGGAGCCTTGCTGAAAAGAAAGCATTCCCTCCAAGACTGAGTTAGCCCCTTCCTGGTAGCCTCAAGCAGATGTTAATGTCACACTCACCACTTGTTTTGTCATTCTCCTTAGAATTCACACCAGCTGTCCCCCAACCCACATTCCTTTATAGATGTTCCTTCTGTCTTTCCCTCAGGCCCTCATCTACCCCCTGACAGTGGCTTCTAAGTCTACCACGACAGCCCGGCACAACGCAGCCAACAAGATTCTGAAGAACATGTGTGAGCACAGCAACACCCTGGTCCAGCAGGCCATGATGGTGAGTTGGAGCCACTGTGGGGTTCCACAGACCCTAGTCACCTAGCTGGTGGGTGCAAGTGGGATTGTTTTTCTTCCTCACATTGGTGCTGTGCACTCCCTTTGACTGCCGGAAAGAGTACCTCCTGTGTCTCCAAAACAGACCTTTCTGAGGTTAGCTGATTCTTGGTGCTTCTCTCCTTCTTCTCTTGGCTTCAGGTGAGCGAGGAGCTGATCCGAGTGGCCATCCTGTGGCATGAGATGTGGCACGAAGGCCTGGAAGAGGCCTCTCGTTTGTACTTTGGGGAGAGGAACGTGAAAGGCATGTTTGAGGTGCTGGAGCCCTTGCATGCTATGATGGAACGGGGCCCCCAGACTCTGAAGGAGACATCCTTTAATCAGGTACGGGGTAAAAAACACGGAAGGACATAACCCTGTGGAAACATTCTGCCACTAAAAAAAATGAAATGAGAAAAGTTTTTACAAAATGAAAGGACATGACCCAAGGCCTTTGTCAGACTAATAAAACAAGCTCTGATGGAGGTCACAGAGCATAAAACACCAGAAATTAGTTACAGGGACCCTCCTGAATTTTAACTGGAAAAGCCCAAGATTTCTCAAGAGGTCATCTCGTCTCTCCTCTCACCCTTCCCTGTAAGCCATGCTGCTGGTTTGGGAGCTCCAGGGTTGGAGGCCTGCACCTCTGCTCTCGCTTTCTCCAGCCCCCTGCCAGTGTTTTCAGTCCACAGCGGGCTCCTGAGGAATGTCTGCAGTCAGCCTGGGGATTTTGCCTCCTGGCTTGGTTGAGACTTTAACCACTTGAAAATGTACCTGCTTTCTCTCTCAGGCCTATGGTCGAGATTTAATGGAGGCCCAAGAGTGGTGCAGGAAGTACATGAAATCAGGGAATGTCAAGGACCTCACTCAAGCCTGGGACCTCTATTATCATGTGTTCCGACGAATCTCAAAGCAGCTGCCTCAGGTAGGAGCTCCTGGCAGGGTTAACTGTCATTATAGTCCTTTCTGTTTTACTGTCTATGAATGTTCTAACACTCATTCCAAAGCATCTGGTTTTACTTCTGCTTTGGGACAAGTAATTGTTATTAGCAATCCACTGAAAAATAGTTAAATTGCATTTAAATTCCTCCCTGGAGGCAGAACACTAAATCCTTTGGTAATTATTCACAGCTCACATCCTTAGAGCTGCAATATGTTTCCCCAAAACTTCTGATGTGCCGGGACCTTGAATTGGCTGTGCCAGGAACATATGACCCCAACCAGCCAATCATTCGCATTCAGTCCATAGCACCGTCTTTGCAAGTCATCACATCCAAGCAGAGGCCCCGGAAATTGACACTTATGGGTAAGGACCATTGTGCACTTCTGTCACCCGCTTCTCCCTCCTACCCTGGCTGAGACCCCTTCCCTCTTCTGAAATTACTGCTTGCCATTCCCACTACTCACCTATCATAGCTACATCTTTCCCATGCTCATTGAAAGGAAAATAGAAGACAAGCAAATTTCTTATTATGTCCTCAGGACTTAGTTCATTCATGTAGTTGGGCTTATGTCAAGCATGATCACACACAAAGGGAATGACAAAAGCATACAAAGCAGAGAAGTAACAGTGGAAGGCAGGTGTTGGAGACTGATGAGGCCAGGAAGGAGGCAGGTGGGTGCAAGAGGGGAATTTGCTAGCTCCTCTGAAAAGGGGGCTTCTGGCTCTTGAATTTTTTTTTTTTTTTTTACCATCATAGCCTCTATGGTAAATGACTGTGTAAAATGAACAAGTGGATTCTCACAGTGAGATTTGTTAAGCAAGTGGCCTCTGGAATTTCCCTTGGGGTAGAGTGTTACTTATGGGGGATGTTTTAGGGAGGTCTGAGTGCTGTGGTGGCACTTTGAGGCCTCTCGCTGTTTGTTTGTTTGTTTTTCAGACAGTTTTGCACTTGTTGCCCAGGCTGGAGTACAATGGCGCAATCTTGGCTCACTGCAACCCCCACCTCCCAGGTTCAAGTGAGTCTCCTGCCTCAGCCTCCTGAGTAGCTGGGATTACAGGCATGTGCCACCACGCCTGGCTGATTTTTTTACTTTTAGTAGAGTTGGGGTTTCACCATGTTGGCCAGGCTGGTCTTGAACTCCGGACCTCAAGTGATCCGCCTGCCTCGGCCTCCCAAAGTGCTGGGATTACAGGTGTGAGCCACCGTGCCCGGCTGCCTCTCACTTTTTTTTCCCCCCGCCAAGACAGAGACTCATTCTGTTGCCCAGGCTGGAGTGAAGTGGTATGCTCTCAGCTCACTGCAACGTCCACCTCCTGAGTTCAAGCAATTCTCGTGCCTCAGCCTCCCTAATAGCTGGGATTACAGGTGCACGCCACACACTCAGCTAATTTTTATATTTTTAGTAGAGATGGGGTTTCACCACGTTGGTCAGGCTGGTCTCAAACTCCTGACCTGAGGTGATCTGCCCAGCCCAGCCTCCCAAAGTGTTAGGATTACAGGTGTGAGCCACCGCACTCGGCCTCACCTCTCGATCTTAATAATGCTAATGTTTCTTAAATGCAGTGATTATTCGCCAACACCAATTAATCATGGTCCACAGGTGATTGTCTCTGCATGGGCTGTTGTCTTCTGATACCAAAATGTGGGTCAGGCTGGTTCTTGGGGTGTTTAATTAAAGAAAGTTTAAGAAAGGAATTGTAGGCCGGGCGCGGTGGCTCAAGCCTGTAATCCCAGCACTTTGGGAGGCCGAGACGGGCGGATCACAAGGTCAGGAGATCGAGACCATCCTGGCTAATACGGTGAAACCCCGTCTCTACTAAAGAATACAAAAAACTAGCCGGGCGACGAGGCGGGCGCCTGTAGTCCCAGCTACTTGGGAGGCTGAGGCAGGAGAATGGCGTGAACCCGGGAGGCGGAGCTTGCAGTGAGCTGAGATCCGGCCACTGCACTCCAGCCCGGGCGACAGAGCCAGACTCTGTCTCAAAAAAAAAAAAAAAAAAAAGAAAGGAATTGTTTCCAGAGTTGTGAACAAAGCTAACAGAATCAACAAGGAGTGCTAATGAACAAGTACAAGTGAGAAATTGTTACTCAGCCCTCACCCCCACACTCCAGAACTGGAAGAACAAGGAGCCCAGCAAGAACCATCACCGTGCCGGAGAGGCCATCTAGCAGAGTCTGTGGCCCAGAGGGAGTGGTGTGGCGGCTTCTAGAACTGAGGCCAGGCTGGTGGTGGGGGCCACATATCCTGACCTCTCCTTCTACCCATCCTTTGACCTCTTGCCAGTGCCCCTCTACCATTGGCCATGCCCAAGTGGGATCCCAGGTGATGCAGCCTGTAGGAGTCAGGCTTCTCAGAACAGAGGACAGAGTGGGTCACAAAGCAGGAATGATCATTTCCGTGCCTAACCATTCCTGGTCCTCAAAAACAGGTTTGGTTTTGTTTTGTTTTAATTTGAACAACATTGGTCATTGAGAACCATAAAAGGCAAAGCCACTCTTTTCATCAATTCTAAGGATTGTTTTTTCTTTTTGTGAGGAATGTGTGATTAAGTAAGGCATATGTAGTCTGTGGGATCCTTGAATGCAGTGGTGCTCTTAGCTGAAGAGCTGAGGACCGCTGATGTACACTTACCGCTCCCACTGTTCCTTACAGGCAGCAACGGGCATGAGTTTGTTTTCCTTCTAAAAGGCCATGAAGATCTGCGCCAGGATGAGCGTGTGATGCAGCTCTTCGGCCTGGTTAACACCCTTCTGGCCAATGACCCAACATCTCTTCGGAAAAACCTCAGGTATTCAGAAACCCTGAAATGGCAACAATTTGAGAAGTCTTCCGGTTTTCTCCTACATTTGTCTCATGTAGTCATGTATTATACCTTAACAAAAAAACTAAAATTAGGGAGCCAGGCACTTTAATTCATGCCTATAGTCCCAGAAACTCCAGAGGTTGAGGCAGGGGTGTGACTTGAGCCCAGGAGTTCAAGGTGCAGTGAGCTGTGATTGCACCACTGCACTCCAGCCTGGGTAATAGAGCAAGACTGTCTCTTTAGAAGAAGAAGGCTGGGCACAGTGACTCACACCTATAATCCTAATATTTTGTGATTCCGAGGTAGGAGGATCACTTGAGCCCAGGAATTCAAGACCAGCCTAAGCAACATAGACCCCATCACTATTTATTTAAAAAAATTAAAAGGTGACCGGGTACGGTGGCTCACGCCTATAATCCCAGCACTTTGGGAGGCCCAGGCGGGTGAATCACTTGAGGTCAGGAGTTCGAGACCAGCCTGGCCAACATAGTGAAACCCTGTCTCTACGAAAAATACAAAAATTAGCTGGGCGTGGTGGCGGCCACCTGTAATCCCAGCTACTCAGGAGGATGAGGCATGAGAATTGCTTGAACCCGGGAGGCGGAGGTTGCAGTGAGCCGAGATCGCACCATTGTACTCCAGCCTGGGCAACAAGAGTGAAACTCCATCTCAAAAATAAATTAATTAAAGTAAGAAAAAAAATTAAGTGGCCAGGCATTGTGGCTCACATGTAATCCCAATACTTTGGAAGACTACAGCAGGAGGATTGCTTGAGACCAGGAGTTCAAGACCATCCTGGACAACAAAGTGAGACCCTGTCTCTACAAAAAATAAAAAAATCAGCTGGGCATGGTGGCTCACGCCTGTCGTCCCAGTTACTTGGGAGATGGAGGCGGAAGAATCATCTGAGCCCAGGAGGTCAAGACTGTCGTGAGCCAAGGTTGTGCCTCTACACTCCAGCCTGGGCAGCAGAGCAAGACCCTTTCTCTCAAGAAATTTAAAAATAAAAATAGGCTGGGCACAGTGACTCACACCTGTAATCCCTGTCCCTACAAAAAAAAAAAAAATTAAAATTAGCTGGGCACAGTGTAGTCCTATCTACTCAGGGGTCTGAGGCAGGAGAATCACTTAAGCCCAGGAGGTCGAGGCTACAGTGAGCTGTGATGGTGCAACTGTGCTCCAGCCTAGGTAAGAGCGAGACCCTGTCTCAAAAGTAAATTTTAAAAAATGTTTTAAAATGAAAATTAAGTTATAAAATTGTGTAACTTAATTTATAACCAAGTTCTTCCAGAGTTTTTAGGGTATTCTCATTGGGAAATGCCTTTAACAACCTCCAAAGAATCCAACAGGGAGCAATCTGTGGCAAGTAGACAGGAGAGTCTGCAGATGGGATGGGTCTCACCCCTTGTGGGATGAAAGCTAAACCTTTCCCATCATCCGTACTCTGGCACTCCTCTTCCTGTTAAGACCATGAGAATTCACTTGAGAGGCACTTTAGTCACTTGATTGTTCCCCCAAAGCCATGAGTTGGGCAGGTTGAGGAGACCCTTGTTGCTTTCACTGCACCATCAGTGTACTGTCTTTCTATGATGCCTTACTCTTCACAAAGCGTCCCTCAACACACACCACACCAGCCTGATGCAGCGGGGGCTCATTAAAAATAGTCAGGGCCGGATGCAGTGGCTCATGCCTGCAATCCCGGCACTTTGGGAGGCCGAGGCAGGCAGATTACGAGGTCAAGAGATTGAGACCATCCTGGCCAACATGGTGAAATCCCGTCTCTACCAAAAATTAAAAAATTAGCTGGGCATGGTGGCATGTGCCTGTAGTCCCAGCTACTTGGGAGGCTGAAGCAGGAGAATCGCTTGAACCCAGGAGGCGGAGATTGCAGTGAGCCAAGATTGCGCCACTGCACTCCAGCCTGGGCGACAGAGTGAGACTCTGTCTCAAAAAAGAAAAAAAAATAGTCTGCCTGTGTCCTGAGCTGAACAAGGTTATACTCTCTTTACGGTACACTAACCTTGCTTTTCTGTGGGCGCCAGCATCCAGAGATATGCCGTCATCCCTTTATCGACCAACTCAGGCCTCATTGGCTGGGTGCCCCATTGTGACACACTGCACGCCCTCATCCGGGACTACAGGGAGAAGAAGAAGATCCTTCTCAACATCGAGCATCGCATCATGTTGCGGGTATGTGATGTGGCCACGAGAGCCAGTACCCCTTCCATAGCAAGGAATCTCCGTAGTGCTGCTCTTCTCATTCCTCTCTGTATGTCTGTCACTGAAAAATCTCTTTGAGAGAATCAGATTTGAAGAAGGTTTAATAAAGTGAGTCCTAAAGCAGATAACCTTCTAAGAAACTGAAGGACCCTTAAGCTGAGAAACTGTTTTCACCATCCTAGGGAAGACTAGACAGATAAATATTCGGCACCATGTATTTACTAATGTATACAAAGCACTGGCCGTATGGAGAAATAATGTTTAGTAGATGTGTAAGTAATAAGAAAGAGAATTGCTTGTTGAACAGTTGCTTGAAACCTCCAGTACTCTAATCTGCACAGAAGGCCTATACTGAGGTGAGGTCTCATGTTTTTCCCTTATGCCTTGAGGTTCCAGTGGTCATCAGGTTACAGTGGTCATTTCTCCTTTTGCCACGTTCTTATTTCCCTTCTCCTTTGGCTGTGATGAGGAAGTTAGAATTCAGCTCTGCCTGGACCCCAAGACTTGTTTCTTCCTGGATTCAAACTATATGTTTTAGGCTGCTCTCTTACTGAACAGTTGTGTCCTGATGCAGATGGCTCCGGACTATGACCACTTGACTCTGATGCAGAAGGTGGAGGTGTTTGAGCATGCCGTCAATAATACAGCTGGGGACGACCTGGCCAAGCTGCTGTGGCTGAAAAGCCCCAGCTCTGAGGTAGGCCACTGGGGCCCTGCAGACCTGCGCTCTCCTGGATCCCCCACTCACAATAGGATGGCCCTTCTGTCTGTTCATGCGCACACAGTGGCTCTTCTTTGCGGTGATTGGCTGTAGAGCATGTCCAGACTTTTCTAACAAAAATGAAATGGGTGAGCAAGACAAGTTCACAGAGTTAGAATGAGTAGTTTAATATTTCTCCAGAACTCTTTATATATTAAAGAATTAAAGATAGTTGTCTTTTTTATATATATTACAAATTTCCTATTAACTTAGTTTTTAAATGTTGCTAATTTTTGATTTGGTTTGGTTTGGTTTGGTTTTTGATACACAGCCCTCTATATCCATAGCTTCTGCATCTGTGGATTCAGCCAACTGTGGATAGAATATTAAAAAATATATATATATATAAAATAATAAATGTAAATTTTTAAAAATATAGTAGAATGACTATTTAAATTGTATAGCATTCGCATTGTATTAGGTGTTATATGTACTCAAGATGATTTGAAGTATAAAGGAGGTTGTGCACAGGTTACATACAATACTGTGCCATTTTATTAAAAAATTGTTTTTGGCTGGGTGCAGTGGCTCACATTTGTAATCCCAGCACTTTGGGAGGCCAAGGCAGGAGGATCACTTGAGCCCAGGAGTTCAATACCAGCCTGGGCAACATAGTGAGACTCCATCTCTTTTTTTTTTTTT
>NW_016808946.1:1639907-1646168 GCF_001698545.2 Rhinopithecus bieti | reverse complement strand
TTTTTTTTTTTTTTTTTTTTTTTTTTTTTAAGAGACAAAAGTCTCACTCACCGTGTCACCCAGCCTGGTCTTGAACTCCTGGGCTCAAGCAATCCTCCTGCCTTGGCCTCCTGAAGTGCTGGGATTAGAGGCATGAGCCACCACACCCAGCCTACACCATTTTATATAAGGCACTTGAGTATTGCAGATTTTGGTATCCGATGGGGGCCCTAGACCTTATCCTTTATGGATACTTAGAGACGACTGTACAAGCATTTTAAAAGTTAGAAGTTACCAAATTTTAATCCTTTAAAGTTTCTTCCTTTGGTTTGTTTTGTGTGGTTGGTTTGTTTGTGTGTTTTTTGGGGTTTTTTTTTTTTTTTGATACAGGGTCTTGCTCTGTCACCCAGGCTGGAGTGCAGTGGCGCAGTCTCAGCTCATTGCATACTCTGTCTCCCAGGTTGAAGTGATTCTCCTGCCTCAGCCTCCAGAGTAGCTGGAATTACTACTCTGTAGTAGTAGGTGGAACAGGCGTGTGCCACCATGCCAGGCTAACTTCTTTTTTTTTTTGAGATGGAATCTCGCTCTGTCACCCAGGCTGGAGTGCAGTGGCCCAATCTCTGCAAGCTCTGCCTCCTAGGTTCACACCAGTCTCCTGCCTCAGCCTCCCGAGTAGTTGGGACTACAGGCGCCCACCACCGTGCCCAACTAATTTTTTTGGGTTTTTTTTTTGTATTTTTAGTAGAGATGGGGTTTCACTATGTTAGCCAGTATGGTCTCGATCTCCTGACCTTGTGATCCATCCGCCTCAGCCTCCCAAAGTGCTGGGATTATACGTGACAGCCACCGTGCCCAGCCACTCTTTTGTATTTTTAGTAGAGACAGGGTTTCACCATGTTGGCCAGGCTGGTCTTGAACTCCTAGCCTCAAGTGATTCGCCCTTCTCAGCCTCCCAGAGTGCTGGGATTACAGGCATGAGCCATGGCACCTGGCCTCTTTCTTTGGTTTTATATTTAGAAAGGCCCTCTCCACCTTGAGGTTATTTTTTAACCTATATTTTTTTATACTAGTTACAGGGATTTTTTACATTTAATTTCTAACCCAAGACACTATGGTGCACACCTGTAGTCCCAGCTACTTGGGAGGCTGAGGCAGGAGGATTGCTTGAGTCCAGGAGTTCAAGGCTGTAGCACGTTAAGACCACACCTACGGACTGGGTGCAGTGGCTCATGTCTATATTCCCAACACTTTGGGAGGCCAAGGTAGGCGGAATGCTTGAGGCCCAGGCGTTTGAGACCAGCCTGGGTAGTGTCGCAAAACCCCATCTCTACAAAATATAAAAAAGTAGCCGGGTATGATGGCGCTGGCCCATTGTCCCAGCTAGTTAGTAGGCTGTGGCGGGAGGGTCACTTGAGCCCGGGAGGCAGGGGTTGCAGTGAGCTGAGATTGTGCCACTGCACAATCTGTCACTCAGCCTGAGTGACAGAACCAGACCCTGTCTCAAAAAAAAAAAAAAAGAAAAAGACCACACTTACGAAAAGCCATTACACTCCAGCCTGGGTAATATAGTGAGACCCTGTCTCTTGAAAAAAAAAAAAAGGCCAGGCACGGTGGTTCACACCTGTAATCCCAGCACTTTGGGAGGCCAAGGCGGGTGGATCACAAGGTCAGGAGTTCGAGACCAGCCTGACCAACATGGTGAAACCCTGTCTCTACTAAAAACACAAAAATTAGCTGGGCATGGTGGCGCATGCCTGTTATCCCAGCTACTCAGGAGGCTGAGGCAGGAGAATCGCTTGAACTGGGGAGGTGGAGGTTGCAGTGAGCCAAGATCGTGCCATTGTACTCCAGCCTGGGCAATAGAGCAAGACTCTGTCAAAAAAAAAAAAAAATCTTAACTAAGTTTGAAATTTATTTTAAGATTAAGGTGTAATTTTATTTTTTTAAAGATGACTAGCCAGGACAACACTGTTGGCCAAATAATTCATCCTTTCCCTGCTATTTAGAAGATTTTGTTTTTATTGAACACTGAATTTTTTTTATTTTATTTTATTTTTTGAGACAGAGTTTCGCTCTTGTTGCCCAGGCTGGAGTGCAGTGGCACGATTTTGGCTCACTGCAACCTCCACCCCCAGGTTCAGTGATTCCCCTGCCTCAGCCTCCTGAGTAGCTGGGATTACAGGCCTGTGCCACCACAGCTGGCTAATTTTTGTATTTTTAGTAGAAATGGGATTTCACCATGTTGGTCAGGCTGGTTTCAAACTCCTGATCTCAGGTGATCCACCCACCTCAGCCTCCCAAAGTACTGGGATTACAGGCGTGAGCCACCACACCCAGCCCAAACACTAAATTATTGTGTGTCGTTGGATTTCTTTCTAGGACTCCTGTTTCATTGCTCTTTCTGCCTGTTTCTCAAGTTCCATGGTGTTAATACAAGTCCCTTCTCAGGGGCTATTGTCATCTATTTTTTTTTTTTTGAGGCTGTTACATCTTTATACTCATAAGGGGATATTCTTAAACTGATATTTTTCATTTACTCAGATCTTTAAGTCTTACACATTTCTAATTAAAGTTTAATCCAAGGCATAGTTCATTGTTAGAATTGTGGATGAGGTTTTTGTAATATTATACATTCTAACCAGTTATTAATGAACTGTAAGAAAACAATTGATTAGGCCAGGCACAGTGGCTCAGGCCTGTAATCCCAGCACTTTGGGAGGCTGAGGCAAGTGGATCACTTGAGGTTAGGAGCTCAAGACCAGTCTGGCCAACATAGTGAAACTTCGTCTCTCTCTACTAAAACTACAAAAATTAGCTGGGAGTGATGGCAGGTGCCTGTAATCTCAGCTACTCAGGAGGCTAAGACATGAGAATCACTTGAACCCAGGAGGTAGAGTTTCCAGTGAGCCAAGATAACGCCACTGCCTTCTAGCCTAGGTGACAAAGCGAGACTCGGTCTCCAAAAACAAACAAAAGACAGCTTATTAGAGTATAATTATGTTGAAATTAAAGTTTCCAGAGCCTTGCTTCACATGCACTCCTGTGTTCTAGGTGTGGTTTGACCGAAGAACCAATTATACCCGTTCTTTAGCGGTCATGTCAATGGTTGGGTATATTTTAGGCCTGGGAGATAGGTGAGTAATTTAATTTGGTTTTTTTAGTCTTCTTTATCCCATTGTAGTTTTCCTAAATGGTTTCATTTGGCTTTCCAATTAAATATATGGCTCTTTGGTAAATAAATATTGGTATTGTGTATGTAAGGTCTCTTTTACAACATTAGCCTTAGTTCCCTATTGATTGTGATGCCATCAGAAGAATGCATCAAACTAAAGAAAAGGAAAAATAGTTCAAGCTGGATGCAGTGGCTCATGCCTATCATCCTGGGAGACCAGGGCGAGAAGATCACTTGAGCCATGAGTTTGAGACCAACTCGGGCAAGAGCCCATCTCAATAAAGCCCCACATAGTTCAAGGATACTACTTTCTCCTTAGTTTGGCTTAATGTATTAAAAGCAGTATTTCAGGGCCAGCTCGTGCCTATAATTCCAGCACTTTGGGAGGCTGAGGTGGGAGGATCACTTGAGTCTGGGAATTTGAGACCAGCCTGGGCAACACAGCAAGATCCCATCTCTACAAAAAATGAAATAATTAGCCAAGTATGGTGGCATGCACCTGCCGTCCCAGCTCTTTGGGTGGCTGAGGTAGGAGGATCACTTAAGCCCAGAAGGTCAAGGTTGCAGTGAGCCATGATTGCACCACTGCATTCCATCCTGGTCAACAGAGTAAAACTCTGTCTGGAAAAAAAAAAAAAAAAAAGTAAATCATATTGATTTTATTCAATAAACATTTGTCAGTCACCACTGTGCTAAGATAAATCTTTTTATTTCTATAATTAAAGCCAACCAAACTAGATCCTTCGATATTTTTGCATAATAAGTTTTGTCCAAATGTACTGACTGAAAATGTAATTTAGGAATGTTCAGAAATGGACTTACAAGAATGTAAAAAAGACTGGTTCTCTGATGTTTACTGTTTTTCTCCTGGAATCATGTCTCATGCAACTATTTGAGAGTAAAATAATTTTATCCCACAAAATAGTAGATTTTGTTTTAAAATCTAGCAGAATATCTGTTGATAAAAGCCAGGTGGTTACCGGGATTGGCTCAGGGACTTAAGGAGACGAGATCCTGTTACAGCCACTCAGTAAAAATGATAAGAGTCTTGTCACCAGAAGGTGCCAGTGCTGCCAGAAATGACTTATTAGGTCACCCAGAGACCTCAGAAGAGCACAGTATCTCAGTACAGTGGGACACCCTGTGATTCACACACACACCCACATTTCAGCAGGAGTTGGCAAACTGTTTCTGTAAAGGACCAGTTAAGTTGTTTTAGGCTTTGTGGGCCCTTTGGTCTCTCTCACAACTACTCAGCTCTGCTGTCGTAGCACGGAAGCAGCCTGGAACAGTACCTAAATGAGGGAGCATGCTGTGTTCCAGTAAAACTGGACTTGCAGAAAAGTGGAGGTGGAGGAACTGGATTGGCTGAGGGCTATTGTTTACCAACTCCTAGCTTACGGTATCACGTACTTATTGATTTTTTTCATCCGTGCTCTCTGTTGATCCCTCCCTGATCTCTTTTCTGTTTCTCAGACACCCATCCAACCTGATGCTGGACCGTCTGAGTGGGAAGATCCTGCACATTGACTTTGGGGACTGCTTTGAGGTGAACACATGTTCTAGAACCCCACCCTCATCTTCCCGGTGATCACTTTTCCCCCTCCTCTGACACTTTAGGCAGACTTAAGCCCAAACTGCCTTACTTTTAACCCCTGCTGTCCCTACCAAGGCCGTAGTTAAGTCAGTGTAAGAAATGAAATCTGGGCTCTTAGTTGGACTGTAACCCCCTTGGAGCAAGGGCTGCTGTTCACATGCCCTCTGAGTGGAGGAGGCCCCCATCCTCCATACCACCTGTTGCCCAAGGGCCTGGACACAATGCACATTTGTCTTTTTTCCATTTTGTTTTCTCTTCTTTTCTGTTGTTTCTTGTTTTTTAAGTTGTCTTTCAAATGCCTATGACAAGTCCTCTCACTAAACCCAAGTGGCTTCATTTCTCTGCTCTAATTAAAATCTGCAGGTGATGCAGAGGAAAGCCACCTGCTCCACCTGGCTCCAGGTTAAGAAAATAAACATTGGCCGGGCGCGGTGGCTCAAGCCTGTAATCCCAGCACTTTGGGAGGCCAAGACGGGTGGATCATGAGGTCAGGAGATCGAGACCATCCTGGCTAACAGGGTGAAACCCCGTCTGTACTAAAAAAATACAAAAAGCTAGCCGGGTGCAGTGGTGGGCGCCTGTAGTCCCAGCTACTCAGGAGGCTCAGACAGGAGAATGGCGTAAACCCAGGAGGCGGAGCTTGTAGTGAGCTGAGATCCAGCCACTGCACTCCAGCCCGGGCAATAGAGCGAGACTCCGTCTCAAAAAAAAAAAAAAAAAGAAAAGAAAATAAACATTGATTTGGCTTTTCCCATTTATTATTCTGTAGGTTGCTATGACCCGAGAGAAGTTTCCAGAGAAGATTCCATTTAGACTAACAAGAATGTTGACCAATGCTATGGAGGTGAGTGGATATTGGGAACTAGCTGCTCCGAAATGGGATCAGGACAGTTACAACCTTCTCTGAAGACACACTTGCTTGTTAGAGCCCATCAGTTCCCCATAATGCCTTTGTGATTTTTGTAGCAGTTTTCTGTTATTTCCTATTGTGTTAGAAATGATCTGTCTATGAAAGGCTTACCACTTCACCTCTGACCTGGTTTCCTGTGGATCACAGTCCTACCCTGATTCCTTCTCCTAAGACATTCTCACCCTGATACATCAATATGGCCTGTGTCTGCTTCCTAAGTGAGGGTAACAGACCCCCTCAGCTTGCTTTGGGTGGAGGGTTAGTAACTCATGTGGTAAGTGGCTCTGTCCCATTTCTAGGTTACAGGCCTGGATGGCAACTACAGAATCACATGCCACACAGTGATGGAGGTGCTACGGGAGCACAAGGACAGTGTCATGGCTGTGCTGGAAGCCTTTGTCTATGACCCCTTGCTGAACTGGAGGCTGATGGACAGTGAGTATCATCAAGTGCCTGGGAGCTGAGCTCGGTGGCTCACGCCTGTAATCCTAACATTTTGGGAGGCCAAGACAGAAGAGTTGCTTGAGGCCAAGAGTTCGAGACCAGCCTGGGCAACATAGTAAGACACGTCTCTACAAAAACTGAAAAAATGGCCGGGCGCGG
>NW_016808946.1:1630156-1636872 GCF_001698545.2 Rhinopithecus bieti | reverse complement strand
AAAAAAAAAAAAAAAAAAAAAAAAAAAAAAAAAAAAAAAAGAAGGCTGTGGAGATTCAGGAAAGGGGACTTCACTGTGAACCGTAGCTGCCAAGAGAGCACTTGGGTTGGTGGCATCTAATCATCACTTCACCTGACAAAGGATAATTTTTCTTTTTTTTTTTTTCCCTTGAGACAGTCTTGCTCTGTCACCCAGGCTGGAGTATGGTGGCGCAATCTCGGCTCACTTCAACCTCCGCCTCCCGAGTTCAAGCAATTTTCCTGCCTTAGTCTCCCAAGTAGCTGGGATTACAGGCATGTGTCACCACGCTCAGCTAATATTTTTTGAATTTTTAGTAGAGATGAGGTTTCACCATGTTAGCCAGGCTGGTTTCAAACTCCTGATCTCAAGTGATCTGCCTGCATTGGCCTCCCAAAGTGCTGGGATTACAGGCATGAGCCACCCTGCCCTGCCAAGGGTAATTTATCATTATTAGATGAATGGACTCTGATGAGTAGAAAGCAAAAGGGTGTTTCAGGCAAGAAATTGGGATACTGGGTTATAATGTCATACATGGACACTGTGACAGGATTTGTGAATGCCTGAATCACCAGGCTTATAGGACCCACGGTCTCGGGGGTAGCTTATACCGGTGGCTGGTCTCAAACGAAGTGTGCTGAGACTTACTGGTTTCATTCTCAGGGCCCACCTCCCTAACACATTCTTAAGTGTCTACTATATGCTGCCTGTAGCGTACAGAAGGGAACGAGAACAGCCAGTTCTGCTGGCACCAGATGGTGGATTTGGTTGTTTAGCTTAAAAGTTAAATTCCATCTGGGTGTTGTGGTGCACACCTGTAAGCCCAGCAGGAGGAGCACTTGAGCCCGGGAGTTTGAGACTAGCCTGGGCAACACAGCAAGACCCTGTCTCAAAAAAAAACTTCCAATGGATCATTAATAGAAGTACAACTATCACCCGGGTGCGGTGGTTCATGCCTATAATCCCAGTACTTTGGGGGGCCCAGGCAGGCTGAGGTCAAGAGTTTGAGACCAGCTTGACTAACATGGAGAAACCCCATCTCTACTAAAAATACAAAATAAGCCGGCCATGGTAGCGCATACCTGTAATCCCAGCTCCTCGGAAGGCAGGAGAATCGCTTGAATCCGGGAGGCAGAGGTTGCAGTGAGCCAAGATTGCGCCATTGCACTCCAGCCTGGGCAATAAGAGTGAAACTCCATCTCAAAAAAAAAAAAAAGAAGTATAATTATCACTACCTTCATTCAGAAGGTCTGTGATGTACAAGGACAGCATTCAAAAAACTTCATAATTCTGATTTCAGACTCCTGCTAAAAGCCATAATCAGTGGAGGGTGAACCTAACACCTGAAGACTTTTTCTACCCAGAGTTGATATGAAAATTCCTCCAAGGAATAACATTTCAGCCTTGTGTGTGATACATTCCAAAGTTAATTTTCTTTATCAGTTTTTGTCCAAACACATTTTGTCATGAGGCTTTTGACCTGTGTTCCTGTTCCTATTCCTATGAGTTTATTTTGTTAATGCAATTTGCCTGAAAATCCATGTTTCAATTCTGATAAGCACCAGCTTTTTTTCAATAATTATTAACTCACATTTGAAAATGGCTTTATAGATAATTTTTTTTTTTTTTTTTTTTTTTGCAAATGGGGTCTCAGGCTGGTCTTGAACTCAGCTACTCAAGTGATCCTTCCACCTCAGCCTCTTGAGTAGCTGGGATTACAGTTGTGTCCAGCTTAAAACTTTGAAATACGTAAAGAGTAACATAAAATTTTCCTTCTCTTTTCCCCTTTAGGGTGGGTAGGGCAGGCGTTAAAGGAACAGAGTGTGTAGAGAATTAGATGCTAACACCAACAGTGGCTTTTTGGTGTTTGAATTTTCTGTTAATTGATTTCTTTTCCCATAGAAATTTTGGACGGTGTGGAACTTGGGGAGCCAGCCCATAAGAAAACGGGGACCACAGTGCCAGAATCGATTCATTCTTTCAGTAAGTCCAGCCTCCGAGGCACTGCACCAGTGACTAGCTCATTAAGAAAACAGCAGCTGTGTTAGACCCTGAGAAGGGCCAACAAGAGGAAGCAACAAAACTGCCTTGAGCAGAAAAGGTTCCATGGATTTCTCGTTATATTCCGAGGACGAAGATGAGCACGGAGGAAGGATTGCTCAGCACTTACTTACAGAAGTGAATGTTTGAGAAAACAGGGCACCCATTGAGCCTGTTGTATTGCTCCCATTCTTACTGTTATTTCTACTTTTGTGTATTCCAGTTGGAGACGGTTTGGTGAAACCAGAGGCCCTAAATAAGAAAGCTATTCAGATTATTAACAGGGTTCGAGATAAGCTCACTGGTGAGTGTGTCATCTGTTTACTTAAAGGGGACATAAGGCCGGGCGCGGTGGCTCACGCCTGTAATCCCAGCACTTTGGGAGGCCGAGGCGGGCGGATCACGAGGTCAGGAGATCGAGACCATCCTGGCTAACACGGTGAAACCCTGTCTCTACTAAAAATACAAAAAATGAGCTGGGCGAGATGGCGGGCGCCTGTAGTCCCAGCTATTTGGGAGGCTGAGGCAGGAGAATGGTGTGAACCTGGGAGGTGGAGTTTGCAGTGAGCCGAGATCGCGCCATTGCACTCCAGCCTGGGCGACAGAGTGAGACTCCGTCTCAAAAAAAAAGGGGGGGGACATAAAATCTGAGCACACTTTCCTCTCTCTGAGTGATGGTCAGCCCCATGTCCAGTAGTATTAGTGAGGAGCTTTGGCACCATGCAGCTGACAAAGAATGTCTTTGAAGTCATCAGTTAAACATTGTCTCTTATTCTTTTTTCTGATGACTAATAACAGTACTTAATGGTTAACTTCATTTAACTCAGGAGGTGAACAAATTTCTATTGGGTCCAAAATCAGCCAAATTCAGGGAAGTATTTTTTAATCATGTCTTTTTTTTTTTTTTTTTTTTTTTTTTTTTTTTTTTTTTTTTTGAGACAGTTTGCTCTTATTGCCCAGTCTGTAGTCCACTGGCTCCATCTTGGGTCACTGCAACCTCCACCTCCCAGGTTCAAGCAATTCTCCTGCCTCAGCCTCCCCAATAGCTGGGATTACAGGCGCCCCCCCCACCACACCCAGCTAATTTTTTGTATTTTTAGTAGAGATGAGGTTTCACCATGTTGGGCAGGCTGGACTCAAACTCTTGACCTCAAGTGATCCACCCACCTCGGCCTCCCAAAGTGCTGGGATTACAGGCATGACCCACCAAGCCCAGCCAAATTTTTCTCTTTTTTTGAGACAGGGTCTTGCTCTGTCACCCAGGCTGGAGTGCAGTGATGCCATCTTGGCCCAGTGCAACCTCCACCTTCTGGGTTCAAGCAATTCTCCTGCCTCAGGCTCCCAAGTAGCTGGGACTACAGGCCTGCGCCACCACACTCAGCTAATTTTCTATTTTTAGTAGAGACAGTGTTTTACCATGTTGGCCAGGCTGGTCTTGAACTCCTGACCTCAGGTGATCCACCTGCCTCAGCCTCCCAAAGTGCTGGGATTACAGGCGTAAGCCACCGCACCTGGCTGAATTTTTCAAATCCAACTATGATACATCCTTCATCTTCATGTCTGAGGATAAGCTGTTGGTATGGACAGTTAAGCCAACAGGGAAGAAGAAGTGCAGCGATTGCCAGGAAGAGAGTGAAATGTTTTTGTTGCTCCTGTGCTAGGTCGGGACTTCTCTCATGATGACACTTTGGATGTTCCAACACAAGTTGAGCTGCTCATCAAACAAGCGACATCCCATGAAAACCTCTGCCAGTGCTATATTGGCTGGTGAGTGGGGCTCTCAAAGTGACTTTGTTAAAATAAGCAATCAGAACCCAAGCCTAGGCCCCAAAGCCAGGGTAGCAAAAAGAGATTTGGTGGTGTATCTGTAAAGGGCAGTTAGAGCTCAAATCTCTTTAAAAGTTCATATTTATTGCATGTGCTCATTGTTATAAAACAATTGAGAAATATGGATGCATATTTGGAAGGCAAAGACTAAAATTACATTAAGATAAGTGGTTTAGGAGAACAGGCAAGGGTTGTTTGTGAGGCGTTCCTTTCGGGTTTTGCTGTCAGTCCATTGCAGAGATACAGGAAGGGCAAAGGAAAGAAAAAGCTAGAGCAGTGACAGAAGGAAATGAAAAGACAGATTTATGATCTGGGAGCCTAACCTCACGGACCACTCTGGGGTGTGCTTGATTAATTGCCCGAGGCATGCTTGAAGGCAGAAACTTGAGAGAGCAGATGCTGGGGTAGTGTCCTTGCAGGACCTCGGTGGGCAGTAGCCTTGACTGGAAATGATGAGCGTGTCCCATGCAATTAGCTGTGGGAGAGCTCAGGGAATACCCTGGGGTTGTCAGACCTTGGCCTTTTCATTTTCAAGTTATCTGTGTAAAGCTTTGAAGAAGCTCAAATTATTAAAATATTCCTTTTCTTTCTGCCTTCTTAGGTGCCCTTTCTGGTAACTGGAGGCCCAGATGTGACTGTCACGTTTTTTCTGAGGCTTTTTTACTTTAGTAAATGCTTCCACTAAACTGAAACCATGGTGAGAAAGTTTGACTTTGTTAAATATTTTGAAATGTAAATGAAAAGAACTACTGTATATTAAAAGTTGGTTTGAACCAACTTTCTAGCTGCTGTTGAAGAATATATTGTCAGAAACACAAGGCTTGATTTGGTTCCCAGGACAGTGAAACACAGTAATACCACGTAAATCAAGCCATTCATTTTGGGGAACAGAAGATCCATAACTTTAGAAATACGGGTTTTGACTTAACTCACAAGAGAACTCATCACAAGTACTTGCTGATGGAAGAATGACCTAGTTGCTCCTCTCAACATGGGTACAGCAAACTCAGCACAGCCAAGAAGCCTCAGGTCATGGAGGACATGGATTAGGATCCTAGACTGTAAAGACACAGAAGATGCCAACCTCACCCCTGCCACCTATCCCAAGACCTCACTGGTCTGCGGACAGCAGCAGAAATGTTTGCAAGATAGGCCAAAATGAGTTTTACAAAAGGTCTCTCTTCCATCAGACCCAGTGATGCTGCGACTCACGCTTCAATCCAAGACCTGACCGCTAGTAGGGAGGTTTATTCAGATCACTGGCGGCCTCGGCTGAGCAGATGCACAGAGGGGATCACTGCACAGTGGGACCACCCTCACTGGCCTTCTGCAGCAGGGTTCTGGGATGATTTCAGTGGTCAGAATGCTCTAGAAAACAGAAATACTATCATGGAAGTGCTGAACACAGGGAAGGTCTGGTACATATTGCGAATTATGAGCAGAACAAATACTCAACTAAATGCACAAAATATAAAGTGTAGCCATGTCTAGACACCAGGTTGTATCGGAATAATTTTTGTGCCAATAAATGACATCAGAATTTTAAACATACGTATATGAGTGGCTTTTTAGTCGTAATTTTGATCAGTTCAAAAAGGAAGCATTTACTCTTTCAGCAGTCAGCTTTTAGTAAGCACTCTGTAGTAGGGATGACAGAGGACAGAAGGGTGTACATGATGTGGTCCCTTTCCTCAGACTGTTCCCAGGCCAGACAGGTGGAGACAGCATGCCACTGAAGTGAACAGAACTTACCCCGGCCAAGTGCTGAGAAGAGGTGTGTATGGGCCACAGGTAGGAGCACAAATTCCACCGGGTGAGCCTGGAAAGCCTCATAGAAAGGGGGATGTTTGGCATGGCTCTTAAAAAGGAGTGGGAGTCTGTCAGATGAACCAAGGGGGGACATTCTCAGCAGAAAAGGAAGTGTGAGGCACTGCTGTGAAAGCATGGTATCCACAGCAGTAGCAAGTATCACTTGGACCATAAGAAATTGCAGGTACGTGGACCATTTTTAACATACAAAACTGGCATTTTCTTATGGCTGCACCTCATAGTTCAGCATATCTGGCTCAGTGGTCAGTGGGGAATAAAGGGAGTAACAGGAAAATAATAGGAGCTAAAGGAGGCACGGAAGTAGCACAGGGCCAGACCGGGGCCTCCATCAGTTCAGCAGCAAGGATTATGAACCTGATGCTGTGAAGTTTTAAAACGGAGTCGTATCTGAGTGGTGTTTTTTGTTTTTGTTTTCACTGGAGACTGGGTCTCGCTCTGTCACCCAGGCTGGACTGCAGTGGCACAATCATGGCTCACTGCAGCCTCAGCCCCATGGGCTCAGGTGATCTTCCTGCCTCAGCCTCCCAAGTAGCTGGGACTACAGATGTGCAGCTCCCCACCCAGCTAATTTTTGTATTTTTTGTAGACAATGGGGTTTTGCCATCTTTCCCAGGCTGGTCTTGAACTCCTGGACTCAAGCGATCTGCCCCCTCCTCAGCCTCCCAGAGAAGCCACTGTGCCCAGCCCTGAGTGGTGTTTTTAAAAGACAACTGGTGGCCAGGTGCGGTGGCTCACGCCTGTAATCCCAGCACTTTGGGAGGCCGAGGCGGGTGGATCACCTGAGGTCAGGAGTTCGAGAGCAGCCTGGCCAACATGGCAAAACCCTGTCTCTGCTAAAAATACAAAAGTTAGCTGGGTGTGGTGGCATGCACCTGTAATCCCAGCTACTGGGGAGGATGAAGCAGGAGAATTGCCTGAACCTGGGAGGTGGAGTTTGCAGTGAGCCAAGATTGTGCCACTACACTCCAGTCTGGGCAACAGATTGAGACTCCATTTCAAAA
>NW_016808946.1:1623278-1629974 GCF_001698545.2 Rhinopithecus bieti | reverse complement strand
AAAAAAAAAGCCAGGCATGGTGGCAGGCACCTGTAATCCCAGCTACTCAGGAGGCTAAGGCAGGAGAATCACTTGAACCGGGCAGCAAAGGTTGCAGTGAGCTGAGATCGCGCCACTGCACTCCAGCCTAGGTGACAGAGCAAGACTGTTTAAGAAAAAAAAAAAAAAAAAAGGGGAATTTAAATCTAAAAAATGACACTAGCAACAGTTTTAACACTCACAGCTAGAAAGTCATATACCTACTTGGATTTTCTGTTACAGTCCTAAACCATGTATCACCTATTTGCTCCAGAAAATATGGTCACCGTAACTTTCTTGGTTCCAGATGAAATAACTCTCAGTGACTACGGTGATGTTACCATTCGTGAACAATAAAGGTGTGAGAATGAATGGACACAGGAAATAATGGCCATTAGTGATAAAGATAGATTCTTTAGGATGTGAGAGTCTGGATTAAGGCCTTTGGTGAATCCAATAGGTTTTAAGTTACATCTAAGCAAAGCCTTCTGGGTTTCTTGAGAAGAATTATCGAAGGCAGGGAAAGAGCTAGTGGAGGTCTTTAAATATAGTTTAGTCCAGCCAGGCACGGTGGCTCATGCCTGAAACCCCAACACTGTGAGAAGGTAAAGTGAGAGGATTGCTTGAATCTAGGAGTTTGAGACCAGCTTGGGAAACATAGTGAGACCCTGCCTCTACAAAAAATAAAAAAATTAGTTGGGCATGGTGGCACGGGCCCGGTCTACCCTGGATGCTGAGGTCAGAGGACTGCTTGAGCCCAGGAGTTTGAGCTTATAGTAAGCTATGATTGTGCCACTGCACTCCAGCCTGGATGACAGAGACCCTGTCTCTAAAATTAAATACATAAGGATGAAGATCTTTATGATGATCCACTTAATAGTAAATATATTTTCTCATAATTTTCCTTATTTATTGTAAGAATACAGTATATAATACATATACACAGTATTTGTCAGTTGACCATTTGTTACCGGTAAGGCCTCTGGTCAACAGGAGGCTATTAAGTTTTGGGGGAGTTAAAAGCTATATGTGGATTTTCAACTGCTCAAAGGGATGGGAGCCCCTAATTACCAGATGTTGTTCACAGGTTAAGTGGGTTTTTTTTTTTTTTTTTTTTTTTTTTTGAGACAAGGTCTGGCAGTACAGGCTGGGGGCAGTGGTGCAATCTCAACATACTGCAACCTCCACCTCCCAGGCTCGAGTTATCCTCCCACCTCAGGCTCCTGAGTAGCTGGGACTACAGGTGCATGCCACTACACCTGGCTAATTTTTGTATTTTTTGTAGAGACTGGTTTCTTGCCATGTTGCCCAGGCTGATCTCAAACTGGTGAGCTCAGAAGATCCTCCCGCCTCAGCCTCCCAAAGTGCTAAGATTACAGGCGTGAGCCACTGCACCCGGCCAACTGTATTTTTTAAGAATCAAGGCTGAGGCCGGGCATGGTGGCTTATACCTCTAATCCCAGCACTTTGGGAGGCTGCAATGGGCAGATCACGAGGTCAGGAGTTCGAGACTAGCCTTGCCCACATGGTGAAACCCGTCTCTTACTTAAAAATACAAAATTAGCTGGGCATGGTGGTCCGCGCCTATAATCCCAGGTACTCAGGAGGCTGAGGCAGGAGAATCGCTTGAACCCAGGAGGCGGAGGTTGCAATCACACCATTGCACTCCAGCCTGGGCAGTAGAGTGAGACTTCATCTCAAAAGAAAAAAAAGAAAAGAAGGCTGTAGTGTTAACTTACCGAGTTTCAAATATCAACTCCATCTCATACTACCTTTGTGACCTTGGATAATTTACTTAGATTCTCTCTGCTTGTCTCCTCTGAAAGTGTGGGTAAGCCCTACCTTGTGAGGCTGTCTGAAAGACAAGATAATCCATGGGGGAGCATTTGCACAGCCTGACACGTGGTATTAGGTTGAACCACATGAAATAGGTGCTCAAAAATACTAAATGAACTAGGCCTTTGTCCTACCAGGGCACCTGTGCACCTGAGGCACACACATGGAAAAAGTGAAAAGCAAGTATTCTCTTAATTGGATATGCTGAACATTTATTGAACACTTAATGGGTGGAATGAATTGTATTAAGGGCATCCCATCTCTGATTTCAGGAGAGTGAATCTGTCTCCTGAGCTGCCTGATAATTTGGTGCCTCCCTCACAAGAGCTTTTCCAGGAGTTCACTTCACAAATGTGTATTGAGTTCCCACTCTGGGTTAACCAGAATGGTTCCAGCAGTGTCCGCAGGAAAGAACGTCTTTCTGGAGGAGTTCAGAGGGCACTGGAGGGAGGAAGCACAGTGGGAGCTAGACGCTTTCTTCAGGAGCTTACCTGTAAAGGGCGAGAGAGAGGTGATGGTGGTTGGAAGGAGATGTGGGAGCCAGCGTTTTTCCCTTTTCTCTTTTAGTTGGGAGAGATGTCAGTATACTTGTAGGCTGTTAGGAATGAACCAATAGAGGGAAAAGATAGATGGAGGGGCGGGGAGGTGTAATTAATTGCCGGAGCCAAAACCAAGTGGGTGAGGGGAACACAGAACCAGCCAGAGCTTGGGAGGAGGTGACTGGAAATATGAGGCTGGGCTGGGCACGGTGGTTCCCGCCTGTAATCCCAGTGCAGTGGGAGGACAGCTTCAGCCCAGGAGTTCGAGACCAGGTTGGTAAGATGCAGTCTAAAAAAAATAATTAGGCCAGGCGCTGGTGGCTCACACCTGTAATCCCAGCACTTTGGGAGGCCGAGGCGGGAGGATCACAAGGTCAGGATTTCGAGACCAGCCTGGCCAACATGGCGAAACCCCATCTCTACTAAAAATACAAAAAAAAATTAGCCTGGCGTTGTGGCACTCACCTGTAATCCCAGCTACTTGAACCCAGGAAGCGGAGGTTGCAGTGAGCCGAGATTGCACCACTGCACTCCAGCCTGTGCAGCAGAGTGAGACTGTCTTAAAAAAAAAAAAAAAAAAACAGGCCAGGTGCGGTGGGTCATGCCTGTAATCCCAGCACTCTGGGAGGCCGAGGTGGGAGGATCACAAAGTCAGGAGTTCGAGACCAGCCTGGCCAATATGGTGAAACCCCGTTTCTACTAAAAATACAAAAAAATTAGCCGAGCGTGGTGGCGCATGCCTGTAATCCCAGCTACTCGGGAGGTTGAAGCAAGAGAATTCCTTAAACCCGGGAGGCAGGAGGCTGCAGTGAGCCGAGATTGTGCCACTGCACTACAGCCTGGGCAACAGAGCGAGACTCCATCTCAAAAAGAATAAAAATAAAAATAGGCTGCACGCTGATGGCTCATACCTGTAATCCCAGCACTTTGGAAGACCAACAGAGTGAGACTTTGTCTCAAAAACATAATTTTGTTTGTTTGTGACAAGGTCTCACTCTGTTGCCCAGGCTGGAATGCAGTGGTTTGATCTTGGCTCACTGTAACCTCCGCCTCCCGCGCTCAAGCCTCAGCCTCCCGAGTAGCTGGGATTACAGGCCTATGCCACCACGCCCGGCTAATTTTTGTACTGTTAGTAGAGATAGGGTTTCACCATGTTGGCCAGGCTGGTCTCCAACCCCTGACCTCAGGTGATCCACCCGCCTCAACCTCCCAAAGTGATGGGATTACAGGCGTGAGTCACCGCGCCCAGCCTCAAAAACATAACTTTAAAAGAGATTTTGAGACAGGGTTTCACCCTGTCACCCCAGCTGGAGTGCAGTGGAACCTCCACCTCCTCGGCTTGAGCAACCATCCCACCTCAGCCTCCCTAGCAGCTGGGACTACAGATGCGCGCCACCACGCCTGGTAATCCCGGTTTTTAAATAAAGACGAGGGTAAGCGGGGCTCGTGGCCCTCGCCTGGGGTCCCAGCTACTTCGCAGGCTAAGGTGGGAGGATCTCTTGAGTCCAAGAGTTCGAAACCAGGTTGAGCAAACATAGCCAGACCTCGTGTCAAAAATATATGTGATAATCAGGTCCTCCAGGCCGCACCCTAGATCACAGGGTTGTTGGGATGATACAATATGAGGTAAAAGAACGTGAAATTCACGCTACAGCGCTCAGAAGTGCCACCCCAATCTCAGGCGCCCCGCCCGCCGCTTCGATCTGGCGCATGCGTGGTGCGCACACACGTCCCGTCGCGTCGCCGAGACGCTCTCGCGAGATAAGCCGTGCAGGCCGAAAAAATGGCGCCGCCCAGTACCCGCGAGTCCAGGGTCCAGTCGGCTACCAGCGAGACCAAATCCGACGGGGAGATGGTACTGCCAGGCTTTCCGGACGCCGACAGCTTTGTGAAGGTGAGTTCGCGGGGCCTCGGGGGTACCAGGAGTCGCCCGCGGCCACCGGAAGCCGACCCGGGCCCTCTGGGCAGCCAATGCCCGTCCGCCGCAGTAGATCCCGAGCGAGGGTCGCGGGGCCCCTGTCCGCGCTGGGCGCAGACTCTCCTCCATCCTCCGGGGATGGGGCCTCAGAAACGGACACTGAGGGGCGTCCCGCTTGCCAGCTTAAGTCCATGTAGGCCCAAATGTGGAAAACCATCTCGCATCCTGGGGAAGGCTTCCTTGCCACCCAGACGTCCCTAGCCCTTGCGACGTCGCCCCTGCCACGCCCTAGCCACCCGACCAGCTCTCCGCAGGGGTTCGGCTGCTTCGCGCTCCGCACACTTGCCTGGAGTTGTCCTCTCCCGCGACCAGGATGGCCCTTCGTCTCTTCCCCTGTTCCTGAAGTCCAATCCTGCATAATCTTTAACCGTGACTTAAATGTCACCTGTTAAAGCCCCATTGCACTTCTATCAGTAACTCCTAGAAGATACACAGAGCGTTCACTTAAGATCTTTGTATAACTTAGCTTAAATGTGAACAAATGTACAACTAGGCTTAAACTGTGCATAGCTCTTACAAAGCCATGAAACTAAAATAATTTGTAAATTAGCCCTATAAATTTACGGAAATTCCACTCACATTGTATCTATCTAATTTGCCATTAGCTAATGCTGTTGATTCATTAACATGGCTCTCATTAATTCCTGGACCACTAACTGTGCTCTTGGTTGTGTGGCAGTCATGTTCATAAGCTACCATGTGCCCCTCCATGATTTAATTTCCCACCTCCTTTCTCTGCTTTTTTCTTGGGAAATGTCGTCAACTCACAATGACGTCATTTGGCCTTCACATGATCAACCATCATTTATGTCACTTCATGGTTTTGTTTCATTACCTCGCAACAGCTAAAATAGAGAACCACTTAACACTAACTGAACAATAAACACAAATCCAGTTTTAGATAGTAGCTGTTATAATTTTGTCGTCCAAGGATCTAGGATAAGGTTGTATTGTTTTTAGATGCTCATCCAGATGAAAACACAAAAACACATTCCTGTAGAAAGCTCTTGGATCTGAACTTGAGTCATAATAACACTTACGTGCCAAGAACTGTCCTAAGTGCTTTTATTAGCTTATTCATTCTGTCCTCACAAAAACTCTGTGGTGTGGGCCCTTTTTATTTTCCCTGTTTTTCAGAGGAGAATACTAAAGTCCAAATAAAAGAAATCACTTGTCCAGGATCTCAGTTAATGCGTAGCAGAGTCAAGATTCAACCCTAGGTTTTTGTGAATATTAGAGTATATATATATATGTGTTTGTTCTGTCTCTCAACTCTCCCAAGAATGTAAGCTCCAAGGCCGGGCGCGGTGGCTCAAGCCTGTAATCCCAGCACTTTGGGAGGCCGAGACGGGCGGATCACGAGGTCAGGAGATCGAGACCATCCTGGCTAACACGGTGAAACCCCGTCTCTACTAAAAAAAAAAAAAAAACTAGCCGGGCGTGGTGGCGGGCACCTGTAGTCCCAGCTACTTGGGAGGCTGAGGCAGGAGAATTGCGTAAACGCGGAAGGCGGAGCTTGCAGTGAGCTGAGATCTGGCCCCTGCACTCCAGCCTGGGCGATAAAGCGAGACTCTGTCTCAAAAAAAAAAAAAAAAAAAAAATAAACCCCAAACTTGGTTTCCCATTCACGATTGTATTCTTACGGCTTAGATTAGATTGGGGTTTGGCACTAAATGAGTACTTTTTTGATGGATGAAGAGTAGATACCTTGTATACAATAGATGATAAAAATGATATACCAAATGAATGGGGATCCATGTGTAAAACATGCCATCTTTTCTTGTTTTTGACAGTTTGCTCTTGGGTCCGTGGTGGCAGTCACCAAGGCATCTGGGGGCCTACCACAGTTTGGCGATGAGTATGATTTTTACCGAAGTTTTCCTGGCTTCCAAGCATTTTGTGAAACACAGGGAGACAGGTTGCTTCAGTGGTAAGTACTATATTTTGTTTTCTTGTGTTAATGAAAAGAAGTGAAAACAAAGAGGTCGATAAATTTTCCTGAAATTTATTTTCCTTAAACATTTTCTGTGGTATGAAGAGTCATAAAATATGAAAATTGAAGCAATGGATTTTGATTAGGGAAATATTACTTGGTATATTTTTAGTTTAGCTTTTAAAAAATGTATTGACTTTTGTACTTAAAAAATACATTGACTATAATCCCAGCACTTTGGGAGGCCGAGACGGGCGGATCACGAGGTCAGGAGATCGAGACCATCCTGGCTAACACAGTGAAACCCCCTCTCTACTAAAAAATACAAAAAACTAGCCGGGCGAGGTGGCGGATGCCTGTAGTCCCAGCTACTCGGGAGGCTGAGGCAGGAG
>NW_016808946.1:1594658-1619850 GCF_001698545.2 Rhinopithecus bieti | reverse complement strand
TAGCCTGGGTGACAGAGTGAGACTCAGTATCAAAAAAAAAAAAAAAAGGTGGCCTGGTGTGGTGGCTCATGCCTGTAATCCAGCACTTTGGGAGGCCGAGGTGGGTGGATCACCTGAGGTCAGGGGTTCAGGACCAGCCTGGCTAACATGGTGAAACCCCGTCTCTACTAAAAATACAAAAAATTAGCTGAGCTTGGTGGTGAACACTTGTAATCCCAGCTACTCGGGAGGCTGAGGCAGGAGAATTGCTTGAACCCGTGAGGCAGAGGTTGCAGAGAGCCAAGATTGTACCATTGCACTCCAGCCTGGGCAACAAAAGTGAAACTCCATCTCAAAAAAAAAAAAAAAAAAAAGTTAAATTGCCTTATTCTGGCAAGGTTCAGTGGCTCACTCCTGTAATCCTAGCGCTATAGGAGGCCAAGGTAGGAAGATTACTTGAGCTCAGGAGTTCCAGAACCAGCCTGGGCAACGTAGTGAGACCTTGTCTTTATTTAAAATTAGTAAATAAAGTGCCTTATTCTGAATCTGCCATCCAGATCTGCAAATTCTGTTTATATTTTTTTGGAGACTGAAGTCTTGCTCTGTCACCCAGGCTGGAGTGCAGTGGTGCAACCATAGCTCACTGCAACCTCGAACTCCTGGGCTCAAGTGATCCTCCCACCAGAGCCTCCCAAGTAGCTGGGACTGCAGGTGTGCACCACCACATCTGGCTAATTTTTTTTTTAATTTTATAGAGACGGTGTCTTGCTGTGTTGCCCAGGCTGGTCTTGAACTCTTCAAACAATCCCCCCACCTCAGCCTCCTTAGTCACTACGATTACAGGCATGAGCCACTGTGCCTGACAAGATTTGAAAATTCTATTTGTCAAGAGAAGAGGCGTTTATATCACCCAACCAAAATTGAGGTGATTTATACCATTACTCAAAATCTACTGAACCCCCCAGCTCACAGGATTGGAAGGAGTTGTGTATTATTCTGTCTTGCTTATTATCTATTTATCCTTAATTCTATGGCAGACATTATTTTCACAGAAATACACAGGGATCATGGAAAACAAATCTAACCTCAACCATCTGACAGTCCTGCAAATATTTAAATCATGCTCTCCTGTCCCATGAAGTTATCTCTTCCCTAGTCTAAGTGCCCACAAATCTTTTTGCAGTTTCTGGTATATTGTGATTTCAAGTCCTGCCATACTCCTATATATCACCTGCATGTGCCTCTGTTAGTAGTGTCCAAGCTGATATTTCACATCTGCTTTAAAGTGCAAAATAGATTAGGACTCCCTGCAGTCTCATTCTAAATAGTATACTTCTGTATTTAATGTAGGCAGTCCAGGGACTTCTTAGTTATTTTAGTGGCCACATGACACTGTTAAATCATATTAGAATTTTCAGCCCAATTCAGAGCTGTAAAGAGTCAATCGAGTATTGGGCATGGGTAGTTACTGTCCTACCTGCCTTTGAACAAATAATGCATTAATTACTTGGCATGACATACTAATCACCTTTATTGATCAACTCTGTAAAATTTTTATTTTTTTAAGTTGTCAAAACTTGTATAGGTGCTCCTTGATTTACAATTGGTTATGTCTCAGTAAACCTATATTATAAGTCAAAAATGCATCTAATATACCTCACTTACCAAATAGCTTAACTGAGCCTGCTTTAAATGTGCTCAGAAAACTTCCATTAGTCTACAGTTGGGCAGAATCTTACACAAAGCCTATTTTTATACTACAGCATTGAATATCTCATATAATTCAAGTAGCATTGACTATACTTCTGAAAGTGAAAAACAGGTTGTGGCCGGGCACAGTAGCTTATGCCTGTAATCCCAGCACTTTGGGAAGCCAGGGGAAGTGGATCACTTGAGGTCAGGAGTTCAAGACCAGTCTGGTCAACATAGTGAAACCCCATCTCTACAGAAAAATACAAAAATTAGCTGGGCATGGTGGTGTGCGCCTGTAGTCCCAGATACTCGGGAGGCTGAGGCACAAGAATTGCTTGAACCCAGGAGGCGAAGGCTGCAGCGAGCTGAGATTGGACCACTGCACTCTAGCCTGGGCAACAGAGTGAGACTCCATCTCAAAATAAAGGAAAAACAGGGCCAGGCACAGTGGCTTACGCCTGTAATCCCAGCATTTTGGGAGGCCGAGGCAGGCAGATCACAAGGTCAAGAGATTGAGACCATCCTGGCCAATAGAGTAAAACTCCATCTCTATTAAAAATACAAAAATTAGCTGGGCATGGTGGTGTGTGCCTGTAGTCCCAACTATTTGGGAGGCTGAGGCAGGAGAATTGCTTGAACCTGGGAGGCTGTCTGCAGTAAGCTGAGATCACGCCACTGCACAGACAAGACACTCTGTCTTGTGTCACAGAGCAAGACACTCTCCAAAAAAAAAGAAAAAAGAAAAACAGGTTGTAAGTGTGGTTGAAATATGGATTCCACTAAATGCCAATCACTTTCACACCATTGTGAACTCAAAAAATTATAAGTCAAACTGTCTTACATTGGGGACCAGCTATGTATTTATCCCATACAACATGATATTTTGATAGATACATTGATCTGTTCTTATATATATATTTTCTTACACAAATGTCTCTGAATACATCTCTTTAAAATGTTAGGTAATTAGGCTGGGTGCGGTGGCTCACGCCTATAATCCCAGAACTTTGGGAGGCTGAGGCAGGCGGATCACTTGAGGTCAGGATTTCAAGACCAGCCTGGCCAACTGGGTGAAACCCCATCTCTACTGAAAATACAAAAATTAGCCAGGCGTGGTGGTGCACACCTGTAATCCCAGCTACTCGGGAGGCTGAGGCAGGAGAATCGCTTAAACCCGGGAGGCAGAGGCTGCAGTGAGCCTAATTCAGAACTGTAAAGAGTTGCAATGAGCCGAGATCACGCCGCTGCACTCCAGCCTGGGCGACAGAGTGATACTCTGTGTTAAATCAATAAAATGTTAGGTATTTAAGTCTACCTCAAAAGGAAAAATGCTTTACCAGTACCTCTTCTACTTCTAGGGTATTTTACTGGATGAAGCCTCAGGTGTAAACAAGAATCAGCAGCCTGTCCTCCCTGCCGGCTTGCAGGTCCCCAAAACGGTAGTGTCCAGCTGGAACCGTAAGGTGAGGGCTTTTCAGATTAACTAGCTCTTGATGTCAGCTTCATAATAGGGATTGTGCTCATTCTGACATGCATTTCTGTTCTAATTTATTAGAGAACTGGCCACTGCCTTCTTTAGTTTGTTCTCATAAACACACACAACCTAATTACACCTTCTTCTCCACTTTCTGGAGACCTCCACATGTACATACATTCTTAAGTGAATGGCCCTTGCGATGTTCTTGTCTCCTTGGAAGTCGTAAATTGGAATTTACTTTTCTAATTCATCAAGTTGCTGTGTTATAAAGTATTTGTATGCGTTGATCATAGGCAGCAGAATATGGCAAAAAAGCAAAATCTGAAACTTTCCGGCTGCTTCATGCAAAAAATATCATCCGACCTCAGCTCAAGTTTCGAGAGAAGATTGACAATTCCAACACACCATTTCTTCCTAAAATCTTCATCAAACCCAATGCTCAGAAACCTCTCCCTCAAGGTAAATAGTGCATACTTTGCCTGTGTTTGAGTCTCACTTTATTTGATGCAAAAACCAGGAAGGGTGTACAGGTCTCTCTCCCACCCTCCTTTCTTCAAAGGGAGCCCAGTTCAGCTATTCCAGAGGCTGAAGTGGGAGGATCACTTGAGCCCAGGAGGTCAAGGCTACAGTGAGCTGTGACTGTGCCACCACACTTCAGCCTGGGGGAAAGAATATGACCCTGTCTCAAAAAAAAACAAAACACAAAGGGAGCCAGTTTACCCCTGTGTAACTAGAAAAGACACGAATGTGCTTATGATGTTTTTGTCACTGCTTCGGTCTCCAGCTCTCTCTAAGGAAAGGCGGGAACGCCCACAGGATCGTCCTGAGGACTTGGACGTCCCCCCTGCACTGGCTGATTTCATCCATCAGCAAAGAACCCAGCAGGTTGAGCAAGACATGTAAGTGTTTGCCTATGTCTGACCTTTCTGCTGTGAGTACTTACCTTTATGCCGCATTTTCACAGTTTCACTTTTGTGGAGTATATACATGAAAACAATCTGAGGAGCAGTGATTTCCTCCTTACCCCAACCTGGGCCCTAGCAATAAAACCTGCTGTTTGTGTTCACAAAGGGCCTGCACAGCATTGCCTCATAAACCTCACTGCAGTCCTGAGAAGTAGCAGTTACTCTCATTCCCATTTTATAGATGTAAAACGCAAAGGCTGGGCGCGGTAGCTCATGCCTGTAATCCCAGCGCTTTGGGAGGCTGAGACCGGTGGATCACCTGAGGTCAGGGGTTCAGGACCAGCCTAGCCAACATGAGGAAACCCCATCTCTACTGAAAATACAAAAGTTAGCCAGGCGTGGTAGTGTGTGCCTGTAATCCCAGCTACTTGGGAGGCTGAGGCAGGAGAATCACTTGAACCTGGGAGGTGGAGGTTGCAGTGAGCCGAGATGGCATCGCTGCACTCCAGCCTGGGTGATAGAGTAAGACTCCGTCTCCAAAAAAAAAGATGTAAAAGCAAAATGAGAGATGCAGACTTCTCATAGAGTTGGAACTTCTTTGAGACAGGGTCTTGCTCTGTCACCCAGACTGGAGTGTGGTGGCATGAACACAGCTCACTACAGCCTTTACCTCCTGGGCTCAAGTGTTCCTCCTGCCTCTGCCTCCCAAGTAGCTGTGATCACAAGCATGAGCCATCATGCACAGTTAATTTTTATATTTTCTATATGCCCAGTCTGGTCTTGAATTTCTGGCCTCAGCAGTTCTCCCAACCTGCCCTCCCAAAGTGTTGGGATTATAGGCATGAACCACTGTGCCTGGCCAGAGCTGGCCCATGTTTTCTTTCTTTCTTTTTTTTTTCTTTTTGAGACAGAGTTTCGCTCTTATTGCCCAGGCTGGAGTGCAGTGGCGCGATCTCAGCTCACTGCAACCTCTGCCTCCTGGGTTCAAATGATTCTCCTGCCTCAGCCTCCCAAGTAGCTGGGATTACTATAGGCATGTGCCACCAAGCCTGGATAATGTTGTATCTTTTTTTTTTTTTTTTTTTTAGTAGAGACAGGGTTTCATCATGTTGGTCAGACTGGTCTCAAACTCCTGACTTCAGGTGATCCACCCTCCTTGGCCTCCCAAAGTACTGGGATTATAGGCTGGAGCCACCACACCCAGCCCCATGTTTTCTTAAATTTGTCTTTCCTCCATACTATACTGCTCTGCCTTTCTTATTAGGACTCAAATAGTAGGTAAGGCTCTGGGGTTTTTTTTTGTTTGTTTGTTTTTTAAGTTTTGCTCTGTCACCCAGGCTGGGTGCCATAGTGCAATCATAGCTCACTGTAGCCTTGACCCCTGGGGCTCAAGCAATCCCCCTACCTCAGCCTCCCTAGTAACTTGTACTACAGGCACACATCACCGTACCTGGTACCTGACTTGTTTTTTAATTTTAGTTTTTATTTTTGTAAACACAGGGTCTTTCTGTGTTGCCCAGTCTGGCCTCAAACTCCTAGCCTCAAGCAATCCTCCTGCCTTGACCTTCCAAAGTTCTGGGATTACAGGCGTGAGCCACCGTGCTCAGCCCAAGGCTCATTCATGAATTTAGTAAAGAAAAGGCATTTTTTACTGGCAATATAAGCATCTTGGAAAAACTTCACTTAAAATAGACAAATGGACTTTGCCTTTAGTATAATGCAAAAAGGTGATAAAAATTTGGTTAGTATTGGCCTTTTCCTCACATAGAGCCAGAGTCTGTGTGGGCATTCATGCCTTTAGCCCCAGCTCTGCAATGTGAGGCCACAAGCTAAGTGCTGGAGAAATAAAGGCCATGAAAGGGAACCCTGCCCTCCTGGGCTACCATGATCCTCGAGGAACACATCACAGGTTGAGGATTTTTATACAGATTTCTTAGGATCAGAAGAAAACATAACATTAAGGTCTTGGCCAACTGAAATATTTGCTTCATCCTTACTTTACAGATTTGTTATTTCAAACTACAGGAATTATATATTTCTCATTTTGGTATTATCCACAACATCAACCGTACAGTACTTTGCAAATAAGTACTCAAATCTTTATAAAGCTGCTCGGATCTCCAGCTCTCTAAAGAAATGAATAGACTTAATTATCATATTTTAAGAGTGAGCAAATATCTGATTTATGATTTGTACTCGAATTACTGAAATAATGAAGCTCTTTATAGAAGGAAGATATTTTCACGGTGGACTTTTCTCATTTGTTTTTACAGATTGGATAAGAGGCATTATTTTTCCTTTGAATCGTGGAATTAATCAGACTGATTTCTCTTTTTGTTTTATTTACTCAGGTTTGCACATCCTTATCAATATGAACTAAATCACTTTACCCCACCAGATTCAGTGTTTCAAAAGCCACAACCCCAGGTTAGTACCCAGCCTTGGTTTATAAGGTGACTTGTAGTAGCCCAAGAGGAATCAAATAAGTAGATTCATTGATGCAATTTTGACTTTTCCTTGAAGATCTTTAAGGTAGAAAGTTACAGTTTTGGGTCATTTCTCAGACTCGTAGTTCACTTTGTACTTTACTGGGGGGTGATTTCTATATTCCTCCCTTTTTCTCACTATTCTCTTGATCCAGTTATACAGACCTATAGAAGAGACACCATGCCATTTCATATCCTCCCTGGATGAACTTGTGGAACTCAACGAAAAGCTCTTGAATTGTCAGGAATTTGCAGTCGACTTGGAGGTATCTTGTAAATGACCCTGGGTAAAATTTTTACATTTTCTGTGAGTTTGTCTATTGGAGAAGTATAAAATTGATACTAATTGTAATTTTTTTTTGGTAAAAGATTAAGCATGTAACTTAGCTTTGTAGCTCACTTTTCAAAATCAGTAAAGAAAAGTCTAATACAGTCTTTGTTTTTTCTCTTCTCCCCTCCTCCTATGTGGTTTAGCACCACTCTTACAGGAGCTTCCTGGGACTGACCTGCCTGATGCAAATTTCCACTCGGATGGAAGACTTCATCATTGACACTCTCGAGCTTCGAAGTGACATGTACATTCTCAATGAGAGCCTCACAGACCCAGCTATCGTTAAGGTCAGCCAGCCTTTTGTGACTCATGCATGTGAGCTCGTACAAGAATTTTAGTGCTTTGCAGTGTACTATTTCTTTTCTTTTTTTTTTTTTTTTTTTTGAGACGGAGTCTTGCTCTGCTGCCCAGGCTGGAGTGCAGTGGCCGGCTCTCAGCTCACTGCACGCTCCGCCTCCCGGGTTCACGCCATTCTCCTGTCTCAGCCTCCCGAGTAGCTGGGACTATAGGCGCCCGCCTGGTCGCCCGGCTAGTTTTTTGTATTTTTTAGCAGTGTACTATTTCATCATTTCAACCTAGACCCAGTCAAGTCGGGCGGAATCATGTCATTTCCTAACTAGGATACCATGCTAAATGGCTGTTGTTTCTAAATCCCTGTTAGAACAGCTAAGACTTAGCTTGTTACCACTGAGAAAAATGTTAAATAATTTTAATGACTACTGCAGTGAGCCCCAGCCATCAAGATTGTTTGGACTTAATGACCGTACTGAAGCTACTAGAGCTGCTTTCAGGTGTCTCATTGGTTGATAACAGTTTCAGACTTTAAGGGTGTGGAATCAGGAGTGTAGAAAGCTGTGACAGAAGACAAAAGAAACTTTTAAAACTCATATCTCTTAATTTGTTTTGTTTTGGTTTTTTTTTTTTTTTTTGAGACGGAGTTTTGCCCTTGTTGCCCAGGCTGGAGTGCAATGGCACGATCTCGGCTCACCGCAACCTCTGCCTCCCAGGTTCAGGCGATTCTCCTGCCTCAGCCTCTCAAGTAGCTGGGATTGCAGGCATACGCCACCACACCCGCCTAATTTTTGTATTTTCAGTGGAGACAGGGTTTCGCCATGTTGGTCAGGCTGGTCTCAAACTCCTGACCTCAAGCAATCCACCCACCTTGGCCCAAAGTGCTGGGATTACAGGTGTGAGTCACCACTCCCGGCTGCATATGTCTAATCTTGATTAGAACATTGGCTTCAGCCAGGTGAGGCGGCTTAGGCGTGTAATCCCAGCACTTTGGTAAGCTGAGGCAGGAGGATCACTTGAGCCCAGGAGAATGAGACCAGCCTGGGGAACATAGTGAAACCTCGTCTCTACAAAAAATACCAAAGTTCAGCTGGGCATCGTGGCACGCCTGTAGTCCCAACTACTTGGGAGGCTGAGGTGGGAGGATTGCTGGAGCACAGGAGGCAGATGTTGCAGTGAGCCAAGATCACACCACTGCACTACGGACGGGACAGCGGAGACCACCTTCTAATTTCAGTGTTCTAATAAACTAGAGGCAGAGTTAATTTCTGAGCATGAGTGGCCTGCTACCAGTGTACTGCATGACTTTGATTCTGTTTTCAGGTCTTCCATGGTGCTGATTCAGACATAGAATGGCTACAGAAAGACTTTGGGTTGTATGTAGTAAACATGTTTGATACCCATCAGGCTGCACGCCTTCTTAACCTGGGCAGGCACTCACTCGATCATCTCTTGAAACTCTACTGCAATGTGGACTCAAACAAGCAGTATCAGCTGGCTGATTGGAGAATACGGTCAGTTTGCTCTTAATGAGAAAATGTGGGTGGCAGAAGAAAGTGATTATTCATTAACCTGTCATCCAGAGAGACCTGGGTTTGAGCCATACCATACTTATTGAGATGAATGGCATCAGGTTTTCACCAGGCATCTTCAGCAGCAGAAAAGGGGTAGGAAATTCTTTTTTTTTTTTTTTTTTTTGAGACGGAGTCTCGCTCTCGTCCCGCCCCAAGGCTGGAGTGCAGTGGCGCCGGATCCAAGCTCACTGGAAAGCTCCGCGCTCCCGGGTTTACGCCATTCTCACTGGCCCTCAGCCTCCCGAGTAGCTGGGACTACAGGTGCCCGTCACCACGCCCGGCTAGTTTTTTTGTATTTTTAGTTAGAGACAGGGTTTCACTGTGTTAGCAGTGATGGTTCCTCGATCTCCTGACCGTCCGTGATCCGCCCGTCTCGGCCTCCCAAAGTGCTGGGATTACAGGCTTGAGCCACCGCACCCGGCCAAAATTCTTTAACAATAATGTGGACTTTATGATGGGCTGATGCAGTTAGTTACACTGTGTTTCATGGAAGTAGTGGCTGAAAAAGAGGTGCCAAGTCAGTATTTGCCCGTGCTGGTCTCTTGTTTGAAACTGGGATCTCTCTACTAGATGATTTTGTGTGTGTGTCTGTGTGTGTGTGTGTGTGTGTGTGTGTGTGTGTGTGTGTGTATGTGTGTATGTGTAAGATCTTCCATAGGGATGATTGTGTGTGTGTGTAAGATGATCTTCCATAGGTGGGAAAGAATTCTAAAGGACACTGTTGGTTTGGCTTTATATTGAGCATTTTTTGTGGCATAAGGTAGCAGTTTTGCCCCACTTCCTGCAGGCCTTGCTCAGCTTGGTCATTTTCTGCTTGTTTGCTACCTCTCCGAGGTTGCACCTGTCATAGGAAGGTGCCGCTGAGCTTTTCCAGGAATTCCACATGCCAGAATGCAGGAATTTCTTTTCTTTTCTTTCTTTTTTTTTTTTTTTTTTTTGAGATGGAGTTTAACTCTTGTTGCCCAGGCTGGAGTGCAATGGCGCAATCTTAGCTCACCGCAACCTCCGCCTCCCAGGTTCAAGTAATTCTGCCTCAGCCTCCCGAGTAGCTAGGATTACAGGCATGCTGCGCCACCACGCCCAGCTAATTTTGTATTTTCAGTAGAGACGGGGTTTCTCCATGTTGGTTAGGCTGGTCTCAAACTCCCAACCTCAGGTGATCCTCCCACCTCCACCTCCCAGAGTGCTGGGATTATAGGCATGAGCCACTGCACCTGGCCCGGAATGCCAGAATTTCTAAATATAAAAGTAAAATTACATTTGGACTGATAAAGTCCAAATAAAAGATGAAAATTGATAAAATCTAAAAACCACTCCCTTTTACTGAGTCCTTACCCTGTGCCAAGCTCTGGGCTAAGTGCTTCAAGGATGTGGTCCTATGTAGTCCTCACAACAGCCTGTGAAGTACCTGGTTCTCATTTCACAAGTTAGGTGGGTAAGCCCAAAGAGGTTAAGGAACTTGTCCAAGGACAGACATCTGGAACTGAGATTTGAACTCAGGACAGCAGTGCCCCCTTTTCTGCTGCCTCTCGTGTGTGTCCAGAGTAGCTGACAGTGCCCTTATTTTAACCACCGCATTACCCTGCCTCCCTTTCTACCCAGCTGTTAAAATAATTGTTTATCACGTTAAAATCCGGGAAGTGTTGGCAGAACTGCAGTATTGGCTATGAAAGGATCTTTCATATTGGAAGGGTCTGAGGAAGTCCCAGCACCCAAGGAATAGACAAATTGAATTGCTGTCATGGGGGGCAATCAGTGAAATAGTGTCCTCTGCAATTCCAGCCCTCTGCCTGAGGAGATGCTCAGCTATGCCCGGGATGACACCCACTACCTGCTATACATCTATGACAAAATGAGGCTGGAGCTGTGGGAGCGTGGCAACGGCCAGCCCGTGCAGCTGCAGGTGGTGTGGCAGCGGAGTAGGGACATCTGCCTCAAGGTACACCTCAGCCACAGTCACACAGACTGCGACACTCTTGGGCTCTGTGTCTGGCCAGGTTCTAGTTCTTAGGTTTGCTCCTTAAATTCATGAAAAGAGCCAAACGTTTTGCAGAGCCCAGGGCACAATTTTGATTCCCGTTGATTTTGAATATTCTCTAATACTTTGTAGAAATTCATCAAACCTATCTTCACGGATGAGTCCTATCTTGAACTCTATAGGAAGCAAAAGAAGCACCTTAACACACAGCAGCTGACAGCCTTTCAGCTGCTGTTTGCCTGGAGGGATAAAACAGCCCGCAGGGAAGATGAAAGCTACGGGTAAGGGATTAAAGATTCTTTTAATACTTGTTTGCAGACTGAGGAGCTCTAATAACAGGTAAATAATGGACTTTTTTCTTTTGCCATGAAAGCTGCTTGTTTCCCCTATGTGACAGTATCTAATGGAACTTGCTGGCTGAATGTAATGTGTTCCCACTGTGTGTGCTTTTTTTTTTTTTTCCAGATATGTACTGCCAAACCACATGATGCTGAAAATAGCTGAAGAACTGCCTAAGTGAGTCTGAGAGCTGATTAGTATGTTCTGACTTTCTCAGTAGATCTTATGTTCTTCAAAATCAAGCTTTTCTGGTTGCTATTACCCAAGGCTGCTTACTCGGAGATTAATGCTGTAAGCTTGGAAGGTAGCAAGTCAAAGGAATATAGAATGTCTGCCCTCAGGCTGCCATTTAAGAATTAAAACCTCTGGCCGGGCGCGGTGGCTCAAGCCTGTAATCCCAGCACTTTGGGAGGCCNAAAAAAAAATTAAAACCTCTGAACTGGAATCATTTCAATGATTATGCCTTAGTTTTGAGTTCCTTTTAAGTCTCTGAGCCTTATAGCATCTACTTGCAAGGGAAGAAAAAGTCCCAGATTCTCTCATCTATAGTTTCTTCCAAATTCAAGCAGCTCATGATCTTAAACGTTTTGTGATCTTGATTAAAGTATAAGCAAGAATCAAAATCCACAGCCCATTGGTTGCCCCATGTGGAATTGAGAATCCATGGTGCTGTGGCACTTACTTCCAGCTCTCCCTGATTGCGGGAGTCAGGCTCCAAGAGGGATCCACTTAAAGCTTGGTGTTGCAAAGAACACATGGAGAAGTTGGCCTAGGCTGGCCTGACATCAGTGTTTCCTTAGTCACCTAGCTGTAGCTTCAGCTTAGATGTGCTACCCTGGCTTTACCCAGTCTTTATTCTTATCTGGAAGTGTTTGAGGGCTGCATTTCTGAGTGACAAGCTGAGTGTGTTCTTACTTGTCTTCAGGGAACCTCAGGGCATCATAGCTTGCTGCAACCCAGTACCACCCCTTGTGCGGCAGCAGATCAACGAAATGCACCTTTTAATCCAGCAGGCTCGAGAGATGCCCCTACTCAAGGTAAGAAGCTTTTCTGTGGCCAGGCCTGGTGGCTCACGCCTGTAGTCCCAGCACTTTGGGAGGCTGAGATGGATGGACCATTTCAGGTCAGGAGTTCAAAACCAGCCTGGCCAACATGGTGAAACCCCATGTCTACTAAAAATACAAAAAATTAGCCGGGTGTGCGGTGTGCACCTGTGATACCAATTACTCTGGAGGCTGAGGCAGGAGAATCGCTGGAACCCGGGAGGCGGAGGTTGCAGTGAGCCGAGATTGTACCACTGCACTCTAGGCTGGGAAACAGAGGGAGATTCTGTCTCAAAAAAAAAAAAAAAAAAAAAAAGATTTTCTACTGAAGGGTCCTAACTTAGCAAGCCTGTTTTTGTTTTTTGTTTTTTGTTTTAAGACGGAGTCTCGCTCTGTCTCCAGGCTGGTGTGCAGTGGCCCAATCTCGGCTCACTGCAACCTCCACCTTCCAGGTTCAAGCAATTCTCCTGCCTCATCCTCCTGAGTAGCTGGGACTACGGGCGCATGCCACCATGCCCAGCTAATTTTTTTGTATTTTTATAGAGACAGGGTTTCACCATGTTAGCCAGGATGGTCTCGATCTCTTCACCTCGTGACCCACCCACCTTGGCCTCCCAAAGTGCCGGGGTTACAGGTGTGAGCCACCACGCCTGGCCTTTTTTTCTTTTTCCTTTTTTCTTTTTTTTTTGAGACAGAGTCTCACTGTTGTCGCCCAGGCTGGGGTGCAATGGTATGATCTTGGCTCACTGCCTCCAGGGTTCAAGCGATTCTCCTGACTCAGCCTCCCCAGTTGCTGGGATTACAGGCGTGCACCACCACACCCAGCTAATTTTGTATTTTTATTAGAGGCGGGGTTTCACAATATTGGCCAGGCTGGTCTTGAACTCCTGACCTCAGGTGATCTGCCCACCTGGGCCTCCCACAGTGCTGGGATTATAGGCGTGAGCCGTCACGCCCAGCCTTAGCAGGCCTGTTTTTTCTGCTAGCATCTTATTCCTTGTGGCTGCCTAGATTCATGAGCTGGTATCCATTCTAAACAACCCTAGGGAAATAATAGGACTTAGGAAATCCAGTGTGTGTGTCTTGATAAATTTAGCTGCTTTTTTTTTTTATGATAGTTGAAAACTATCTTTTATTTATATGAAAACTCATTCTTTTTATTTTATGACCTTAGCTTTGATGATTCAGCAGCAAGTACTGTCTGGTAACTGGGCCAATTCACTGTTCTAAGGCAGTTAATCTGGTGGAGTGAGATGGAGTGGTGACCTCAAAAGAGGGAGCTAGTTTTGGGAGCCTGGCAGTGGCCCAGATGTGAAGTGATAGCTCCCTGACTGAGTGAGGAATCACAGACTGGAAAGGAAAGAACAGGTATAGGAAGCATCAGAGGAAAAGATTGATGGGACTTCATAGCAAATGATGACAATGGCATCCAGTTTTCTTTTGTTTTTTTTTTTTGTCATTGTTGTTTTGAGACAGGGTCTTGCTCTGTCACCCAGGCTGGAGTGCAGTGGTACAATCATGGCTCACTGTAGCCTCTATCTGCTAGGCTCAAGTGGTGTTGGGACCACAGGCACACACCACCATATCCAGCTAAGTTTTTTTTAAATTTTTTGTAGAGATGGGTCTTGCTGTGTTTCCCAGACTGGTCTTGAACCCCTGGGCTCAAGAAGTCCTCCCAGCTCGGCCTCCCAAAGTGCTGAAATTACAGTTATAAGCCACCTGCCAGCCCCACATTTGCAATTTTATGTTAAAATGTTTTGTGGCCGGGCGCGGTGGCTCAAGCCTGTAATCCCAGCACTTTGGGAGGCCGAGACGGACGGATCACGAGGTCAGGAGATCGAGACCATCCTGGCTAACACGGTGTAACCCCGTCTCTACTAAAAAATACAAAAAAAAAACTAGCCTGGCGAGGTAGCGGGCGCCTGTAGTCCCAACTACTCGGGAGGCTGAGGCAGGAGAATGGCGTGAACCCGGGAGGCGGAGCTTGCAGTGAGCTGAGATCCGGCCACTGCACTCCAGCCTGGGGGACAGAGCGAGACTCCGTCTCAAAAAAAAAAAATGTTTTGTAAGCTTTGTGCTTTGTCCAAGTAAAGAGAGACCTTGATTACTAGAGAAGGGTCTTTTTCAAGCTCTTTGGAATCCTTCCTATTGTGCTTAGTCATGATAAAGAGCTTTATTCTTTCATTCTACAAGCAATTATTGAGCACCAAATAATTATTGTGCCAGGCACTGTAAAGAGTGAAGAGAGGAAAGAAAACCTCTGGGCTCTTGAGAAACAGGCTGGGGAAGGAACACAGTCAGCGCTGGGGACTGGGGGTTGGACTTGAGGCTTTTGGGCAGCTTTCCTCAATTCTCTTTGTTTTTATTGTTAGTCTGAAGTTGCAGCCGGAGTGAAGAAGAGCGGACCGCTGCCCAGTGCCGAGGTAGAGTGTCGGATCCGTTTTCTCCCCCAGGAGGAAAGACGTCAGTCACGGCCAGTGCAAGTATACCTCTGACAGAGGCCTGTGCTGACAGCTGGCAGAAAGCTGCTGCCGGCTTGCACGTTTTACATGCCAGCCTGCTGGTATCTTTTTGATGCAGAGATTGGAGAATGTTCTCTTTGGACCTCACGACTGCTCCCATGCCCCTCCGGATGGCTATCCAATCATCCCAACCAATGGTAAAGTCGAGAGCCCTCCTGACTGTCCTGAAGAGGTTGGGGCACAGCTACCTTGTCTCAAATTCTGTACGCTTGGCCGGGCGTGGCTTATGCCTGTAATGCCAGCATATTGGAAGGCTGAGGCGGGTGGATCACCTGAGGTCGGGAGTTTGAGACCAGCCTGGACAACATGGTGAAACCTCATCTCTCCTAAAAATACAAAAATTAGCTGGATGTGGTGGTGGGCGCCTGTAATCCCAGCTACTTAGGTGGCAGAGGCAGGAGAATCACTTGAACCAAGGGTCGGAGGTTGCAGTGAGCCGAGATTGTGCCATTGCACTCCAGCCTAGGGGACTACAGCAAAACTCCATCTCAAAAAGAAAAAATAAACAAACAAAATAAAATTCTGTAGGCTTTGACCTTATTATCTACTGCTCCTTTAGGATCTGTGCCAGTTCAGAAGCAGACGAGCCTCTTCCCTGATGAAAAAGAAGATAACTTGCTGGATACCACATGCCTGATTGCCACAGCTGTCATCACGTTATTTAATGTGAGTAGCACGGAAACTTCCCTGAGGTGATGAGGACCCCCTGGGATTTACTGGGTTTATCCAGCAAGTTGTCTGCCTGGAGTGTTGCTTACACTCGAAGACTAATGCTAAGAGCAAAACCCAGCAGTGCTGGGAGAGGCACAGAGACCAATGAGCAAGGTGACACTGACCACTCTGGAGGAGGTGGTCTGGGGACATGGATGGAGGATTCTCTGAGCTCTGTGTGTGAAGAAGTCTTCAGGAAAAGGCTGACGTCCTGTTGTTGAACAGCACCTAGTGGGAGGAGGGCTTGCGCTCAGAGAACATAGAAGCAGGACTTTGTTGACAAGCTGCAGCGCTGGCTGGGGAAAAACGATTCACCTGGATGCCCATCTTGGGTGGCATAGGTGTGCTGTCCGACGAACTGTGGAATGTGCGCTGCCTGACCCCAGCATCACGTATGTGTGCTTTCAGTGAAGAAGAGGAATGCTTTTGAAAAACTTTTTTTTTTTTTTTTTTTTTTTTTTTTTTTTTTGATACAATCTTGTTCTGTCACCCAGTCTGGAATGCAGTGGCACAATCATGGCTCACTGCAGCCTTTCCCTCTGAGGCTCAAATGTTCCTCCTACCTCAGCCTCCCGAGTAGCTGGGATTACAGGCATGAGTCACTGCACCCAGCTATTTCACTTTTTTTGTTTGTTTTTTTGAGATGGAGTTTCACTCTTGTTGCCCAGGCTGGAGTGCAATGGCACCATCTCGGCTCACTGCAACCTCCACCTCCCAGGTTCAAGCGGTTCTCCTGCCTCAGCCTCCCGAGTAGCTGGGATTGCAGGTACCCGCCACCACACTCAGCTAATATTTTATATTTTTAATAGAGACGGGGTTTCACTGTGTTGGTCAGGCTGGTCTCGAACACCTGACCTCAGGTGACCCACCTGCCTAAGCCTCCCAAAATGCTGGGATTATAAACATGAGCCACCACACCCAGCTTTTTTTCTTTTTTTTTTTTGAGACAGGATCTTACTCTGTCACCCAGATGGGAGTACAGTGGCACCATCTTGGCTCACTGCAACCTCTGCCTCCTGGGCTCAAGCAATCCTTCTGCCCCAGCCTTCTCCCGAGTAGCTGGGACTACAGGCATGTGCCACCATGCCCAGCCAATTTTTGTATGTTTTGTGGAGATGGGGTTTCACCATGTGGCCCAGGCTTGACTTTCATTTTTAACTTAATCTCATAAATCTAGATTGGGCCTTGCTTTAGCAATTAATGAGAAAATATGAAGCGCTTTAGTTGACCTCAGAGCTAATTTGAGTCATGAAGGTGATTTATCAGCTAAATGTGTTAGCATGAACTCTGGGCTCCTTTGATATGGAAGTGCTGTTTGGGGTAAAGGAGGCTGTGGTCTCTCCACACTCTGTGTTGCAAAGGGGCATAATTACAAATGAAGCAAAAGAATAGCACATATTTATGAACCCAGTTGGAAGCAGCATTTTGTTGCATAATTTCAATGATTCCCTGTAAAGTTATGTAATATTAAATTTCAGGCATGGCGCGGTAGCTCCCAGCACTTTTGGAGGGCAAGGCAGGCAGATCACCTGAGGTCAGGAGTTTGAGACCAGCCTGGCCAACATGGTGAAACCCTGTCTCTACTAAAAATACAAAAATTAGCCAGGGGTTGTGGCACATGCTTGTAATCCCAGCTACTCGGGAGGCTGAGGCAGGAGAATCGCTTGAACCGGGGAGGCAGAGGTTGCAGTGAGCAGAGATCACACCACTGCACTCCAACCTGGGCAACAGAGCAAGACTCTATCTCAAAAAAATACATACATACATACATAAAATAAATTTCAGGCATCAATTAAGACCTCATATTCTAGAGCCAGACCATGCTGGGTTTAAATCCTTGGTCTGCTCGTATTCACTGCAAGCCTCTGAAAGACTGTCACAACCTCTGTAGGCCTCAGTTTCCTCCTCTGTAAGGTGGTGAGAGTAATACCACCACATAGGCTGTGAGGACATGGTGAGAATTCACTGATCCAGCACATTGATATTGAAATGCTACTGGGTGCTGTTGCAGACACAACGCCTTATACGTAGGAGAGTGTATGAAAAATTAGCCTTAGCCATTGGTATTAATATCACTGTTACTGGCTGGGTGCGTGCGGTGGTTCACACCTGTAATCCCAGCACTTTGGGAGGCCAAGACGGGTGGATCACTTCAGGTCAGGAGTTCAAGACTAGCCTGGCCAATATGGTGAAACCTGGTCTCTGCTAAAAATACAAAAATTAGCCGGGCATGGTGGCACGTGCCTATAATCCCACCTACTCAGGAGGCTGAGGCAGGAGAATCACCTGAATGCAGGAGATGGAGGTTGCAGTAAGCAGAGATCACACCACTGCACTCTAGCCTGGGCAATACAGCGAGACTCTGTCTCAAAAAAAAAAACAAAATCACTGTTAACTGTTGCTGTCTTGCTGGCATCTTGATGTCACAGATGATCATGGTTATTAGTGATCATTTTTTTGTCTGTCCCTGCAGGAACCTAGTGCTGAAGACAATAAAAGGGTCCATTGACAGTTGCACAGAAAAAAGCCCAGAACATCATGGAGTCCTTTGAAAATCCATTTAGGATGGTGAGTAGTAGTTTTGTGTACTCAGGGTTGACAGGATATATAGAGATGCCTACAGCTGTACATGCTTTTACCTGGGAAGGAAGCCTCCGAAGCCAGTGTGCCAGCTGCCCTGGTATCCAGGCAAAGACGCATGGCACCAGCAACCCCCCATCTGAGCGCCCCTGCGCTGTGGGTCTAGATTCCGTTCCCGGCAACGTTTCACACAGCTGTTTCCTTCCTCCAGTTTCTGCCCTCACTAGGACACTGTGCCGTCTCTCAGGCAGCGAAGTTCGATCCATCAACAAAATCTATGAAGTAAGTGGACTTGTCACCTGTTCTAAAAGAGACTTTTTTGTTGTTGTTTTTTTTTGTTTTTTTGTTTTTTGAGATGGAGTTTCATTTTGTCACCCAGGCTGGAGTGCTGTGGCACGATCTCGGCTCACTGTAACCTCCACCTCCCAGGTTCAAGCAATTCTTCTGCCTCAGCCTCCCGAGTAGCTGGGATTACAGGCACCTGCCATCATGCCCAGCTAATTTTGTAGAGATGGGGTGTCACCATGTTGACCAGGCTGGTCTCGAACTCCTGACCTCAGGTGATCCACCCGCCTCGGCCTCCCAAAGTGCTGGGACTACAGGCGTGAGCCACTGAGCCTGGCCCTAAAAGAGACTTTCTAAGAAAAGGGGATTTCCTAATTATTCAGACCAGGTTTCTGTTGTAGACAAGTCCATCTCATCTGTGAATCCCCTGACAATGAATGCAAAAGCCCTTTATTTTCTAGCGTTGTTTCTAGGGAAAGGGTCCAGAACTTCAGTGAGATTCTTAAAAGCACTTGGAAACCTTGTAAAAAACAAATTTTCACTTGCGGTTTTTTCATTGAGGTTTAATCTATATGTAGTAAAGTACACAAATATTAAGTATACAGCTTGATGCATTTTACAGATGTCTGTTACTTTAAGGATCTTAAAGGTGACAGCTTTAATTTTAAAACACTCTCTCTTACTTATCTGGCTTGTTTTACCAGCATTATGAGTAAGGATGAGAACACACCTCCCCTAGACCCCCTTGAGATGTTTCCGGGAGCCAGCACGTGAACTTTTGTTCGCAGCCTCCTTCCTCCCTGCAGGAAGCCTCTGTTCTGATGACATGAGCGACTGGCTCCCTCTGTGTGGCAGCAGAACTCTTGTGTTAGGCAAAACCGACAGGTCCCCTGGCCCTGGCCCTGGCCCTGGCCCTGAGTTAGCTTGCTATTTTTAGAAATGGGGAATCAGGTGGGGCTTCTGCCTTCTCTCCTCTTTTCCTCTGATGGGTTGTGGCACATTGAACAACCGCACGTCCCGTGTGTTGTGCCCAGTGTCACCTCCATGTGTTGTAACGCCATAGGTCAGTGGGGTGTCATAAGGAAATGCGGCAGACTTGCGGAAGCCCAGCCTTGAGTCTGCCTCTGTCATTCGCTGACCGTGTCCCTTGGACAAGTTATTTAGTCTCCCCGAGCCTGTTTGCTCATCTCTAAAGAGAGGATGATGACAGTACCTTTGTCCCAGGGTTACAGAGAGACTGAACGAGATGACGGATGGCCCAGTGCCTGGAGGACAGTAGCACTTTGTCCCCCTTAATAGGGATTTTAGCAACGAAGGCAGCATGAAATGTGTTTTTCATGCCCTTAGATTTGAAATTTATGACTTAGAATGTGTGTACTTCTTAGGTTAACCTGCCCTACGTCACCTCATGAAAAGTAAGACAGACTTGGGTGGCTGACTTTGGAGGGTGTTTTTGTTATATTTGCTTTCATTATAGATCAGCAACCGTTGGAAGCTGGCCCAGGTACAAGTACAAAAAGACTCTAAAGAAACTGTCAAGAAGAAGGCAGCTGAGCAAACAGGTAGCACTCACTTCCTTGTAACTCAGTCGGCTGTTAAAGGACGGCTGTTGCACGTCAGCTGTTTCAGCCAAGTGCTGGATACAGCTGTGAATGAAGTAGGCACAGCCCCTGCTCTGTGGGGCTTCCCTTCTGCTGAGGGATGGTGGCCAATCAGTGTCTATCCTGGCAGATGCAGCAGGTGCTGTGCAGAGAGATGGGTGGGGAGTGCTGGGGGGTGCTATAGCTGTCTCAACGGTGGTTGGAGAAGGCAGTCTAATGAATGTGACATTGACGAGACCTGCAGTGACCTAGAGAAGAGTTCTGGAGCCACAGCACAGCGAGCCCAGAGGCCCTGGGGGTAGTTCACTAGGCATGCTCAGCAGCAGCAAGTGGGCCTGCATGAGCAGAGCGGGTAGAGAAGAGCAGGAAATGGGGAAGGAGCCGGCAGGGGCCCACGGGATGATGCTGCCTTTTACTCCGAGTTCAGAAGCCAGGAGGGTGCTGAGCAGACACAGGGTGGGAAGTGACTGACATGTGGCCCTCTGGCTGCTGTGTCAAGAGCAGATGATAGGCGACAGGATGGGAACCCGGGAAGGGAGAGGAGACATGACAGTGGCCCAGGCGAGAGGGAACAGTGGCCTTGAGACCAGCATGGGAGCAGAAGAGGTGGCGAGAAGCTGTCAGAGCCTGGATCTGTCCCGTAGCAAAGCTGACAGCATTTGAGGATGAGGTGGATGTGGCATGTGAGAGAAAGGAGGAAGTCTTGGATGAAGATTTTGTCCTGAGCAGCTGGAAAGCTAGAGTTGCTGGCAGCCAAAGTAGCTGGTTTGAGCCAGCTTGTCCACGATGGTGATGGTGATGATCCTGTTAAACGCCCTCAGGTCCACAGGCCACTGAGCATTTGGCTTCACAGGACAGGAGCAGCCAGGGCCGGGGAGGATCAGCTCAAGTGTAGGTGAAGGTGCACAGCACACCTGAGCCTGAGCCCTGAGGCAGCCTGTCCTGCAGAGATGCGGGACCAGGGAGCTGCGAGGGAGGAGGGATCAGCTGTGACAACCCCTGTGGCTAGGCCAAGTCGGAGGAGGATGGAGATGGAGGAGGGTGGTTGCTGGATTCAGCAACTCCAGAGACAGTTCTCTTCCTTGCAGCTGCCCGGGAACAGGCAAAGGAGGCGTACAAAGCTGCAGCAGAACAGGCCGTCTCCGTCCGACAGCAGGTTGCGGTACGTGCCAGCCTTTCTCCTTTTTCCTTTGAAAAACGATACCCCTCCTTGTGGTCAGGATCTTCCTTGGGTATCTTAGGGGGCTTGCCCTATGCTTTATATTAAGTCCTGACTTCTTTCCAGTTCACCTTTTTTTAAATTTCCTTTTTTTAAAAAAAAAAATAGTGACATGGTCTTACTCTTACCCTGATGCCCAGGCTGGAGTACAGTGGTGCGATTATAGCTCATAGCAGCCTTATACTCCTGGGCTCAAGCAATCCTCCCACCTCAGCCTCCCAAGTAGCTAGGACTACAAGCACGCACTACCATGCCCGGCTACATTTTTTTTTTCAATTTTTTGTAGAGATAAGGGTCTTGCTATGTTGCCCAGGCTGGTCTCAGACTGCCTAAAGCAGTCCTCCCACCTTGGCCGCCCAAAGCACTGGAATTATAGGCATGAGCCACTGCACCTGGCCTGCTTGCCTTTCTTAAATGACCTCATGTCATTGTCCAGTGAGGAATTGGTTTCAGCTGACCCTGAGTGTTGGTCCGAAGTTCCAACCACAGCTCCTCTTCCCACCACTGACAGTTCTTCTTACCACTTAGGCAGCTGGGTCCCAGCTACTGCTGAGGCTGGCGGGGTTCCCTCTCCCACGTGCCTCCCTGTTCCTCCCCCACATCTGTTCGTGATCTACAGCTAGAAAATGCTGCAAAGAAGAGAGAGCGAGCAACAAGTGACCCAAGGACCACAGAACAGAAACAAGAGAAGAAACGACTCAAAATTTCCAAGAAGCCGAAGGACCTGGAGCTCCCAGAAAAAGAGTTCACACCTTATGACTACAGCCAGTCAGACTTCAAGGCTTTTGCTGGTGAGGAAGTACTGGGGCCCCATAGGGAGACATCTGTGTGCGTTGAGAGGGGAGGAATCCATAAAGAGACTGCAACATAGGGGCCAAGTGAGCCCTGCGCAAGGCATGGCGCTCGCCAGAAATTGTTGGAGTAGTCCAGAGAGGCCGTGGCAATGTGGACAGTGGCCTGCAGCCTCATTTCCACCTTCTCCATGGGAGCTCACTCTCTTGGTGGCCTCCATGGTGGGTTAGCAAGATCACCTGTCACTTCCTTTGTGACCAGGGCTCCATCCTTCCTCACTGTAACTTGTGCCCATAAACCCTCTCTCTCTCTTTCACACACACACACACACACACACTCTGAGGATTTTGTTTGTTGAAAAATCTCAAAACCTATGACATGAACCCCTATGGGTGCTGGGGCTGTGAGAGTCCGTCTGCTTCGAAGGGGCTACAAATGGCACTCCCGACTCCAGCAGCCTTCGGCGCAACATGCTCCTTTGGAAAAGAGAAAGCAGAGGCCATTCCACACAGTGGCCCTTTATACAGGAGTGTCGCCTCAGAGCCCGAGTTCCTGACGGCATCACCCAGCACAGAGATCAGAATGGATTTCCTTATGTGCGGGGGCCACTGCTGTAGCCATGTGCCCCTAATGTCCCTGGGACTAGAGCCGAGAGAAACCGGCCTGGTCTTCGGACTGCCCACAGGGACCAGGATCACCATGTATTCATTTACGTGAGCCACGAGCTGCAGCCCCTCATCGTGACGGGGGTTGCGCTCTGACAGCCAAGGCTTGCCTGAGTGTCGTGGTCCCGGCCTCGCTGTGAGCCTGTGATGCCTGGTAACTCACTGACCTGACCACAGGTCTCTCTCATCTCTTACCTTTCAGGAAACAGCAAATCCAAAGCTGCTTCTCAGTTTGATCCAAATAAACAGACCTCTTCTGGCAAGGTAAGAACTGTTCCTGGAGGATTTTAGCACACCCGTGGCGCCTATTTTTGACCTCCTCCTCTGCTGAGAAGACAGGCCCATCCAGGAGTCCATTCCTTTGCATATCTTTTTCCTCACCTCATTTCTTCCCAAGCGCGGACAATACTCGTCAGCTACCCCGGCAACTCATAAAACGAGGCTGTAAAAGCTGGCGTGTGGTTTTAAAGGGTGTTATTCTGTGTTTGCTACCATGGGAACCACAGCTGCAGGCCAAAAGCACCCCCTTTGGGGCCAGCACAAGCCTGCATTTGCCCCACGTGGGTGTTGGTGCTGGTGCCAGGGAAACAGCGTGGCTGCAGGTTCCACAGGCACGGGGACAGGGCTGCTTTGGGGCCCTCCTGTTCCTCTTGCAGCGCATCCTAGCAGCTCTGCCTTCAGAGACACAGAAACGTCCTCTCGCAGGGAATCTAAAGTCACACCTGTGCTGCGAGAATCTTTGGCCCTCTGAGCTCAGGTGTGTGTTTCTGTGTATCTTGTGATCAAGGTGCCTACCCAGCTTAAACGGTTTCTTTTCTTTCCAGAAATGCGTTGCAGCCAAAAAAATTAAACAGTCAGTGGGAAACAAAAGCATGTCCTTTCCGACGGGAAAGTCAGACAGGTACGCGGTGGATGGCAGTGTAGCCCAGGGAGCCCGGTGAAAAAGCACCTGCCCTGCATGGTGCAGTCAGTGGGGAGCCGCTGGGGAGCGAGTGCCCGGGGGTCTTCAACCAGGATGCCTCAGAGAACCTCCCACAGCCAGGTCCCTCTCGCCATTCGGAAAACAAAGGCAGGAGGTGATTTCTCTGTGCCACACATCACAGAGCCAGGCACTGCACCCCAGGACTCAGATGCCCCTTGTTCCTGGCTTTCCAGTTACTGTGTTTCCTGGGGTCACCTCAGGGAAAATAGGTGTGAATAGTTACGAAATTTTCCTGGGCTAGCCTATTAGGAATGAGGAAAAAGTAAGCACGTGTGGGTTATCCTTGTTGTTGAAGAGTGGTTTGACTTGGTTTTGTTTTGGTTTGTGACAGTCTCATTCTGTCACCCAGGCTGGAGTGCAGTGGCACAATCTCAGCTTACTGCAACCTCCGCCTCCTGGGTTCAAGCAAGTCTCTCACCTCAACCTCCCGAGTAGCTGGGATTACAGGTGCCTGCCACCATGCCCGGCTAATGTTTTTGTATTTTTAGTAGAGATGGGGTTTTGCCCATGTTGACCAGGCTGGTCTCAAACTCCTGGCCTCAGTTGATCCTCCCAACTCGGCCTCCCAGAGTACTTGGATTACGGGAGTGAGCTACTGCACCTGGCGAAATGTTTTCGTTAAAAACATAAAATCCTAATAATCAAGCTGACCCTGAGGTCAGGGGACTTGCCCGGGGGCAGGAAGAACAGGTCTGCCTTCTCGAGATGCTGCTCAGTTCAGCCAACTCTGGTGGGCCGCCGAGTTCTCGGGAGCCCCTGAACAAACCATTCTCCCTCTGTTCTGCAAGATTAAGGTTTGCACCATTTTGTAAACCATCTGAGAACATCCAGCCAACCCAGAAGAAATAACTGTTGTTTTTATACTGTCTCTGCAGAGGCTTCAGGTACAACTGGCCACAGAGATAGTCCTGGAAGCCACACGGCACCCGTGGACCAGAAGCACCAAATGCCAGTGCTGCTTTTGTACAGACGTATTTTTAAACCATTAAACAATATTCTTCCTGGAAGAAAGCTGATTCCTGACTTTTATTTTGTTGCCGCCACAGCTCTGGGCAGGTTGCCATCCTGTTCAGGCAACCATCTTCAGCTGTCTGTGGGCAGGTGAGTGTGCTCCAGGGGTTATGGTGACTTCCAGAAAAATCCAGAGCTGGCTGGGCATGGTGGCTCACGCCTGTAATCCCAGCACTTTGGGAGGCCGAGGCAGGCGGATCACGAGGTCAGGATATTGAGACCATCCTGGCCAACACGGTGAAACCCCCTTTCTACTAAAAATACAAAACACTAGCTGGGCGTGGTGGCGGGGTCCTGTAGTCCCAGCTACTAGGGAGGCCGAGGCAGGAGAATGGCATGAGAGCCGAGATCTCGCCACTGCACTCCAGCCTGGGCAACAAAGCGAGACTCCGTCTCAAAAAAAAAAAGAAAAGAAAAAGAAAAATCCAGAGCCACTCCCGAGGAGGAATATGAGACAAATTGCTGGGACTCAGAAGTGGCAGCACCTGCAAAGCACAAGCTGTGATGCTCATCGCTCCACTTGGAGAGGGTTCTCTGGGCAGTTTCACTTCCTTCCCGAGCCTTCAAATAACGTGAATGGAGCCACCTGGTTAAAAAATGCCATCGGGAAAGGAAGTGGTAAGGTGCCCTAGAGCTAGCCGCAGCTCCTGAGGACCTGTTCTCTACTCTGTTCTTTGCTTTTTTTTTTTTTAATCAACTGTTTTTTTTTTTTTTTTTTTTTTTTTTTTT
>NW_016808946.1:1576981-1594409 GCF_001698545.2 Rhinopithecus bieti | reverse complement strand
TTTTTTTTTCTGATTATAGAAGTAATAACATGTTCACTGCAGGAAATGTGGGAAATATAGTAAAATGCAAGGTCAGATGTGGTGGCTCACGCCTGTAATCCCAGCACTGTGGGAGGCTGAGGCAGGCGGATCACCTGAGGTCAGGAGTTCATGACCAGCCTGGCCAACATGGTGAAACCCCATCTCTACTGAAAATACAGAAATTAGCCAGGCATGGTGAGCACCTGTAATCTCAGCTACTTGGGAGGCTGAGGTAGAAGAATTGCTTGAACCTAGGAGGCGGAGGTTGCAGTGAGCTGAGATCACACCACTGCATTCCAGCCTGGGCAGTAGAACAATACTCCCTCAAAAACAAAAGAAAAATACAAAGAGAAAATTTTAAGCATCTGTAGTGCTACCACACAAAGATGCTCTTTTTTTTCTTCTTCTTATTCTTTTTTTGAGACAGGGTCTCACTCTGTTGCCTAGTCTGGAGTGCAGTGGTGTGATCTTGGCTCACTGCAGCCTTGACCTCCCAGGCACAAGTGATCCTGCCGCCTCAGCCTCCCACATAGCTAAGACTACAGGCACATGCTACCACACCTGGGTAATTTTTCTTATGTTTTATAGAGACGGGGTCTTGCTGTGTTGCCCAGGCTGGTCTTGAACTCTTGGCCTCAAGCGATCCTCCCGTCTTGTCCTCCCAGTGTTGGGATTTCAGGCATGAGCCACCACGCCGAACTGAGATAATCTTTAACATTTTGCTGTATTTCCTTGTAAGCTTTTGCCATGTGTATATAGATTTTTTTTTAATATATCTTGGGTTTAGGTTTCTATCATTTTTCACCTTCAAAGTTTATATTGTGACACTTTTCTCAATCTAAAATTTAGTTTTGCCAACCCCCACTGTTAAACATTTAGGTTTTCATTTTTGGTACTATTCTTAATAATGCAGCACTGAACTTTTCTATAAATTTGTGACCCAATCTCTGATAATTTCTTTAGAATTTCATTTTATGGCCGGGCGCGGCGGCTCAAGCCTGTAATCCCAGCACTTTGGGAGGCCGAGACGGGCGGATCACGAGGTCGGGAGATGGAGTCCATCCTGGCTAACACGTTGAAACCCCGTCTCTACTAAAAAATACAAAAAACTAGCCGGGCAATGTGGCGGACGCCTGTAGTCCCAGCTACGTGGGAGGCTGAGGCAGGAGAATGGCGTGAACCCAGGAGGTGGAGCTTGCAGTAAGCTGAGATCCGGCCACTGCACTCCAGCCTGGGCGGCAGAGCGAGATTCCGTCTAAAAAAAAAAAAAAAAAAAAGAATTTCCTTTTATTTTAATCCTGAGATGGGCTAATAAGCACAGAATGCCATTACTTTGGTTTTTACAAATACTTAACCTAGGAACGTTTTTTCTTTGAAATTCATCCCACAAAGTATTGAGACCGCCAACTGTATATGATACCCTTTGGGGTGAACCAAACTAAATCACACATCACTGCCGTCAGAGAGCTCCCATTCAAGCAGGACAGCAGAGAACAGCCCTGTCCTAAGATAGGCTGGAGATTGTATTAGCTAGGACTAGATTGGTTGAAAATGACAGAAAAGCCAAACTTTTAACAAGAGAGATGATCTGAGTGACTTTTAACAAGAGAGATGAGTTTCCTCCTCTTTTGTAAATATAGTTGGTCGAGAGCTAGTGTGATGCTCATGATCATCAGACACAGACTCCTATCGTTTTACCACCCTCAGCTCAAATGCAAGGCTGCCGCCTCATGATGCAGGGTGGCTGCCCTTGCTCCAGCCATTACTTTCTCATTCCCGTCTGCTGGAAGGAGGAAAGAAGAGCACCCAATCTCTGAATAGGACACTGCCCATTTCAACTTCCCATTGGTCAGAACTTAGTCACATGACCACAGCAAGGGATATTAGGAAATGTCATTATTTCAGTCATCCATGTGTCCAGCTAAAAGCTCAGGGTTCTATTATAGAATTTGGGAAGAACAGACATCGAAGGACAAAGAACAGTCACTGCCCAAAAATGGCAGTCTCTGCTATAAAAAATTGACAGGTGGAATTTTTTTTTTTTTTTTTTTTTTCTGAGACGGAGTTTCGCTCTTGTTGCCCAGGCTGGAGTGCAATGGCATGGCACAATCTTGGCTCACTGCAGCCTCCGCCTCCTGGATTCAAGCAGTTGTCCTGCCTCAGCCTCCCAAGGAGTTGGGATTACAGGCGCCCGCCATCACCCCCGGCTAATTTTGTATTTTTAAGGAGAGACGAGGTTTCACCATGTTGGTCAGGCTGATCTCGAACTCCTGACCTCAGGTGATCCATTCACCTCAGCCTCCCAAAGTGCTGGGATTACAGGCATGAGCCACTGCACCCGGCCTCACAGGTGGAAATTTTTTTTTTTTTGAGACAGAGTCTCACTCTTGTCACCCAGGCTGGAGCATAGTGGCGTGATCTCGGCTCACTGCAACCTCTGCCTCTTGGGTTCAAGCAATTCTCCTGCTTCAGCCTCCTAAGTAGCTGGGATTACAGGCGCCCACCACCACACCCAGCTAATTAGTAGAGATGGGATTTTACCATATTGGCCAGACTGGTCTCGAACTCCTGACCTCAAGTGATCCGCCCGCCTCAGCCTTCCAAAGTGCTGGGATTGCAAGGTGTGAGCCACCGCACCCGGCCAAAATGAGAAATTATCTTCTACTGAGGATGGCCTGAGAGGCCTCGTGAAAGGGGTATTCGGACTGGACCCTGAGGAGCAAGGGACTTCCAGAGAGCTCTGTGGCAGCGCTGCTCAAAGCAGAGGTTTCTGACAGCCCAGATGGAGGCTTGTCAGAAAGAATCCAGTGCCACCCAGAGCCTGGAGGCTGCCGGGGCCGCTGTGCTCACCCGGCTTTCCTGCTGATTCTTCTGCCTGCTGAAGTTTGAGAACCACTGTTAGCTGAAGCCACAGGCCTGAGCCTGACTGAGCGGGTGCAGTGGTCTTACCACTGGTTAGAGGTGAATGAAAACAGTCTCCCAGAGAGTTGAACTAATGCTGCACCCTTTCTTTGGAAGTTTTCCATATTGGTTTTGTCTTTGTAACAATGTTTTTCTGTTTGTTTGTTTGTTTGTTTGTTTGTTTGTTTGTTTTGAGGCAGTCTCCCTCTCCAGTCGTTCAGGCTGGAGTGCAATGGCACGAACTTGGCTCACTGCAACCTCCACCTCCTGGGTTCAAGAAATTCTCCTGCCTCAGCCTCCCGAGTAGCTGGGATTATAGGCGCCCACCACCACGCCTGGCTAATTTTTGTATTTTTAGTAGAGATGGGGTTTCACCATGTTAGCCAGGCTGGTCCTGAACTCCTGACCTCAGATAATCCACCCACCTTGGCCTCCCAAAGTGCTGGGATTACAGGCCTGAGCCATGGCGCCCAGCCTTCTGTTTGTTTTTTAAAAGACAGGAACCTTAGACAGAAGTTTAAGATCTTTTCAAATGGTCAATCTTGCCAAATAAAAAGTTCGCAACCCAGTGTCAGTCCCTAGATGCTGTTTGCGCAGGTTTACTGATCCATCAACCCCAAAATCCAGAACCCTTGAGCCATGGGGTGGAGATGCTGGTCTTCGGGCGTTCGAAGAACAGCTGGAGCTCAATGTCAGGTCACTTGGGGGGCACCTGGGACAGGACGAAGGAGGATGGGGAGCACATAAAGGGGTGTGTGTGGGTCAGAAACTGTACAGTGACTGAGTAGTGGAGGCCATGGCTGGGCCTGTGCTCCAAGAAGAAGGGAAAGGGATCTGGCAGGGCTGGCGGGGTTGGAGGTAGAGAGAATTTATGAGCAAGAAGGCTGTGTGCTCAAGGAGGTATGCTGCTGTTTGTGGTGCCTTAGGCAGCTTGCCATAAGCATTTTCAACCAAGCCACACCACATAATGGCCAAAATCGTTCCCACTCAACCACAGCTGTCTGCCTGGCTGAATGGAAGGCTAGAAAAATGACTCAAGTGCTAACTGCCTAACAAGCCTCTTGTGACAGACACATAACCACGTGGCAGCCCCATTTAAACCATTTCCTTGAACAGCAGCCATTGGCCCACCTTTCTCTCCTCTACCCTTTCTCCCCTTTTTCCTTTTATAACGACACTTTTTAGGAGCTTGGGTGGGATAGTTAACCCACTAGACACTTAAGCTTTATAACTGGATTTTTGAGGTACATTGGTCTGAATTTAGGGAGAAACATTTCATGCTAAAGCCTGATTTTCTCAATCCTGTTTTTTTGTTTTGTTTTTTGTTTTGATTTTGGTGTTGGTTTTTTTGTTTTGTTTTGTTTGTTGTTGTTGTTGACAGGGTCTTGCTCTGTCACCTAGGCTGGAGTGCAATGGTGCGACTGTGGCTCACTGAAACCTCCACCTCCTGGGTTCAAGCAATTCTCATGCCTCAGCCTCCCGAGTGGTTGGGATTACAGGTGTGTGCCACCATGGCAGCTAATTTTTGTATTTTTAGTAGAGATGGAATTTCACCACGTTGGCCAGGCTGGTCTTGAACTCCTGACCTCAGGCGATCCGCCCCCTTCGGCCTCCTGAACTGCTGGGATTACAAGCGTGAGCCACCACACATGGCCAATCCTGGTTTTTTTCTGTAGACTTCTGTAGTCATCTGGCCTGACTTGAACGTCAATTGTGATTGTAACTGGGCTGTGCAGTAATGGCTACTTCTGGCAAAATCAGTTTTTCTGACCTGAAGTCAGTTTTCTGACCTGAAGTCAAGGGGCATTTTTGGATTCACAGTGCTGTACATTTGGGGCCTTTTTTGTCTGTAATTTATTCAGGGTTTTTGTCTTCTCTGAACTTGGAAGGTTTGTACAATGTCTGTGCACTCTGGCCCAGAGGCCTCAAGTTCTGTTCCTGCTTGAGGCTGAGGCCTCAGTTTCACTCCCTGTACAGGAAGACAAAGGATGTCAATGTGTGAGCCTTTTTCATGTGAGGACCCACATGCCGGAGCAGCTTTGTCCAGCTTGTAGAAGGGATGGGATGGACTTGGCGCTCCCCTTTCCCCTATGCAGTGCCCTGGAATGCCAGGCCCACGTCTACGGTCAGTCCTTCACCACCTAAAAGCAAGCTGATCCACAAGGCACCTAGCTGCATGCAGGCCTGCCATCTACGGCCACCATCCTCAGCTTCCGAGCTTATGATCTGGCTCAGGGAACACAGACAAGTACACAGGCAGTTACAACCCAGAGGCAGAAATGTCTTCGAGGAAGTACAGGCAATGTCGGCGAACACCTTGACCCAAGTACAGGGTTGAACCCAGTCATGCCTGTAGCACTGGACACACTCACTGACTCTTACCCACTATGTGGACCTTTCACAAATAATCTTTGTTCCTGGAACAAGTCCATGGAAGCTGTTGCCTAGCAATGTTTTTTATTCTTTAGAGACAGGGTCTTGCTATGTTGCCCAGGCTGGTCTCGAACTCCTGGGCTCAAGTGGTCCTCCTGCCTCGGCCTCCCAAAATCCTAGTATTAACAAGCCTGATCCCCTGTGCCCAGCTGCCTAGCAATTCTTTTTTTTTTTTTTTGAGACGGAGTTTTGCTCTGTCGCCAGGCTGGAGTGCAGTGGCACAATCTCGGCTCACTGCAACCTGCACCTCCCGGGTTCAAGGGACTCTCCTGCATCAGGCTCCCGAATAGCTGGGATTACAGGCGTCCGCCACCACCCTGGCTAATTTTTTGTATCTTTAGTAGAGTCGAGGTTTCACCATGTTGGCCAGGCTAGTCTTGAACTCCTGACCTCAGGTGATCCACCCGCCTTGGCCTCCCAAAGTGCTGGGATTACAGGCGTGAGCCACCGCACCCAGCCTACGCCTAGCAATAATTTTTTTTTTTTTTTTTTTTTTTGAGACGGAGTCTCGCTCTGTCGCCAGGCTAGGCTGGAGTGCAGTGGCGCAATATTGGCTCACTGCAACCTCCACCTCCCGGGTTCAAGCGATGCTCCTGCCTCAGCCTCCCGAGTAGCTGGGACTACAGGCGCGCACTACCACGCCCAGCTAACTTTTGTATTTTTAGTAGAGACGGGGTTTCACCACGTTAGCCAGGATCCTCTTGATCTCTTGACCTCGTGATCCGCCCGCCTCGGCCTCCCAAAGTGCCGGGATTACCGGGGTGAACCATCGCGCCCAGGCACCTAGCAATTCTTTAGCGGTCTTGGTTTACCTCCCCTTTAGAAGGAGCTTAAAGGCAAGCAAGGGACATTGTTGCGTAGGCTTGAGGCTTGCTCTCACCGATAAACAACACTGTTATTCAGCTCTGGGGACGACACAGGAAACGTTCCCCACCTCCAGGCGGAGGCTGCAAAACGTGTCAAAACCATCCCTGACATAATGTCAAGAGTAGCTTATACCAGTTTCATCTTCCTTGGCATTCGAACTGCGTGTAGAACAATTAGCATTTAATATTTGGTAATTAGCATGCTTAATGTGATTCTGAGAAGTTCTTTGACATTCTCATAAAAACAGAAAGCACATTCCCACCCACCCTTCAAGGAGCAAGACCCAGTTTGTCAAGAAAAATTGCGTGTCAGTCTTTTCTGGTGCTGAATATGTATGTTCTGGGCCTCTTCCTGGACACTTGGTAAATTTAGAAACTCGTTTAGAGAAGCACTTCTCTCGTATTCAACAGCCATAGGCTCATGGCTCAGAGGAACTAAGGGAAAATGGCTAAATCCAGCTTGTTAATTCGCGGGCTGTGATGATTCTTTCCAAGTAAATAAAAACCCTCAGTTCGCCCCGACGAGCCACATAATCTGTTCAAATCCAACAAGGAACCAGATTTTGGACGCAGCGAGGGATACGTTCTACTCGCTCCGTGCAACAACGTAACCCACTGTAGCTGCCCGCTCCCGTGTCTCCAGCCCAAAGGCTGACCCCCGAGTCCGCACGTCCCAGCGCTCTCGCACTCCGCACCAAGCCCGAGTCCCGCAGTCCCTAGCGGCCCTCGGTGCTTCCCAACCCCGAGAAGGGAGCAGAGGCCGGTGGTGCACCGCCCCGGCTGGTTGGGGCGGAGGAAGGACCCAGACCCCTTCCGCCGGCCCAGCCCGCCCCGGAACCCTGCCCGGCAGCCCGGCCCCGGCCGGGCCCCACGTGGCCCCTGGAGCGGGCCGCACTACCTTGCTGCCGCCGACGGACGGCGCCCCCCAGCCCTCCGAGCCGCTCTGCGTCCGTGGCCAATGAGTCGTCCGGCGAGGCCCACTTTGCCATTGGAGACGCGGCTCCGCCCCCGCCGGCAGGCCCCCCGCCCCGGGTTAGTATTCGGCGCGGGCCGGCGGGCGGAGCTGGGTCCACGTGTTGCGCGCCCGCCAGGCCTGCAGTCCCGGGCCCGCGCCCCGCGCCGCCCGCCCGCCTGCCCGCCATGGAGCCCGGCCCCGATGGCCCAGCTGCATCCGGCCCCGCCGCCATCCGTGAGGGCTGGTTCCGCGAGACCTGCAGTCTGTGGCCCGGCCAGGCCCTGTCGCTGCAGGTGGAGCAGCTGCTCCACCACCGGCGCTCGCGCTACCAGGACATCCTAGTCTTCCGCAGGTACCGCCGCTGCCCGCGGGCGCCGGCCCCCTCGGCTCAGCCCAGGCCGCCTGCTGCCCGCCTCACGGCCCCCTCCACGCCGGGACCCAAGCCGGCCGGACCCCGTCCTGCCCTGGCTCCCTCGCCACCCCTCACCCCGCCTCGCTGGGCTGGGACTGGGGCTGCGGGCTGGCCTCTTGGGCGGGGGAGCCGGAGTCTGCGCCCAGCTCCACGTGTCAGCCTCGGGATACGTCAGAGCCCAAGTAGACCCCGGGTCCCACCCCAGCCTCCACCCGGCGGCCCGCCCGCCGTTCCTCGCCACATGTCACCATCGCCCACCACCCCTGGGACCCCTAGGCGGGGTGGGGAGACCCTCCTCACCCAGGGCGGCTTGGGGTATGTTTTCCGCACCCCAGAGAACCCAGGTCCCTGACTGTCACTCCGCCCGCAGTAAGACCTATGGCAACGTGCTGGTGTTGGACGGTGTCATCCAGTGCACGGAGAGGGACGAGTTCTCCTACCAGGAGATGATCGCCAACCTGCCTCTCTGCAGCCATCCCAACCCGCGAAAGGTACCCCAGTGTCCCCTGGAACAGTGCCGGACGAGGGGCGGCCCCAGGTGTGCCCCGGACTCTTCCCAGATGCTGCCTGCACGGTTGTCAGAGGAAGTGGTAGCAAGGCCAGGGAGTCCCGCAGAGGGGTGGGGGCCGACACTGACGCGGCCTCGGAAGCCTAGGGCAGCCCTGGAAGGAACTTCCAGGAAAGGGGACACCAGCACGAAAGATTTTCCGAGGGTAGAAAATGATGAGGCCCGTGGATCCGAGGGACCAGGGGGTCTGCTTCTGGGGCCTGGGGGCGCCCAGTTCTGCCAGGGCCCCTGCCTTTACTGCCCCCTCCTCCCAGGTGCTGATCATCGGGGGCGGAGATGGAGGTGTCCTGCGTGAGGTGGTGAAGCACCCCTCCGTGGAGTCTGTGGTCCAGTGTGAGATAGACGAGGTGAGTGCCGGCATAGAGCCAGTTGGGTGGGGTTTGAGTCCTGGTTCTCCTGCCAGCCAGCTGTGCCCTTGAAATGGGTGCACACCCCTGAGCAAGGCAGGTAGGGCCTGTTTCCCCATCTGGAAAACACCTGGTCAGGGAGGGTTCAGTAGGAAAACCAGATGGCAGAGGGCCTGGCAGGTGGTGAGGGCACGTGCGTGGCGAGGTCTTAGTAAGACTAAGCAGATTTTTTTTTTTTTTTCTGAGACGGAGTTTCGCTCTTGTTGTCCAGGCTGGAGTGCAGTGGCACCATCTCGGCTCACTACAACCTCCACCTCCCAGGCTTAAGTAATTCTTCCACCTCAGCCTCCCAAGCAGCTGGGATTACAGACGTGCGCTACCATGCCCAGCTAATTTTATATTTTTAGTAGAGACGGGGTTTCTCCATGTTGGTCAGGCTGGTCTTGGACCTCGTGACCTCAGGTGATCTGCCAGCCTTGGCCTCCCAAAGTAGTCGGATTACAGGCGTGAGCCATCCCGCCCAGTCGACTAAGCTGATTTTTAATCTCATCCCCCGGCAGGGCCCAGAGACAGCTCAACTATTAGTATATTACCCCTTACGCTCAGTAGCTGCTCACTAAAATCATGTTACGTGCCAGGTGTTGCCCGGGTACGGGGACAGTGGTAGACAGATCAGTCCCTGCCCCCTAGGAGCTGATGTCCTAGTTAAAGGAGACATCAAATGGCCAGACATGGTGGCTCACGCCTCCCAGCACTTTGGGAGGCTGAGGTGGGCGGATCACAAAGTCAGGAGTTTGAGACCAGCCTGGCCAACATGATGAAACCCTCGTCTCTACTAAAAGTACAAAAAAAAAAAAAAAAAAAAAACTGGCGGGACTTGGTGGCATGCACCTGTAATTCCAACTACTTGGGAGGCTGAGGCAGGAGGTTGCAGTGAGCTGAGGTCGTGCCACTGCATTCCAGCCTGGGCAGCAAAGCAAGACTCTGTCTCGAAAAAATAAATATTGGCCGGGCGTGGTGGCTCACGCCTGTAATCCCAGCACTTTGGGAGGCTGAGGTGGGTCGATCACCAGGGCAGGAGATCTGAGACCATCCTGGCTAACACAGTGAAACCCCATCTCTACTAAAAGTACAAAAAATTAGCCAGGCGTGGTGGCAGACGCCTGTAATCCGTGCTACTCGGGAGGCCAAGGCAGGAGAATGGCGTGAACCTGGGAGGCGGAGCTTACAGTGAGCCGAGATTGCGCCACTGCACTCCAGCCTGGGTGACACAGCGAGACTCCATCTCAAAAAAGAAAAAAAATAGATAAATAAATAAAATAGGAAGGGACAGGAAAGCCACTCAGACAGGGTGATTTGGTCTGGAAGGAGGGGGTAGGGATGGGAGAGAGGAGCTCAAGCCACAGGCAAGAGCCGGCTCTCAAGGAGAAACAGAGGTACCAGAGTTCTCGCTTTACACATAATAAACAGGTTCCCAAAAGGGGCTGACTGTGGAGGCTCACAACTGTAATCCTAGCGCTTTTCAGAGGCCGAGGTGGGAGGATCCCTCGAGCCTAGGAGTTCGAGGTAACATAGGGAGACTCCATCTCTACCAAAAATTTAAAAAGTAGCCGAGTATGATGGAACACACTCGAAGTCCCAGCTACTCAGGAGGCTGAGGTGGGAGGATCACCTGAGCCCTGGAGGCTGAAGGTGCAGTGAGCCATGATCCATGCCACTGTACTCCAGCCTAGGCCACAGAGTGAGACCCTGTCTCAAAAAAAAAAGAAAAGGCAGGGGTTGGCCAAGGCCACTTGCCTGTGAGGCACTTGGAGAGTCCCACGTGGCTGTGTCTGGCTCCAGGTCCCCCAGCCCCTTGGCCCAGTCTGGTCCCTCCCATCCCCTCCAGGATGTCATCCAAGTCTCCAAGAAGTTCCTGCCAGGCATGGCCATTGGCTACTTGAGCTCGAAGCTGACCCTGCATGTGGGTGACGGTTTTGAGTTCATGAAGCAGAATCAGGATGCCTTCGATGTGATCATCACTGACTCCTCAGACCCTATGGGTAAGCAGCGGATGGGCGGGCCCCAGGGTTTTCTGGCAGCTGCTGGTCTGGAGGTCAGCCTCCCCCAGGCCTTCAGAGTAGAGGATAGAGCAGCCTCCCATCCTCTGAACTAGAGCTGTACTTTTCCCTTCTCAGTTGTTACCTGCCCTCTGAAACATGGCTCAGGACAGTAGGCAGGACGCAGGCCACTGCCCTGAGTTCACAAGCTGGGCCCCAAGGAGAGTGGGGATCTGGCATTGGGACACTGAGGCCCGCGTGTCCTCTTCAGCCTCCCCTCTGCTCTGGACTGGTCAGCATTGGAGTGGGGGCAGGTTCTAGTCTTGGACCAACACCTGGGGTAGAGGTTCCTCTGCTGTGGTGCCAATGAGACTCCCCCAAGAATGGGACTCAGGTGTGGAGCCTGTCACCCACAGACCTGGGCTCAGATCCTGGCTCTGGCCACCTGACAGCTGTGTGGGTCTGTGTAGCGGGGTAACAGTGGCCCTGGAGGTCTCAGCCAGACTGTGTTCAGTGTGTCTCCCTCCATCCTTCCCCAGGCCCCGCCGAAAGTCTCTTCAAGGAGTCCTATTACCAGCTTATGAAGACGGCCCTCAAGGAAGATGGTGTCCTCTGCTGCCAGGGTGAGCCACAGGCCTGGAGCAGTGGGGCGGGGCAGGTGGGGCGGGGCAGGGCAGGCCTTACCAGATGCTGATGTTTTGGGGCCCCCAGGCGAGTGCCAGTGGCTGCACCTGGACCTCATCAAGGAGATGCGGCAGTTCTGCCAGTCCCTGTTCCCCGTGGTGGCCTACGCCTACTGCACCATCCCCACCTACCCCAGCGGCCAGATCGGCTTCATGCTGTGCAGCAAGAACCCGGTGAGATGGGGGTGCCCAGTGGTGGGGGTCAGGGGGAAGGTGGGCATAAATAGCCCTCCCCCTGCCAGGCGCAGTGGCTCACGCCTGTAATCCCAGCACTTTGGGAGGCCGAGGCGGGTGGATCAGGAGGTCAGGAGATGGAGACCATCCTGGCTAACATGGTGAAACCCCATCTCTACTAAAAATACAAAAAAATTAGCTGGACACGGCGGCGTTTGTCAGTTGTCCCAGCTGCTGGGGAGGCTGAGGCAGGAGAATGGCGTGAACCCGGGAGGCGGAGCTTGCAGTCAGCCAAGATCACACCACTGCACTCCAGCCTGGGTAACAGAGAAAGGCTCCGTCTCAAAAAAAAAAAAAGAGCCCTCCCCAGGCTGGGCGCATTGTCTCAAGCCTGGAATCCCAGCACTTTGGGAGACTGAGGCGGGCAGATTACTTGAGGTCAGGAGTTCAAGACCAGCCTGACCAACATGGAGAAACCCCATCTCTACTCAAAATACAAAAAAAAACAAAAAAACAAAATTAGCTGGGTGTGGTGGCGTATACCTGAGGCTGAGGCAGGAGAATCACTTGAACCCGGGAGGCAGATGTTGCAGCGAGCCGAGATGACGCCACTGCACTCCAGCGTGGGCAACAGAGTGAGACTCTGTCTCAAGAAAAAATAAGCAAAGTGCCCCCCCTGATGTGCCCCGTCCCGGTCCCCAGAGCACCAACTTCCAGGAGCCGGTGCAGCCGCTGACGCAGCAGCAGGTGGCACAGATGCAGCTCAAGTACTACAACTCCGACGTGCACCGCGCCGCCTTCGTGCTGCCCGAGTTTGCCCGCAAGGTGGGTGGCCTGCGTGGCTGGGTGGGGGGACCCAGGGACGCAGAGCACCCTCCTGACTGGCCTCGTGTCCCTCCAGGCCCTGAATGATGTGAGCTGAGCCCAGGCACCACCGCGGATGTGCCACCCAGGACCCCTCGGACCTTGGAGCCCTGGCAGGGTGCCCTCGCCCCCTCCAGCCTGGCTCAGACCTCCTCCCGCTCTCCGCCCACCAACACAATGTGTTACAAGCCCAGAATGCTGCCCGGCCTGCCCTGCTAGGCGGACTGTCTGTGTGTCTGTCTCTCTGGCGTTCCACCTCCAGCCGCTAGTACCAGCTGTGTACAGCGCCATCTATCTGCCTTCTGGTTTGCCCCTCACCACCAAACACGTGTATTATATAGCAAAGATTGGAGTTCCTGTGTCTCCTGAACTTGGCACTGGCCTAGGCAGGAGAGCCACAGTAACATATGGAGTGCTATCATGGGGTGAAGAGGTCCTGCAGGAGGCACTTGCTGTCTGATCCCCAAAGGTCTGCTGCAGGCCTGGGGCTGCAGGTGGGCCCTTGTGGATAGCCTGGGGCACAGAGGGTCACCGCAGTCATCATGTGGGACCCAGAACTGTCCTGGGAAGCTGACGTAGCTGTCCCTTTACCAAACCCTTCACAAGACCACTGGTGACAGCCCCCCAAGGCAGTGCGGTGAGTGAGGTCAGGGTGGGGCTGCCCGGGAGCCACCTCAGAATTGAGGCCACTCAGGTGTAAGTCAGGTCCCATCCAGGTACTCCAGGGCAAATACAGGAAGGGGTGGCAGGGCTAGTTTTTTGGGCCTTTTTAAGCACATCAGGAGCTTAACACTGGCCCAGTGACTGTGCCCTGACCCCACTCGAGCTATTCAGGCTTGGGTTCAAATTCCCACCATGCCCCACCTCCTGTGTGGACAAATTGAGAAAGCAGATGTGGGCGCCCGCACCAGGGACTGTGAGGACAGGGGCTGTCCCCTCTCCAAGGTGCTGAACTCCCGCCTTCCAGGACGCAACGGTGGTGGGAAGAGGACAGAAAAAGAACTCTCCTTGCATGGGCATGGGCCTGAGTTGCCAACCCCTTTCCCCACCCTGGGCAGGGGCTGGGCCACAGGATGAATCAGGGTGGGAGGCCCCACTCCCAGCTGAGGCAGCCACCTCGGAGCCCTGACTGACCCGGGAATGTTTTCCGGGACGTCAGAATAAGGGGGATTCAGTTTCGCCATAAACTCTGGCTGGCCTCAGGCCAGTCACAGCCCTCCAGGCTCCACCCGCCAGCCACTCCCCACCCCTGTGAGCTCACCAGACAGCACCTTTCAGACCTTTGGCCCATCAGCAGATCTGACCTCAGGCTAACTATTCCAGGCCGCCCTGACCCTTCAAATCAGTGTGGGGAGCTGGCGTCTGCCCCGGGCCTTCACAGTACCAGGGAAGGCCCGAGAGGAGCAGCTGGCGGTCAGGTGGGTTGGCAGGGGCTACTTCTGGAGCCTAACAGGCCAGGCTGCAGCTGGGTGGACCAGGCACTCTCATCTAATCTTCACAACCACCTGCCTGCAAGGTACTGTTCCTGCTGCACAGAGAGGCAAGGCGATGTGCCTAAGGACACACAGCCAATCAGCAGCTACTGTCTGAGGCCACTCCACCCTGCTCACCCCAGGGCCTCCTGCATCTCAGGCCAGGCACTCTGGATGTCCTGGCATGGATGGTCTCTCTGACATCTACTCCCTGGCCAAGATCCAGGCAGGAATGCTGCCCCCTTAGAGGGATGATCCCATGACTCCCTGGGTGAGAGGGCCTTTCCCCAAGGGCTCTGGAATCAGACCTTGGTCCAGATCTCAACTCTGCTTCCCTTAGCTCTGTGACCTGCAGCCATGCAGACCCTCTGCCTGTTACCCCGATGTCAGAGGGGGAGCACACCATCCATTAGGAAGCTTTGGTGAGAAGCACGTGCGACACAGCACTCAACCAGTGCCAGCGCTCTGCACTGGCCCATCAGGACCACCTATCAGGGCGAGGAGAGAGGAGGGAGGGTGGACCAGGTTGTGGAAACAGCCGGGGCCATCTGGGAAGCAGGAGATCTGGGAAGCAGCAGCAGGAAGATGAAGTTGCCAGCAGCATGGATCCTCTGCCTCCCCAGCCTATAGTCAAGTCTATACACACACCTGCCCGCCTCGAAGGTGCATGTGCCATGGATGGGGGCAAGCCTGAGCCCCACGACCGGGTGGGTGCGATGCAGCCCAGGATAATTACTGAAACAAGCAGCCTTGATGAGGACACCACCTAGGTCCCCCAATGTCCCAGAAATCTTTGGGCCACAAACGGGCCCAGTGTGGCATGGGGAATAACATCAATCCTATCTAGACTTTTCAAAATTTGATTTATTAAAATGAACCAGGCCCCTGGCTTAAGGATTCATGGGTCCCTGTGGCTTGTCAGAAGAAAAATCACAATCCTCCTCCCGCGGCCTCTTTCCCTCTAGGAGCTAATTATTTTGGTGTTTATCTTCTGTAGTAGAAAAAGAAATTGATTTGGTGTTTGTCCCCACTTCCTGCCACGGAGCCCCTAACACCTTTGGAAATTCCTGATCGGTAGGAGTGTCTTGTCATTCATTATATGCTCCATCAGAGAACTCCCGAGTTTATGCTAACGCAGTGATTTAGGGTAGAGCCCCCAGGGAGCTTCAGGGTGGGGCTGGTAACACCTAAAGACTAGAGGGTTGGGACTTACACCCCACCCAGTGACCGCCAGGAAAGGATCAGGAGAAGTCTGGAGATAAAGCTCTACAAATTCATGAACGATGAGCGCAGCCCGGGTTTGGTGGCTCACGCCTATAATCCCAGCACTTTGGGAGGCCGAGGTGCACAGATCACTTGAGGCCAGGCGTGTTGGGAAGCCAACGTCGCAAAACCTCGTCTCTACTAAAAATACAAATATTAGCCGGGCGTGGTGGCGCGCGTTGATATCGCCAGCCACTCATGAGACTGAGGCTGGGGAATTGTTTAAACCCAGGAAGCAGAGGTTGTGAAACTACCTTTGCCAAATTATGACTCAGACAGTGAAGGAGACCTGTCTTAACCAACTCCATCATCTTGCTTCTAACCGCCAGGCTGTCCTTGTTCATTCTTGGGTGTAGGCTGAACCAACTTTGGGAGAAACTAAGTTTATAGTTTAAACAAAGACGGTCACAGCCCTTTCTCAAAGCAGATGTTCTTGCCTGGGGACTAGATTGTCTTTGTAGGATTAACATTAGCCACAAGATTAGAAATTATGGTTTAGAGTCATGCAGCTGGAGGCTATAAGATTCCAACCCTCCCTAAACTGCTCCTAAAATCAGTCCTTGAGGTATTTTGCAGACCCTGCACTTCATGGCCCCACCCAGATGGATAAACTGGCTCATCTGATCCTGTGACCCCGACCCAGAAACGGACTCGGTGCAAGACAGCTCTGACTCTCTGTGATTTCATCCCTGACCAACAGCACTCCTGGCTCACCGGCTTCCCCCACTCACCAAGTTATCCTTAAAAACTCTGCTCCCTGTAATCCCAGCACTTTGGGAGGCTGAGACGGGCGGATCACGAGGTCAGGAGATCGAGACCATCCTGCCTAACACGGTGAAACCCCGTGTTGCACTCTGGCCCACCTCCATGTAACTGAAAGTCAGGTAGCACCATGCCCGACCAGGCTTTTCTTTAAGAATTGCTTGAGCTAGTCAGGGCACGGTGGCTCGCGACTGTAATCACAACACTTTGGGAGGCTGAGGCGGGCAGATCACCTGAGGTCAGGAGTTCAAGACCAGCCTGGCCAATATGGTGAAACCTGATCTCTGCTAAAAATACAAACATTAGCTGGGTGTGGTGGCGGGCGCCTGTAATCCCAGCTATTCGGGAGGCTGAGGCAAGATAATTGCTTGAACCCAGGAGGTGGAGTAGCTGGGATTATAGGCACGTGCCTCCACGTCCAGCTAATTTTTGTATTTTTAGTAGAGTCGAGATTTCACCATATTAGCCATACTGGTCTCAAACTCCTGACCTCAAGTGATCCACCCGACTCAGCCTCCTAAAGTGCTAGGATTAAGGCTGGGCACAGTGTTGAGAGTTTGAGACCAGCCTGACCAACATGGAGAAACCCCGTCTCTACTATAAATACAAAATTAGCTAGGTGTGGTGGTGCATGCCTGTAATCCCAGCTACTAGGGAGGCTTAGGCAGGAGAATTACTTGAACCTGGGAGGCGGAGGTTGCCGTGAGCTGAGATCACACCACTGCACTCCAGCCTGGGCAACAAGAGCAAAACTCCATCTCAAAAAAAAAAAAAAAAAAAAGCCAAAGTGCTGGGATTACAGGTGTGAGCCACTGCATCTGGCCTTATGATAACATTTTATCTCCTACACAACTTCTTGTTTTCCCTGGAGGTTCTTTTTTTGTTTGTTTCTCGTTACTTAGTTTTCAATACATTTATCACTAATTTAGCCCCAAAATGTTCACTAATTCTCTAAATGCTCCTCGGACTCAACAGGTGCGTTGTCATTGTCCCCTTTCTGGAGAAGCTGTCCAGAGCCTTCTCACCACCCCCAATGGAGTCCCTTAGTGAATGGCATCTCTTGGACCTTATGTCTTCCTGTTGAAACCACCCTTCAAAATTATGACATAACTGACCCCATCCTGTTCCTGACCTCCAAGCTGACCCTGCTCATTCCTGGGCGTAGGCCCAGCTGACCGGGGAAGGAATTTAGAGTTCAACTTGAAACAAGAATGCCGGGCGCGGTGGCTCAAGCCTGTAATCCCAGCACTTTGGGAGGCCGAGACGGGCGGATCACAAGGTCAGGAGATCGAGACCATCCTGGCTAACACGGTGAAACCCCATCTCTACTAAAAAATACAAAAAACTAGCCGGGCAAGGGTGGCGGGCGCCTGTAGTCCCAGCTACTGGGGAGGCTGAGGCAGGAGAATGGCGTAAACCCGGGAGGCGGAGCTTGCAGTGAGCTGAGATCCGGCCACTGCACTCCAGCCTGGGTGACAGAGCGAGACTCAATCACAAAAAAAAAAAAAAAAAAAAAAAAAAAAAGAAACAAGAATAATACTAGTTCCTCCCTAAAACCACCCTCTTCCCTGTTCCGGGGCTGAACCACCACCTTGGTAAGATTAATGAGCAGTCACAAGACAGGTGTAGTTTCTTTCTTTCTTTTCTTTTTCTTTTTTTAAGACGGAG
>NW_016808946.1:1559243-1576629 GCF_001698545.2 Rhinopithecus bieti | reverse complement strand
TTTTTTTTTTTTTGAGACGGAGGCTCACTCTGTCCCAGGCTGGAGTGCAGTGGCGCGATCTCGGCTCATTGCAGCCTCCCACATTCAAGAGATTCTCCTGCCTCAGCCTTCCAGGTAGCTGGGATTACAAGCATGCACCACCACGCCCAGCTAATTTTTGTATTTTTAGTAGAGATGAGGTTGAACTGCAAAATAATTCTTTTTTCTGATCTTTGGAATGCGATTTGCTGCTTGATTTTTCTCTTTCTCTTTGTAGAACATAATTCTTCTCTCCAGTGTTTTTAAATATATGTAAAGGTGTATTAATGTTTTTATCTCCTTTTCTGGGCACTTGGGGCACACTTTTGATCAGTATCACATTCTTCAGTTCTGGGAAATTTTCTTGCATTATTATTATTACTATGTATGTATTTTTTGAGACAAAATCTTACTCTGTCACCCAGGCTGGAGTTCAATGGCATGAACATGGCTCTCTGCAACCTTGAGACCTCCTGGGTTCAAGCGATCCTCCCACCTCAGCCTGCCGAGTAGCTGGGACTAAAGGTGCATGCCACCGTGCCTGGCTAATTAAAAAAAAAAATTTTTTTTTAGAGACAAGGTCTTGCTATGTTACCCAGGCTGGTCTTGAACTCCTGGTCTCAGGCAACCCACCTGCCTCAGCCTCCCAGCCTCCTGAGATTACAGGCAGGAGTCACTACACCCAGCCAGAGTCCCAGTCTCTAAAAGAAAATAGGCTAGGCATGGTGGCTTACACCTGTAATCCCAGCACTTTGGGAGGCTGAGGCAGATGGATCACCTGAGGCTGGGAGTTCGAGACCAGCCTGACCAACATGGAAAACCCCTATCTCTACTAAAAATACAAAATTAGCCGGGCATGGTGGCGCATGCCTATAATCCCAGCTACTCAGGAGGCTAAGGCAGGAGAATTGCTTGAATCTGGGAGACGGAGGTTTGGTGGCTCACACCTGTAATCCCAGCACTTTGTGAGGCTGAGGCGGGTGGATCGCTTTGGCTCAGGAGTTCGAGACCAGCCTGGGCAATACAGGGAGACCCCCCCCCCCACATCGCTACAAAAAACAAAACAAAACAAAACAAAGGGGATTCAAAAAAGGAAAGACATGAATCCATGAGGATAGAGTGTGGAAGAGGAAGCAGCAGCCTCAAAGTTCTGGAAGCTGGAAGAACAGATAAACAGGTGTGAAATAACTGGAAAGCAACTTATTTATTTATTTTTTTTTTGAGATGGAGTCTCACTCTGTCATCCAGGCTGGAGTGCAGTGGTGCAATCTCGGATCATGGCAACCTCTGCCTCCCGGGCTCAAGCAATTCTCCTGCCTCAGCCTCCCAAGTAGCTGGGATTATAAGTGCGCGCTGCCACACCCAGATGATTTTTATATTTTTAGTAGAGACGGGATTTTACCATGTTGGTCAGGCTGGTCTCAAACTCCCAACCTCGGGATCCACCCGGGTACCTTGGCCTCCCAAAGTGCTGAGATTACTGGCATGAGCCACCAAGCCTGGCCAAAAGCAACTTCTAATCCTGCAGTGGAATCAGGAATTGGTGGCACCAGGTCCTTCCAGCAGGGTTTAAGAAATTAGCCAGCCTGAGGTTGGGCACGGTGGCTCACAGCTGTAATCCCAGCACTTTGGGAGGCCGAGGCAGGCAGATCACCTGAGGGCGGAAGTTCGAGACCAGCCTGACCAACATGGAGAAACCCCATCTCTACTAAAATACAAAATTAGCCAGGCATGGTGGTGCTTGCCTGTAATCCCAGCTACTTGGGAGGCTGAGGCAGGAGAATCGCTTGAACCTGGGGGGACGGAGGTTGCCATGAGCCGAGATGGTGCCATTGCGCTCCAGTCTCGGCGACAGAGCAAAACTCTTGTCTCCAAAAAAAAAGAAAGAAAGCAATTGGCCAGCTTGAGCAACAGCAAAACTTCCCATTTCAACAGCAAGACCTCTCTACAAAAAATAAAAACATGAAAGTTGGGTGTGGTGGCTCATGCCTGTAATCCCAGCACTTTGGGAGGCCAAGGTGGGCAGATCACTTGAGATCAGAAGTTCAAGGTCAGCCTGGCCAACATGGTGAAACCTGTCTGCACTAAAAATACAAAACTTAGGCCAGGCACAGTGGCTCACGCCTGTGGTCCCAGCACTTTGGGAGGCCGAGGCAGGTGAATCACAAGGTCGGGAGATATCGAGACCATCCTGGCTAACATGGTGAAACCCCATCTCTATTAAAAATACAACAAATTAGCTGGGCGTGGTAGCGGGCACCTGTAGTCCCAGCAACTGGGGAGTCTGAGGCAGGAGAATGGCATGAACCCGGGAGGTGGAGCTTGCAGTGAGCCGAGATTGTGCCACTGTACTCCAGCCTGGGCAACAGAGCAAGACTCCGTCTAAAAAATAATAATAATAATAATACAAAACTTAGCCAGGCGTAGTGGTGCACGCCTGTAGTCCCAGCCACTCAGGAGCTGAGAATCACTTGAACCGGACAGGATGGATCAGTAGGTTTTTCGTGTAGCCGCTAAGAGTTGTGCCACTGACTCCAGCCTGGGTGTTACAGAATGAGACTCCTGTCTCAGTGAGAAAGAATAATATAGAGAATATGTGTCCTGTGGATTTGGTGGTGCGTCATGTGAGGGTGTGCGCTAGAGCCTGGGAGAGTTCTCCAGGCACGTTTGGTGAGGGCTTGTGTGGCTTGAGACGGGGCGGACACTGATGGCCAGTGAGATCGAGGACCTGATTCTTGGCTAATCAACTGGGTGAAATCCCCTTATCTGGTTGTTTTGTGGTTTTGTAGTGTCTCTATCTAGATAGATATATTACAATATAAAGACTTGAGGCCGGGGGGGGGTGCGAGGTGGGTGGCGGTGGTCTGCCTGTAGGTGCCCAGCATAGCGTTTGGGAGGCTTGATTGCAGCAGTAATGGCGTGAACCCGTGAGGCGGTAGCCGTTGCAGTGGAGCTGAGAGGTTGCGCGGTGTTTGGTCTCACGTTCGTTGCCTCTCAGCGCCCCTGGGGTGAGCTAGGCGGGACGACTGGATGATTCCCGTCCTCCGTCTCAAAATAAAAAAATAAAATAAAATAAAATAAAATAAAAAAATTAGCCGGACATGGTGGCGTGTGCCTGTGGTCCCAACTACCTGGGAGGCTGATGGCAGGAGGATTGCTAGAGCCAAGGAGGTCGAAGCTGCTGTGAACTGTGAGATCACACCACTGCACTCCAGCCTGGGTGACACAGTGGGACCCCGTCTCTAAGAAAAGAAAACACTGGCCAGGCTCGGTGGCTCAAGCCTGTAATCCCAACACTTTAAGAGGCCGAGACGGGCGGATCACGAGGTCAGGAGATCGAGACCATCCTGGCTAAACTGGTGAAACCCCATCTCTACTAAAAAATACAAAAAACTAGCCGGGCGAGGTGGCGGATGCCTGTAGTCCCAGCTACTCAGGAGGCTGAAGCAGGAGAATGGCGTAAACCCGGGAGGCGGAGCTTGCCGTGAGCTGAGATCTGGCCACTGCACTCCAGCCTGGGCGACAGAGCGAGACTCCGTCTCAACAACAACAACAAAAAAGAAAACACCACCACCACCACCTAGCCAATCCCCATTCCCCATCCCCTCACCCCAGCAGAAACTTAGATACATTTCTAGAAGGAGTAAAATGAGCTGAGCATGGCGTTGCATACCTGCAGTCCCAGCCACTTGGGAGGCCGAGGTGGGAGGATTGCTTGAACCCGAGAAGTAGAGGCTGCAGTGAGCTATGATTGCAGCACTGCACTCAAGCCTGGGCAACAGAACAGGATCCAAAAAAAAAGAGGGGAGGGGGCAGAGCCAGGATTTGTTTCCAGGCTGTTGTTGCCCAGGTCCAGCTCCTGGCTCCCGGAGCAGCCTGTCCTCCCTGCCTGGGACTCTGAGCAGGCTGGAGTCATAGAGGTGATTCCCAGAATCCCAGAGTCAGGGAGGCTGGGGGCAGGGGCAGGTCACTGGACAAACAGATCAAAGGTGAGACCAGTGTAGGGCTGCAGACCAGCCCAGGCCCGCTGGACGGGTACACCATGAGGTAGGTGGGCGCCCACAGACTCCCTGCAGGGTGTGGGGCGGGAGCACAGGCCTGGGCCCTCACCACCCCTGCCCTGCCCGCAGGCTGCTGACCCTCCTGGGCCTGCTGTGTGGCTCGGTGGCCACCCCCTCGGGCCCGAAGTGGCCTGAACCTGTGTTTGGGCGCCTGGCATCCCCTGGCTTTCCAGGGGAGTACGCCAATGACCAGGAGCGGCGTTGGACCCTGACCGCACCCCCCGGTTACCGCCTGCGCCTCTACTTCACCCACTTTGACCTGGAGCTCTCCCACCTCTGCGAGTACGACTTTGTCAAGGTGCCGTCAGGACGGGAGGGCTGGGGTCTCTCAGGATCAGGGGGTCTCCAAGGAGTAGCCAGGGTTCAGGGAGACCTGGGAGCAGGGGCCAGGCTTGGCCAGGAGGGAGATCAGGCCTGGGTCTTGCCTTCCCTCCCTGTGACACCTGACCCCACAGCTGAGCTCGGGGGCCAAGGTGCTGGCCACGCTGTGTGGGCATGAGAGCACAGACACGGAGCGGGCCCCTGGCAACGACACCTTCTACTCGCCGGGCTCCAGCCTGGACATTACCTTCCGCTCCGACTACTCCAACGAGAAGCCGTTCACAGGGTTCGAGGCCTTCTACGCAGCCGAGGGTGAGCCAAGAGGGGACCTGCGACATCTCAGTCTATGCAGCTGACTGTAGGGGTAACTCTGTCTTAGGCCAGGCAGCCCTGCCTTCAGTTTCCCCACCTCCCCCAGGGCAGGGGAGGGCCCTCTGGCCTGACACCATCTGCAATGCAAAGACCAAAACAGCCGTGACAGTGACCTCCATTCACATGGGCTGAGCGCCAGCTCTGAGCCAGGGACCTGAGGACAGCATCGCTTCAAGTGACAGAGGGACTGGCCGGGTGCGGGGGCTCATGCCTGTAATTAAAGCACTTTAGGAGGCCGAGGCTGGCTGATCACTTGAGGTCAGGAGTTCAAGACCAGCCAGGGCAACATGGTGAAACTCCATTTCCACTAAAACTACAAAAATTAGCTAGGCATGGTGGCATGCATCTGGAATCCCAGCTACTAGGGAGGCTGAGGCAGGAGAATTGTTTGAACCCGCGAGGCGGAGGCTGCGGTGAACTGAGATCGTGCCATTGCACTCCAGCCTGGGCGACAGAGCGAGACTCCGTCTCAAAAAGCAAAAAACGAAAATGATGCAGGGGCTGAGGACCCCATTTACAGCTGACAAAGTGGGGCCCTGCCAGCGGGAGCGCTGCCAGGATGTTTGATTTCAGATCTCAGTCCCTGCAGAGACCAACTGTGTGACCTCAGGCAAGTGGCTCAATTTCTCTGCTCCTTAGGAAGGGGCTGCAAGGGTTTGGCGCTGTAGCCCCGCCCCCTGGGTTTGATTGACTTCGTCATTAGCTGGGTGGCCTTGGGCCGGACACTGAAACTCCCTCTGGTTTAACAGAGGTGATGTTTGCATCTTTCTCCCAGTGCTGCCGGGAGCTTGCAGCGACCCTAGGCCTGAAGGTGATTGGCCCGGCACCAGTTCCCCACCCTAGACAGGATGAGGCCTCCTCTGAGGTCCACTCTGAGGTCATGGGTCTCCTGGGAGGAGGCCAGGCTGGATCCTGCCTCTCCCTCCTGACAGCCTGCCTGGCCCTGCCTTTCCCCCGCCAGACATTGACGAGTGCCAGGTGGCCCCGGGAGAGGCGCCGGCCTGCGACCACCACTGCCACAACCACCTGGGTGGTTTCTACTGCTCCTGCCATGTAGGCTACGTCCTGCACCGTAACAAGCGCACCTGCTCAGGTGAGGGAGTCTGCCTGGGCCCCAGCGCACCCTGTCCTGGGATACATGGGGCTCCTCAGGGCCATTGCTGCTTTGCCCAGGGGTGCAGAAGGCCCGGGCCCTGAACACTGGGTGCTTCTAGGCCCTCCCGCCTGCAGCGCCGCTTCTCAGCCCTGCTTCACCTCCCAGCAGCCAGGCTCATTCCCACTGCCACCCTCCCCCACCAACTGAGGCTAATTCTAACACCTTGCCGTGTACCTGGCCCCACCTGGGTTCTGGGAACCCCTCATGTAGCCACTTCCCGCCGGGGCAGCCGTTGCCAGCTCCTGGGGTGGGAGAGTCGGGGGGATCTAGCCCTGGTTCCTTGGGACCCCATCCCTGCACCGTGGAACCGGCCAGTGCTCTGGGGCATGGGCAGCCCCACCTGCTGGTGCTGACGCTGCCTCCCCACGCTTGGTTTCTCCCTCTCGGTGTCTCTCCTTGTCTCTCTGATCTCTCTTCCAGAGCAGAGCCTCTAGCCTCCCCTGGAGCTCCGGCCTGCCCAGCAGGTCAGAAGCCAGAGCCAGCCTGCTGGCCTCAGCTCCGGGTCGGGCTGAGATGGCTGTGCCCCAACTCTTGTTCACCCACCACAGACCCAATAATAAACCTGGCTCCACCCCACCTGCTGCTGCGTGTCTCTGGGGTGGGAGGGTCTGGAGGTGGCGGGGTGTGCTCCTCTCTGCCATCCCTCCTCACAGCCTCATGAACCCCAGGTCTGTGGGAGCCTCCTCCATGGGGCCACAGGCTCCTTGGCCAGAAGGGCTTACTTTCACCCCCGGTTTTGAAGATGAGGCACTGAGACCCAGATAGTGGCAGGGCCTCGCTCGCGCCCAGGTCCCCCAGAGGCTGAGCCCAGAGTAATCGTGAACCACCTCCTGGGTCTGGCCTGGAGGAGCCTGACCCACAGAGGAGACACCCTGGGAAGTATTCATGGAGGGAGCAATCTGGTCCCCCCAAATCCAGGGGTGATTCCCACTGCCCCATAGGGCACGGCCATGTGGAAGAAGGCAGGTAATGTTGGGGCTCCCCACTTCCTAAAGGCCTCACAACTCGAATACCCCCCACTGCAGCTGGAGGTGGGGTGGTGGTATGGGATGGGGACCAAGCCTTCCTTGAGGGATGGAGCCCAGCCCGATGCCCTGCCTGTGGCAGCAGCATCAGCTGTTCCAGCGAGGAAGGAGCGCGCCAGACTCAGTCATGATCACTGTTGCCTTGAACTTCCAGGAGCTGCCCCCAGGGCAGGGGCCAGACCTGGCGGAAGGGGGTGATGAGAGACCCTTCTTCCGGACGGTTCCCCAGGAACCCAGGGGCTGGCTGGTCTTGGCTGGGTTTGGGTAGGAGACCCCTGATGAATAAACTTTGGAATCGCTGGGGTGGCTGTAGGGGAATTTGGGGGAGAGCCAAAGGGGCCCTTAGGCTCGAGGAGACGCCCCTCTCTTTTCCCGAATTCCCAGGGACCAAGGAGAGTGTCCCTTCTTCCTCCTTCCTGTGTGTCCATCCACCCCTGCCCTGCACCCCGGCAGAGACTGGTGGAACTCAAAGCTCTAGCCCCCATCCTGGGGTTGTAACTCTGGCCCAGGACACCACCACACTCTTTGGAGGTGTGAGTGAGGGCCCATGCACTCCATGAGGCTAAAGCCTCAAAGCAAGAGAAACCCCTTCTCTAAGCGGCCCCTCAGCCATCGGGTGGGTCGTTTGGTTTCTGGCTAGGCCTCAGGGGCTGGCCGTCTGCAGGGCCCAGCCCAACCCAGGGATGCAGATGTCCCAGCCACATCCCTGTCCCAGTTTCCTGCTCCCCAAGGCACCCACCCTGCTGTTGGTGCGAGGGCTGATGGAGGGCACACCAAGTCACTCCCCCGCCTTCCCTCCTTCCAGCCCTGTGCTCCGGCCAGGTCTTCACCCAGCGATCTGGGGAGCTCAGCAGCCCTGAATACCCACAGCCGTACCCCAAACTCTCCAGTTGCACTTACAGCATCCGCCTGGAGGAGGGGTTCAGCGTCATTCTGGACTTTGTGGAGTCCTTTGATGTGGAGACGCACCCTGAAACCCTGTGTCCCTACGACTCTCTCAAGGTCTGGCTCCTGGGGCCATCATCTTGTCCCAGATCCTCCCCCTCAGCCCAGCTGCACCCCCTACTTCCTGCAGCACGGCCCCCACCATGTTCCCGTCACCTTCAGCGACCCCCCACCTCTCCAGGTGCTATGGGGGTCCAAAGCTGGGGCCTTCTGAGTACAAGCGTGGGAGGGAGAGCGGGGAGGGGCACCCCGATCTGTGGCCTGGGGTGGCCTCATTGGCTCTCCCTGAACTGCTGAGGAGGTGGGCTGCTTCCCTCTGGCCCAGGCCAGACCCAGGCAGCCGCGCCCCTGCTTTCACGAGCGTCTTTCTCAGATTCAAACAGACAGTGAAGAACATGGCCCATTCTGTGGGAAGACATTGCCCCGCAGGATTGAAACAAAAAGCAACACGGTGACCATCACCTTTGTCACAGATGAGTCAGGAGACCATACAGGCTGGAAGATCCACTACACGAGCACAGGTGAGCAAGTGGGTCTCAGATCCTGGCTGAAAGCACAGAGCTGCCCTCTCTCCTGGAGTGTCAAGGAGCTGTAGAGTGTGGGGCTCCTTCTGGGCCAGGACTAGGAAGGAACACCAGGCTTAGTGGTGTCTGAGGTATGAGGCAGCAGGTCCTCTAAGGGGAAGCATCGGTTGTCCCTCCCTCCAGCCAGCCACCCATCCATCCTTCCACCACTCATCCTTCCAACCACCCATTCACCCATCCACTCATCCATTTACCCACCCATCCTTCTGTCCACTCATCCTTCCAACCATCCATCAATCCACCCACCCATCCATCCTTTTGTCCACACAACCATCCACCCATTCTTCTACCTACCCATCCTATCCATCCATCCTTCTATTCAGCCATCCTTCTACCTACACATCCTTCATCCATTCATCCATTCATCCATCCAATCCATCTGTCCATTCACTCATCCTTCTACCTATCCGTTCTTCTGTCATCAATCCATTCATCCTTCCAGCTATCCATCTATTCATCCACCTAGCCTTCTACCCACCTATCCTTTTACCTACCCATTCTTCTATTCATCCACCATCCACCCATCCTACTGTCCACTCATCCTTCTATCCATCCATCCATACACCCATCCTTTTGTCCACCCATCCATCCATCCTTCCATCCATGTATCCATGCATCCATCCATCCTTCCAGCTATCCATACATCCACCCACCCATCCTTTTACCTACCATTCTTATCCATCCACCCTTCCACTCATCCTTCCAGCCATCCATCTATCCATCCACCCATTGTTCTACCTACTTATCCATCCATGCACCCATCCATCCATTCATCTATCCACCAATTCTTCCACCTATCCATCTATCCATCCACTCATCCTTATATCCATCCATCCATCCATCCATCCTTCTGTCATCCACCCATCCACCCATCCTTCCACCCACCTATCCTTCTGTCAATTCGTCCTTCTACTCATCTACCCATCCACCCATCCTTCTACCTACACATCCTTCTATCCATCCATCCATCCATTCTTCCATCCATCCACCCACCCACCCACCCATTCTTCCACCCACTCATCCTCTATCCACCCATCCTTCTATTTATCTACCCATCCACCCACCTATCTATCTATCCATCCATCCATTCATCTATCCATCCATCATCCATCCATCCATCCATCCACCCACCCACCCATACTTCCAGCCATCTGTCCATCCGCTCATCCTTCTACCTACCCATCATTCCATCCATCCATCTATCCGTCCATCCATCCACCATCCGTCCGTCCACCCACCCACTTATTCTTCTCTCCATTCATCCTTCCATTCATCCATCCATCCACCCATTCATCTATCTACACATCCTTCTATCTATCCACCCACCCATCCTTCTACCTACCAATCCCATCCATCCATCCCTCCGTCCATCCACTCATCCATCCATTCATCCATCTGACAATTTTCCCAGACATCTATCTATCCATCTGTCATCCTTCTGCCTACCCATCCTTCCATTTATCCATCCATCCGTCCATCCTTCTATCCATCTACTCACCCATCCATCCTTCCACCCACCCATCCTTCTATCCACCCATCCTATTCATCTACCCATCTACCCTTCCTTCTACCAACATATTCATCCATCCATCCATCCATGCATCCTTCCTTCCTTCCTTCCTTCTATCCATCCATCTACCCACCCATCCATCTACCCACCCATCCTTCCACCCACCCATCCTTATATTCATCTACCCATCCACCCATCCTTCTACCTGCACATCCTTCTATCTATCCATTCATTCATCCATCCATCTTTCCAGCTATCTATCTACCCACCCATCCTTCTGCTTACCAATCCTATCCATGCACCCATTCTTCTACCGACCTACCCATCTATCCATCCATCCATCCATCCATCCATCCACCCATCCATCCATCCATCCATCCATCCATCCATCCATCCATCCTTCTATCCATCTACCTACCCACCCACCCACCTATCCTTCCATCCACCCATCCTTCTATCTATCCATTCTTCTATTCATCCAACCATCCACCCATCCTTCTACCCACACATCTTTTTATCTATCCATCCATCCATCCTTCCAGCTATCCATCTATCCACCCACCCATCCTTCTACTTACCAATCGTATTCATCCATCCATCCATGCATCCATTCATCCATCCATCCATCCACCCACCCATATATCCATCCATGCATCCATCCATCCATTCATCCAGCCAGTCATTCATCTATCGATCCACCCATCTTTCTACCTACCAATCCCACTCATCCATCCATTCATCCTTTCATCCATCCTTTCAGTCATTCATCTATCCATTCATCCATTCTTCTACCTTACTTATCTTTCTATCCAGCCAGCCATCTATCCATCCACCCATCCTTCTGCCTACCAATCCTATCCACCAATCTGTTCATCCATCCATCCACCATCCTTCCATCCACCATCATTCCATCCTATGGATGTGTACCAGGGATATGTAACGTGGAAGCCACAGTTCCAGCAGCCTCTGCTCAGTCCAGTGAGGGAACAGTCACAGAAACATAACCAGAACCCTGTGGCAAGCACAGCCTAGAGCCAGGCACTGGACGATGTGAGAGTCCAAAGGAGGACCGCACCAGAGAGGGGCTAGGAGCTAGGAAGCGATCCTGGAATAGGAAAGGCCAAGATTGAATTTAAAGGATAAGTGGGTATTAGACAGTGTTCTAGGTGGAAGAAGAGCATGTGCAAAAGCCCCCCGGAGGCTTCAGTCTTCAGGGTGTGGAGCTATAGAAGGTGAGGGGTGGGTATGAGTTGGGGCAGGGGAAAAAGGAGTTCTGACCATGGAGGGTTGCACCAGAGCCACAACTTGAGGAGTATGCAGCCAGATCTACACACTCTACCTCTCAGGACCACCCCTACTGGCCCTGGCTCTGCCCTCTGAGGCCCTGCCAGAACTGCCACCACCTCTTCCTCGTGACAGACACTCAAGTGCTAGAAGCCCTGGGGTCCCACAGGTCCACCAAGGCTATCCCTGGAGATTGATTCCTCAAGGGGAGACTTTGGGACCTGCATGGGACTGAGAGCTGCCCCAGGCCACAGGCTGGGTCAGGGGCACTCAGGTGCACCCAGCTGCCCCAGCAGCTTGGCAGAGACCATTGGGCCCTAACAGGTGCCGGAGGGAGGAGAGGACTCAGAAACTGACCGGTGGGTTTTAAGGGGCAGCTGGGGAGCACAGAAGCCTTGGGGTGAGTGGAGGCCAGGGTTTGGGGGCCAGAGTGGAATGCAGTGTCCTGGTGGGTTGAGCACTTGGATAGGCGCTCATGAGGGGCGGCTGTGAGGGTGAATTACAGCTCCACCAAGCAGTAGCCTAGGTGCTTTGTATTTGATCTTCACAACAGCCCTGGAGCAACTATTATCATCATCACCCGCTCCCCATCTTGCAGATGAAGAAACTGAGGTTCCGAGAGGTTACACATAACCACTGGGAAATGGAGAGTTATGATTTAAACCCAGCTCCATCCCATGCAGGTCCCAAAGCCTCCCCCGAGCTCTCTTCCTCAAAGTTACACTCTGTCTCGGTTTCCAGCATGGCTCTGAAGTTCCTGGCACACAGCAGACATTCTATTTATGGGGACTGCCCCATTTTCCCACATACCCGGCTTTCTCACATACCTTTGGCTCAGTCCCAGGGAAAACAAGAAACCTTAATTTGCAAAAGCACCTGAGAGTTTAATCTTGCCTTTGGTGTTAAATCTCAAGAACCCTACCCCACGAATGGCAAGCTCTCTTTACATGTTGAGTATTTCCTTTATAAACTAAGAATTTCAGACAGCTCGATTCGGACTTGGGTGCTATAGACCTCATCAAAACCAATAAGCCTGGTTTCCTCTGCGCAGCGCAGCCTTGCCCTTATCCGATGGCGCCACCTAATGGCCACGTTTCACCTGTGCAAGCCAAATACATCCTGAAAGACAGCTTCTCCATCTTTTGCGAGACTGGCTATGAGCTTCTGCAAGTGAGTTAAAACAAGACTAAGTACACCACGATCAATCACGATCGCTTTGAAATGTGAACATATTTCTATCTGCAGATATGTGAAAGGAAAGTGGGAAAATCGTGTGTCAGCATGATTTCTTCTATCTTTAAATGATAAAAAGCCAAGAAATAAGTTTGCAGAGGACAAAAGGATGGCTATGGAAAATTTGATTCTGGGAATTCTGCCCTTTCTTTTCTTTTCTTTTCTTTTTTTTTTTTTGAGACGGAGTCTTGCTCTGTCGCCCAGGCTGGAGTGCAGTGGCCCGATCTCGGCTCACTGCAAGCTCTGCCTCCCGGGTTAATGCCATTCTCCTGCCTCAGCCTCCCGAGTAGCTGGGATTACAGGCGCCCGCCGCCACGCCTGGCTAATTTTTTGTATTTTTAGTAGAGACAGGCTTTCACCGTGCTAACCAGGATGGTCTCGATCTCCTGACCTCGTGATGTGCCCGTCTCGGCCTCCCAAAGTGCTGGGATTACAGGCATGAGCCACCTCGCCTGGCCTCTTTCTTTTTTCTTTAAACATAACTTTAAATTTACGTAAGCGAGCCCTTTGTTTTAAAGCTACTTTGGAAAGCTGGTGATGAAAATAGGCAATTTGGCTAGGCACAGGGGCTCACACCTGTATTCCCAGCACTTTGGGAGGCTGAAGCAGGCAGATCACTTGAGGCCAGGAGTTCGAGACCAGCCTGGCCAACGTGGTGAAACCTCATCTCTACTAAAAATACAAAAATTAGGCCGGCGTGGTGGCTCACGCCTGTAATCCCAGCACTTTGGGAGGCCGAGACGGGCACATCACGAGGTCAGGAGATCGAGACTATCCTGGCCAACATGGTGAAACCCCATCTCTACTAAAAATACACACACAAAAAATTAGCCGGGCGTGGTAGTGGGTGCCTGTAGTCCTAGCTACTCGGGAGGCTGAGATAGGAGAATGGCGTGAACCTGGGAGGCGGAGCTTGCAGTGAGCCGAGATCACGCCACTGCACTCCAGACTGGGCAATAGAGCGAGACCCCATCTCAGATAATAATAATAATAATAAGTAGAAGAAGAAGAAGAAGAAGTACTAGTAAAAATACAAAAATTAGATGGGGTAGTAGCCCCGTCTCTACTAAAAATACAAAAATTATTAGGTGGCTGGCGCCTGTAATCCCAGCTACCCAGGTGGCCGAGGCAGGAGAATCGCTTGAGCCTGCGAGGCGCAGGTTGCAGTCAGCTGAGATTGCACCACTGCACTCCAGCCTGGGCGACAGAGCAAGACTCTGTCTCAAAAAAATGCATAAAATAAAATAAAATGGGCAACTTTTCTGTTGGTCACACACGACAGCAGCTCTTCGTAAAGTGGCTGGAACGACAGAAAGATGAGTTTGCTATCCTGTTCCATGTGACCTGCCTTGCATCAAATTAAAGTCCTCCCCCTGGTCAAATGACCTGTCCATGAAACAACTCCTAGGCCCACAAAAAAGTAGACAGGCCCGGGAAATAGTGTATTCTGCAAAGTTATAAATAGTGATCACTGTTAAGGGAGGAGTATAATTTCAAAAAATGCTTAGCATGTTGCTTTAGGGGCACAGGTAAGAAATTAGCACGTCCTCTTTATGTTCTTCAAAATTGTCACTGAATCCCAGTGGTAAGAAGTAATAACATTGGAATGATAACTAGCTCTGCAATCCACAGTCCTGTGGAGGGTCAAAAAAAAAAAAAAAAAAAAAGTGAGACACTTTTCCCACCTTGCAAACTTCTTGAGTAGGCTCTTTTCCACAGCTCCTCGGACCACAAACCTCTTTAGTTTCTGACTTAACACAAAAAGTCCTGAAATCCTTTGAAGCACAGGGTTTCTGCCAGAGCCGTCTTCTTTTAATGTTTGATTTTAGAAAAACATTATCTCAGCAAGTCGAAAAATGTTTCCCTGTGAATGACACTGGCAGTGAAAGCTGGTGGACAGCACACAGATGAGACTCACAAAAGAATTCTTAGTAGCCCTCCTCCAGCGAATGGCCACAGGCTAGACAGATACACAGATATACTTGCAAGTCTTATCACACCTGCTTTTTCAAACTTGTCACCACAGCCCTCTGTTTTTTTTTTTTTCTTTTTGGACAGGGTCTCACTTTGTCACGCAGGTTGGAGGGCAGTGGTGCGATATCATGGCTCACCACAGCCTTGACCTCTCAGGTTCAAGCAATCGCTCACCCCAGCCTCCCAAGTACCTGGGACTACAGGCGAGCATCAACATGCCCGGCTAAGTTTTGTCTTCTCACTATGTTGCCCAGGCTGGTCTTGAACTTCTGAGCTCAAGCAGTCCTCCCACCTTGGTTGGCCTCCTAATGTGCTGGGATCACAGGCGTGAACCACTGCGCCTGGCCCTCTGTCACTTTATATAAAGAAACGGTGGAACATCAGATGCAGAAATGTTGAGATATGATGATGATGACGATTTGAGACAGGGTCTCACTCTGTCGCCCAGGCTGGAGTGCAGTGTTGCAATATCAGCTCACTGCAACCCCCGCCTCACACATTCAAGCAATTCTCCTGCCTCAACCTCCTGAGGAGGTGGGATTACAGGTGTACGCCACCACGCCACGCTCAATTTTTGTATTTTTTAGTAGAGACAAGGTTTCACCATGGTGGCCAGGCTGGTCTTGAACTCCTGGCCTCAAGTGATCCACCTGCCTTGGTCTCCAGGTGTGCTGGGATTACCGGCATGAGCCACCACACCCAGCTAAGATCTGATATGTTTTTGTATTACAGTGAAAAACAAACAAACAAAAGAATCATAAATTGCTGCAAAGTTTCCATCCGATTCATAAAATGCCAATACCTGTTGAACAATGAAATACATAACCTAGGTGGCATAGATGTGCACTGAGGCGGTGGGGCAGTGTGTCCGTGTGCCAGGTCCCCTAAACCCCAGCACATGCAGATACTGGTCATGTGCGATGCCACCCGCTTTGGGAGTACCTCGTAAAACACTAGAATAGGAACTACTGTGAGACCACAGCTTTGGGGAGTGATTTTATGATATAAACAAGGAAATTAATATATTCTGAATTCTTCTTCAGGGTCACTTGCCCCTGAAATCATTTACCGCAGTTTGTCAGAAAGATGGATCTTGGGACCGGCCAATGCCCTCGTGCAGCAGTACGGTCATGTGGTGACTACAATCCCCGTAACCGCCCGGAACTCCCTCTGCTGCTAACTGTTGCTGCTTCTATTGCTTCTCTGGTTTTCTGTTTCTTTTTTTTCTCTTCTTTTCTTCTTCTTCTTTTTTTTTTTTTTTTTTTTTTGAGATAGGGTCTTGCTCTGTTGCCCAGACTAGAGTGCAGTGGTGTGATCTTGGCTCACTGCAACTTCTGTCTCCCAGGCTTAAGCAATCCTCCTGCCTCAACCTCCTGAGTAGCTGGGACTACAGGTGCCTGACACCATGCCTGGCTAATTTTTGTACTGTTTGTAGAGACAGAGTTTTACCATGTTGCCCAGGCTGGTCTCGAACTCCTGACCTCAAGTGATCCACCCGTCTCGGCCTCCCAAAGTGCCAAGATTACAGGCGTGAGCCACTGTGCCTGGATCCTTGGTTTTTTAATGATCCATTTATCAGCGCTTGAATTTCAAATTTGCTTCTTTTCTCCCATCTCTCAGTGCACTCTTAGAGGTTAAAACAACCAACCTACTAGGGAAGGGATATGCTTTAGAAAAGTATGTTCTTTGACAAGTTGTTGTTGTTTTCTTTTTTTTTTTTTCTGAGACAGGTTCTCATTCTGTTGACCAGGTTGGAGTACAATGGTGTGATCTCAGATCATGCAATCTCTGCCTCCTGGGTTCAAGCGATTCTCCCACGTCAGGCTCCCCAGGAGCTCGGAGGCACTATCAGCACATGCCACTATGCCGGGCTAATTTTTATATTTTTTTGGTGGAGATGGGGGTTTCACCATGTTGGCCAGGCTGATCTTGAACTCCTGACCTCAGGTGATCTGCCCACCTCGGCCTCCCAAAGTGTGAGTGCGTCTGTGTGTGTGTGTTTGAGACGGAGTCTCACTCTGTCACCCAGGCTGGAGTGCAGTGGCAATCTCAGCTCATTGCAACCTCTGCCTCCCAGGTTCAAAAGATTCTCGTGCCTCAGCCTCCTGAGTAGCTAGGATTACAGGCACATGCCACCACACCCCGCAAATTTTTATATTTTTTTGGTAGAGACGAGGTTTCACCATGTTGGCCAGGCTGGTCTCGAACTCCTGACCTCAAGTGATCCACCTGCCGCAGGCTCCCAAAGTGTGTTCTTTGACAATATTTTTTTGTTTGGAGACGGAGTCTTGCTCTGTAGCCCAGGCTGGGGTGCAGTAGTGCAATCTTGGCTCACTGCAACCTCCACCTCCTGGGTTCAAGCAATTCTCCTGCCTCAGCTTCCTAAGTAGCTGGAATTACAGGCACACGCCGCCACACCTGGATAATTTTTTGTATTTTAGTAGAGACGGGGTTTCACCATGTTGCCCAAGCTGGTTTGAACTCCTGAGCTCAGGCAATCCGTCTGCCTCGGCCTCCCAAAGAACTAGGATTACAGGCATGAGCCACAGTGCCTGGCCTGACAATATTTTTCTAAGTATAAAAATAACAATACTCATGGTAGAAGATGAAAGATAGAAAATACAGAAAATTGGCCGGGCGCGGTGGCTCAAGCCTGTAATCCCAACACTTTGGGAGGCCGAGACAGGCAGATCACGAGGTCAGGAGATCGAGACCATCCTGGCGAACACGGTGAAACCCCGTCTCTACAAAAAAAAAAAAAAAAAAAAAAAAAAGAAAAAAAAGAAAATACAGAAAATTATGAACATCTTAATGCCCATAATGCCACCATATGCAGGTATAATCATTACTTTGTTTATGTTTGTTTGTTTGTTTATTTATTTATTTATTTATTTATTTATTTA